>NC_137675.1:61762379-62132379 GCF_963989245.1 Nansenia antarctica | reverse complement strand
GCAGAATTAAGTTCAGCCTACTGGTCTGGCCCTCCACAATAGTCCCGGTTTCTCATGTGGCCCATTGTGAAAATTAATTGCCCACCCCCCAGCATGAGACTTCCCTTTGGGCACCTTGTATATTGCAGTATACATTCATTAGAGTTCAGCTGGGTGACACTCACCATGTGAGAGGGCCAGATAAAGCTTGTCGCTCTGAGCCCAGGTTGCCTGTATGTGGGGCAGGCCTGTCTCTATCAGGCCAGCAGAGAATGAGCAGGTAGAGCAATTGCTACCCACCATGAAAATAATTATGGGAACTATTCTGTGAATTAATTGGAAATGCAAGCGGTCCAACAGAGTAAGTCAATATTGCAAATTGAACGGTAACTTGAGAATTACTTCCACAACAGCGGAGGACATTGAGTTCTTCATGGTCAACTGGTTTCTAGACTCGCTAATTCACTGACCTTTATTCTTGCTCCTCGCTTTTTTCTCTCCCTCTCTTTTTCTCTTTGTCTGTTCTCATCTCAGCTCTCCTGCTGCTCTATGATGTCACCAACAAAACATCTTTTGACAACATCAAGGTAGGATGCTCTTCTCCTCCAACTCGCTTTGTCCAAGCTGTGAAAATAGCCCATCATCCAACAGACAGTCGCCATGGAACCCATTTGGCTAATTGTGATGTTACACGTATAAGTGTACAGTATAATGCTATATCATTACATAGGAGGGATGCACCTGCAGGCAACACAGTGAGAGGGAGAGAAAGGGAATAGGAGGGTAATGATGCAGAGAGGAGGGGTCAGAGAGAGAGAGGGAGAGAGAGAGAGAGAGGGAGAGAGAGAGAGAGAGAGAGAGAGAGAGAGAGAGAGAGAGAGAGAGAGAGAGAGAGAGAGAGAGAGAGAGACAGTTGTACCCCAGTGTCTTCTTGTCTTCTACAGTGTAGCATTATCCTCTGGGGCATTGTTAGTGCCTGTTACCTGTGTGTATCTAGCTCTCTACACTGCATGAGGGGCCAATCTGTCTATCAATCTGGCTGTCTCTCTGTAGGGCAACCCCCCCCCCCCCCCAACTATCTCACCTTTTCACCACACCCTGTGTAGAGCTCTGTCCAGAGAGCCTGTAAAATCTGTGCTGACAAGATGGGGCTCACTGTGGTGTGAAAGTACAAAAAGACTAGAAATGTCTGCGTGCCTGCGCTCTTTTTATTATCCACACAGTATAAACTTTTTGGGAATATGCTTAGTACAGTGTTGAGTGTTTTTCTATCACCACTTTTCCAGACCTTTGAGGGTGATTCTCCCATTGGATATGCAATTTTCGAAACAAAGGAAACACACCAAAATAATAATGTTGAGTAGCAGTCTTTTATTTATAATGGGGTGGTGTTCATTGTTTGCCCCTGGTACCTGCCCTCCAATGCAACAGGCCTGCAGCCACCTACGGGAGGCTGTTTACGACTTAATAAAAACGGAACAATTGAGGATAGAATGGATGGCTTATGTCAAGCTAATCTGTGTTCGAGCTGGATGAATAATGCCGTTGGCTCACATACTCATGGCTGTAGGGACACTGGTCTGAGATAAGAGGATGAGGAATGACACTGATAAGAATGACCTGACCACTGAGGCAAAGGAAGCCATTCATTATCCTCATACTATTATGATTCATTGTTCTGTAGTTCAGTTCTGTTGTCTTTCTTATGTGTGAAGCAGAAATAAATAGTTTGCTCTCTCTCACTCTCTCTCTCTCACTCACTCACTCACTCATTCTCTCTCTCTCTCGCTCTCTCCCTCTCTCTCTCTCTCTCTCTCTCTCTAACCAGTTTGATGGGAGATGTGCCGTGTATGCATAGCTTCATTGAATGAAGCTTCTTGAAACTGTACAGAACATGTTCACTGCCAGTAAGGTCACTGTAGTTCATATCCCATTGACTTCAGTAGTCTCGCCACCCATAAAATAATGTCTGATTGCATATTGTTGAAATTCCTTTCTTCACTTTCACTCTCAATTTTTAAAAAAAACTGTAATTGTGTCTTTAGGCCATGGAAGGAATTTTAAACAATTTCATCAAATTCATTTTTGCAATTTGTGAACCTGGGCAGGAACATGAGGTGAGCTGTGAAAGTGTTCCATTACGGAAAATAGAATGGAAAATGAGACGGTAGAGAAGTGCAGAGAGTTAGAGATTGAAAGAGCGAGAGAGGAAGGGAAGTGAGACAGATGAAAATGAAGAAAGGAAATAAAGGAACTCATTAGTCATTCCAGACATGGTCGTAGAGAATGCGCGGATCACCACCAGAGCACCACCGCGTGTTTCACTAGAGTGCTTGCTTTGTTTCAAATGTGTTTCATTGTGTTTATTGTTTTATTTATTGATTTGTTTTGTTTTTATGTTTGGTAGGTGTGCTACATTTTTTACACATCAGACAACATACAAATAACAATAAACCAACAGATATACAGTACACATGTATTCAAGTAGAAATACTCATAACAGTTATGAAAAGGTTCCCCCTACCTCACACCCATCTCACCGTCTCCCCCTACCTCAAACCCATCTCACCCTTGCTTAATCCCAACCCACCAACTCTCACCCCACTTTAACTGGTCAAGTGTCTAAAGTACTTTATACCAAAGAATGTTCATGAATGTTCATGTATGCTTACAGGGATTTAAAATGGACTTGTGATGGTGTGTACTGTTGTCTAGCTCATATTCACTAGGGCAAATGCTTTTATTGTTACGGGTGTGTCTCTATTGTAAATCATCAATGAAAGTGTAATCTCGGATCCCGGAATCACGTCTCTCAATTCAGATTCTGGGACCGTAGGATGTAAAAAGTTCTGCTGATAGTTGTGAGCAAGTCCACACCCCTCAAAACTTTTTGTTATACACTCCACCTGAATTTCATATGATAACCTTCCCTATCCGCCCATGCTATTGTTTACAAATATGCACGCATGAAAACATGAAACCAAAAGGTTTTTCGATGCCAGCATTTCGCAGGTTCTATTTAACACACATCTGGTTGTAATCCCCATCTCCATTTGAAACACTCCTCTCTATTCATCTGTAAAATCCATGTGTCGTTGGTGAAATTCACCGGATGTATAGACTAAAGAAAGTGGCTCTTCTCCCCCACCTGTCACTCAAACCCTGTGTTTCTCATGTCATTCTTCCATTTAACTTGAATAAAGGAGATTGCCGTTGAACCATCAAGAGAGACACTGATGTTCCGGAAGCATTCATTAATTCATAAATTCTGATGTTTTCCTTCACAGTATCAAGCAATATCACACGAGAGGGAGTGCTGTTATACCGAATATCAGCACGGTTGTGATTCGGTCGTAGGTACAAGGCTGCAGGCCTGATATTCAGTATAACAGCACAACCTCGAGTGTGATATTGCTTTTATATAACAGTTCTACAAGCGCCATTTATTAGTTAACAGTAATAAGCGACAACAGATTATGATTTGTTTGTTTATTTAATCATTTATTTGGCTCCGCCAACGCAAATAGTTCCGCAACTCAACTTGCTCTTGAACTTGAACTGGACTGTTGGCAAGCAACCTGACCACAAACATTTTCCAGTGCAGCTTGCTACTTTGTGTAGGCCTAGACACGCTACTGCAGGCTAGCTACTTTGTATCATGTACATTTATCTGTACGTAGCTACTTTGTATCATGTACATTTATCTTTACGTAGCTACTTTGTATCATGTACATTTATCTGTACGTAGCTACTTTGTATCATGTACATTTATCTTTACGTAGCTACTTTGTATCATGTACATTTATCTGTACTTTTCCATTTATTGTGCAACTGTCTGTTGACAGTTGCTTTGATGGCATGTATGATGATGATCATCCGGGCTTTGCTGACACACCGTTTGTTGTATATACTGTATGTCCTGGATGGAGGGAAGCTCACATCCATTGATGCACTCAGTCAGAATGCTCTCAGTTGTGCCTTAGTAGAAGGCCCGCAGGATCTTGAACCCCTTGCCAAACTTCTTCAGCCACCTGATGTGAAAGAGGCGCTACTGTGCCTTTTTCACCACCTGTATGCTCGTCCCAGGTGAAGTCGTCGGAGATGTGGACGCCGAGGAACTTAAAACTGCTGACCCTCTCTATGGCGGACCCGTTGATGATGATGGGGTCCTGTACCCGACCTTTCTTCCTGAAGTCCACCACCAGCTCCTTGTCAGTGTTGAGAGAGAGGCTGTTCTCCTGGCTGTACTGAGCCAGGCGGTCGACCTCTCTCCTGTAGGCCGTCTCATCGCCGTCTGTGATCAGGCCGATCATTGTTGTGTCGTCAGCGAATTTAATCACTGAGTTGGAGCCGT
Organism: Nansenia antarctica; assembly: GCF_963989245.1. NCBI lineage: Eukaryota > Metazoa > Chordata > Actinopteri > Argentiniformes > Microstomatidae > Nansenia > Nansenia antarctica. The sequence continues at coordinate 62,128,046 of NC_137675.1, read as the reverse complement.
GCGTGGCCACACAGTCGTGGGTGTACAGGGAGTAGAGGAGGGGACTCAGGACTCAGCCTTGGGGGGGCTCCTGTTTTGAGGGTTAGAGGGGTGGAGGTCTTTGAGCCCATTCTCACCACCTGGCGTTGGTCCGACAGGATGTCCAGGATCCAGTCGCATAGGCCGGGTTAAGGCCTAGGTCTCTGAGCTTGGTGTTGAGCCTGGAAGGGACAATGGTGTTGAATGCTGAACTATAGTCTACGAACAGCATCTTCACATAGGAGTTCCTTTTGTCCAGGTGGGTGAGGGCAGAGTGGAGAGCAGTGGCAATGGGGTCGTCTGTGTTTTACCGATTGTGTTTTACCAAATTGGTGAGGGTCCAGGTCGGTTGGTAGCATGCTGCAGATCTGGGTCTTGACATGCTTCTCAAAGCATTTGCTCACGATGGGAGTGAGAGCAACAGGGCGCCAGTCATTTAGGCATGATACCTTGTTCTTTTTCGGCACAGGGACAATGATGAATGGCTTGAAGCTGGAGGGAGCTATACCTGTGGAGAGAGAGAGATTGAATATCACTCCTGTATCACTCCTGTCAGTGTGATTGAAGATGTGCCAATGTACTGTACCTTCATAGAATGGGAGCACTTTAGAAGAGAAGTGCTTTGATAAGGGTGGAGGGCTGAAGAGGCCTGGTTGCTGCTGATCTCTTCAAAGGAGAAATATGGTGAGGCCATCTGTCCTGAACTATACAACCACAGAGGAGCTCCTCAACGCCTGTTAGTCCCAGCTGTAGCTCGCATCTCACCTTCACTTACAGTCACTGACAGGGAGAGAGAGAGCAAGACAGACATAGAATTAGCCATGCCATTCCTTGTCTCTTCTCTGGTCCCCTCTCCTCTCCTCTCCATCCATTCTGGCCCTTGTGCCATCATTCAGACAAGGCTGATTACACCCTAGGCAGTGCCGTCACAACGCGCTAGAGGGCTACTGATGTCCACTGGCGCACCGCTGCCTAATGAGCATTAATGAATGTTAATTCATTCTAATGGTGATGAATGCAACATTGAGAAAGAACCAGGCAGACCAACTCCTCTTCCCCTCTGCCAACCTCCCTGCCATGCTTCAGTCAGGGGAGACTAGTGGAGGTAGAAGTCTGCCTCTACCAGCCTCCCATGGATCACACCATGCCCAGATGCTGATGGACACATGTCTGAACCATAGGAGATCTGCCCAGCAGCCATGAGAGAGCTACTGATCTAACTAATCATTACTCCATAGAGAAAGAGTCTTCTTAAAAAAATGATCTTGTTCATGGAAAAGACAAATTGTCAACATTCGACTATTAGTACACTAGAAATGGCTATAGAAAAGAAAATTATTGGATGAATGGATGTCACAGACCAGCACTTATAGTCTCATATTCTCCCTCATATTCTCATATTTTGTGTGGTTCTTTAACTGACTGTCTGCACTATGGCTTGAAATTCAGAGTGTTGCTTTTACGCGCAGAGCTCTGTTCCCCAAGGCCTCGGCAGAAAGGCTGGAGAATAGAGCAGAACTCTCCAAGGCGGTGTGTTGAGAATAGGTGTCATCTGAATAGCACATTCAGACCCAGCCTTGAGTTAGCAGAGAAATAAACACACACCCTTACAGTGAGGGGCTTGCAATTCAACACTTAAAATGCCACCCCATTGTCAGTCCATAGAGAGACTGTGTGTGTGTGTGTGCGTGCGTGCGTGCGTGCGTGCGTGCGTGCGTGCGTGTGTGCCCGTGCCCGTGTGCTTAACTCTCCCTTCCAGTCTGCATTAAAAAACATCAGAGTGAATAGTGTGTGTTCCCCTGTCTTTATTATACAGACTATGGGACACATTTGCCACCCTCAGCCATTTTAGTGGAAATAACCACGCAGAGCCATAAGCCAAAGGGGGAATAAGTGCTTCTAAATCAGAATAGAGGAGGGTAAGGGTGGATGTTGGAGTCCATTGAGGGTCCTCTATTGCTCATTTGTCTTGTTTGTTGCCATTTAATGCAGCCTTGCTTCATAGGTCTTTGATTGGTTCTATTGGTTAGGCTGGTCCAGTAAGGTCAACTACAGGGTGGTGCCAGCCTGTTCACTTGAAGTTCCTATGTGAAGGTGCAGTGATCTGGCACTGATTTAGGTGCTAGTGCTCTCATTGCTAAATCTCGCTGCTTGACCAATCAATGCCTCAAATTGAATCGGGATACGTTCTGTCGGAATAAACTGCATGTTTTTTCATGTGTGTGTGTGTGTGTGTGTGTGTGTGTGTGTGTGTATTCACTTGTTTCTTTCATGTCTCCATGCCATGGGCTAAGTGTAAAGGCTATTTTCCACACAGTATTTAGTTAAATGTCATGCCTTATGAGTCTGTCTGGGTGAAAACACATTCAGCAAGAATTTAATTATTCTCATTTAATTTCAATGCATTTTCCAGTTTCTATACTGTGACAGAGATGCCACATTTGGAGCAGTTTTGTGGAGAAGCTAGTGACAGGCACTGAGATGTCAGGGCACTGGTCTACAGATAACACACACATGTCATGAAGCACTATTGTCTATATCATGGATGTTCGCGCAATTACATGTATAATAATATGTATAATTTGACGCAGTCTTTTGTGTCCGGTGTTCATTAGCTTGTCACATGTACAATACCAGTGTAATTGAAGATTTTGTATAGACCATGGCACTCTAACCATCATGATCACATCTATTCCATAGCCTCTCTTGATGACTGCCTGTCATCGACTCCAACTGAACCCATATATTTACAGCGTGGTTCAGCACAAAACATGATGTCACAAGGAGATTGATCCACTGTGTCATCCAGCACGCTGCGGACAGTTCCATTTCCTTTCACGTCAGCCTGGGGAGATGGAACATGGAACTCACGTCCCCCAAAGACTAGAAAGGCCTTATAAGTTGTCACATTACAACACTAGCTCAATTCAATTTCCAGCAGGGGAAGAAATAGTGTGGACACAGCAGAGAATCCAGGACCAGACCGTTACTGACACTGAATGGTAAGGTCCACTGATTCAGCACTGGAGGAAGGAAGAGCGTTGCCGTGGAGATGTTTGCATGGCTCTAATAGAAAGAAACAAATCCAAACTTTTGACAAAAGACTAGAGTTATATCCTGAATGTTCCTTCTTTAGCAGTTATGCTTTGTTCAAAGTATTTGTCCTACAGTATGTCCTTTTGTCATTTCAAGCAGGCCACCATATCCCATAGCCCACACTCTCAGCCAATGATAAAACAGAACAGATCAGATGATTACGTCATAATATTGTTACATAATAAATGCTCTTTCCCAGTAAAATTGCTTTTATTAGACGTTGAGTACAACAAAAGTTGTAACTGTTTTGAGTGTAGCATTTAATCTGGTTAGTGAGGCTGTGATGGGGTCTAGAAAGGTCACAACCATGGAAGCTTTTCCATTATTGCTCTCCAAGGAAAGCAAAGCTTTCTAGAAAGAAGAAAAACATTGCTAGAAAGAATATCTATATATCTCTCTCTTCGAATCTTCCCTTGCCATAGACAGTGCTTTGGAGGGTCAGACAATACTTGACTGCAATGACTGCAAGTTACATCAACCCCTTCTGTATTTGGACTCCATGTTCCATCCTACAACTTTAGTTTGAATCTAATCCAGGGCAATACAATGAAGCAGTTTATTATTACTTTTAATGACAGTGACGGTTCCTAGTATATAGTATAGTATATTGTATATATACTTACTTAGTATATTGGCTAGTCATTGTGCAAGTGGTTCGCTTCATGTTGCACCCCTGATGAATACAAACTCATACTTGAAATGTGGTGTTATGGGATTCTTCATTTTGACTAGAGACGGTAGAGCCGGTGTCTAACGATCGCAAGATCGGCGGTTTGAACCCCGGCTGGTCACATGTTGAGGTGTCCTTGGGCAAGACACTGAACTCTATATTGCTCCCAATGAGCAGGCCGGCGCCTTGCATGGTAGCTTGCTGCCATTGATGTGTGAATGTGTGTGTGAATGGGGGAATGAGAGGCCATTGTGAAGTGCTTTGGAATAAGGCGCTATATAAGTCAGTCCATTTACCATTGAAATGTAACACATCATATTCTTAAACCCTGGTCATTAAACATTCAGCAGAGAATGTGCGAAAAATAGTCCTACTATTCCCCAAACCCAGTCAACATAGATACTGTGGTAAATTGAGTGGCTGGAAACCACAGGTCTCTGAGAAACTGTTGTGTTGTGGTTGTGTAGATAGTGTCGCATAAGATAAATGGTTTGCTCATGTTCTGGGACGTTGTTGCTGGCGATATCACAGAATACACTCAGCTATGCTGTTCCACACGAGGGTATAGTATACCAATATATATATCATATATTGGTCCTGGTAAAACTGCAAACAGTAATCCGTCTTGTTTTTCCACTGGTTCAAGAAATTACCCTCTCTTTCATCTCAAGTGGACTCTCATGCAGTGAAATCCAATTTTGCTTCCTTTGATTCAATGTTTAGCTTGTCACAGAGGAGAAAAATAGCCATTGTGTTTCTGAAACCAACCATCTAAGTGTTTGTCTTCTTGGAATGTTTTCACTGCTCGCCTTTTATCTTTAATTTATCTTTGGGGGTTTGATGAATGGAAATGGAGACATCATTAGTTTTGTGCACTGCCTCTGTCCGGCTTGAGACGTTTTCTCTTATACAGTGGGGGATAAGTAGTATTCATAAGAAGTATTCAACACATCAACACATTCCACTTTAATGCATATAGCCTTTTTATCGATTGGAATGTTAGAATTTCTTATGCTGTGTAGTTTTATCAAGTCAATACCAATGTCTGGTCTACATTTCACATGAATAGCTACAATGGAAATATGAGAATTTAAAAATTCCATAACGTCATGGTTTGAGAGATGTTTCAGCTTGAAAAGAGATGCCGAATGTATACAGAGAGATGCCATTATATATGGTATGTAGCTCTCTCCCAATCGATTCCAGTGCCCCATGTATAGGTGAGGTGAAGATGCTACAGGGAGTAGAACATTAGGTCTCTCTCAAGATGTCTTCAGACTCAAGTTGAAGCTTTTCCTTCACACTTGATGGATGACTGCTCAGATATCTTGTTGTAAATCTGGCTTTTATATTGTTAGTGGCTGTAAAAGTTTGAAGTAGAGTCACTTGCCTGCTGAGGGGGGTTTATTGAGACAGCTCTTGAGGATGAGAGATGGATGGATGAGGTTTCACTGTAAGAGGTAAAGAATTATGTGTACCCTACTTGTCAAACTTGTTGTTTCCACATTGAATAGGGAACAATACACATACTGCCCATCCTATATGTAGGACCCATGGAAGCCCACGTGGCATGCATCTCGGCATGCCACGTGGGCTTCCATGGGTCCTACATATAGGATGGGCAGTAGGCAGGAATATCTGCTTTTCTTTAGTGAAAAGGGTACACAGAGTGCATGTCCCATAGTGAGGGGGTCTCCCGCACTCTCCTTCAGTGAACCTGGGTTACATTCGTAAACTCTAGTTTTTGGGATACTTCAAGGTGATTCATACTCACAGTATAGTGTCTGACTAAGCACATAAGGAGTATTTGTATCTGTATTTCTGCACATTGTAGGTTGGGATGATCCTGCTTACAGAGAGACCTCTGATGGCTGGATGATTGACAGGTGCTGATGAGGTCAACTATTCCTCTGCATGGCCATGGCTCTGGGAACGAGCTGACATGCCTGTCAGATGAGATGGTAATAAGGCTTCACAGTGCTAACAAATATGAGTTAATACGTTTAGAATGGCATATAATAATGGAATACAGTTGGAATGGAATCTAAAAAGTTAGGAAGGGGAAGGTATATGTAATGTACTGTAATGTTGCCTTTAGTAGGTCAATAATAATGATGTTGTTGTTACACAGTGATGTTACTGTCATAGATTGTCATGTCTGTACAAAATCCCACCTTTTTTGTTAAGTTTGATTATTAACATTAGATTACTGACCTTAAACAGGACTCCGACATAAACAGACTGTCTGAACAGAAAAAAAACATTTTTATTATTTCCTCGCTTGACATTTAGACTTTATTCCATTCCACCTTTCCTCCATTGGAACGTGAACACTTTCAAATATTAATTTCCTCTTTTGTATTCATACATTCACTATTTGCAAAAATCAATTTACCATGGTAATTCCTCTGGCACGCTACACCAAGGACAGGGGGCTTATACACTGAATACATTTCACCCTTGAGTATAATTGCCCATCAATGTCGGTGTGTGTTACACGTGATACGTCACCTCTTTCCTCTCCCAGCCACGGTGGACCGAAATGTCTGACATGGGTTTTGTGGAGCCCACGTTAAAGGAGTTCCAACAAAACATCTGTGAGTCCACTCCACTATGACATCCCTGGCCAATAACAACATGTTTGTATACAAGCTGTGTGTCGGGTAGAACATTACATTTTAGAAAGCTCCAAACACTGTTCATAAATGAAATATTTATTTTAGGGAATCTCATTCCCTAATCGCTACCAATTAAAAAAAAATCTTTACAACCATTATGAAGCTTTTGTTAAGTGTGATTAGCCACCACGTTGGGTCGGGGACAGATGTGTGTGCTTGTTTTACGAACATGTTAACTGATTCCCACCAATAATAATGTAGCATATTATTATATTATCCCTATTCCTTGTTGTTCCCTATTCATTGTTCCTTGTTGTACAAAGGGATTTGTAGTCTTGTTGGTTAATTTGTTATAAACTATTAAGCAATGTAGGTTATATATTGACAGTGCTTGTGTCAAAAAAGACTGTGGTAGTTGAATTAGGAAATGAGGAAAGGAAAAGAGCCCCCCCCCACACACACACATACAAACTCACACATACACACACACTCTCTCTCTCTCTCTCTCTCTCTCTCTCTCTCTCTCTCTCTCTCTCTCTCTCTCTCCTTCTCTCTCCCTTTCCCCCTCTCTCTTCCATCTTGATCCCACTTTAAGCCTGTGTTGGCCCTCTTAACTCCCTATTGTATGGTGGGAGCGAGTGAGAAGACCTTGTGGTTAAACGGTAGTCCGACAAGTTTTTTAATTGTTACTATATTTACTTGCTTTTTTTACAAAGGCTCTTCTGTCAAGGCTGTCTCTATGCTTAGGAGAAAACCTTTTTTCCCTATCCCCTTTGTCCTTATCTGAAGCTATGACAGGGTAGTTTGGAAAGGACAAATTGAATTGTATTCATATGTTAAGTAGGAAGGTTGGAGAGATTTAGGACCTAAAGAATATTGCCTCAGGGTATCTAAGAGAACACTCACGTTTTTATTATTTGTGTACTCTCTGTGTAGGGGTGGAACGGTACACGTATTCGTACCGAGAATGTTCGGTACGGGTCCTTCGGTTCAGTTGACGTGAGTTCTTTTATCCACTCCACTTTTTGTGTGTTGAAATAATCTCAGCCAATACGCATGCGCACACACACCACAGAGAGATTGTTAATAATTTAGCAGTCGTTATGGCGAACGCAGATAAGTTAAGAGCTTGAAATTCCTTCAGCTTAGGTGTTTTTATAGCAGCGGACCATACTCCGTTGTCGAGAACACAGGTTTTTAAACACATGTTGAAAGTAATCGAAGCCTTGTTATGTAGTTCCCTCGTCCGCATTTCAGACAGCAATGTTTTGTGACCCTGCTGATTTTTACCCTGCTGTACCAAAAACCGTGTCTTAAAACGTACCGAACCGAAATGTTTGTGTACCGTTATACCCCTATATCTGTGTCATCAGCTTATTCACTTTCTATCACTGAAAAAGAGGATAGGCTTTCACTTTCTATCCCTGAGAGAGAGGATAGGCTTACTGGTTCACATCCACAGGAGACCCACCCTGCTGACTTGTTGATCTTGTTGAACCATGCTCCACCTGAAGGGCCTTCAACACATACAGTATAGGCCTGGAATACTCAAACCTTGCCTTAGTGGGAGTGAATTGAATTCCAGCAAATCATGCGACTGTGAGGTGTGGCTCTGAATCAGAAATCTGTGGTGCGCAAGCACTAGAGAGCAGTGCTTCGGGAGATGATTGATGTGATAAGCCAATTCCTATGCGACTGGCAGATTCTCCCAGTCCTTGTATTGTAAACGATGTATTTTGGTCCACCAGGACTTCCGAGCATTTATGCGGAAGTGTCTGGGAAGAATGTACATAAACCTTCCCTTCCCTACCCAAGAATTTAAGATTCAATTCTCTCTTTGACCTAGCCCAAACACACACACACGCACACACACGGACACACACACACACACATACACACACCACACTGTGACATCCCTCTCACCACCACCCCTGAGCCAGGGATTCAGCATCAGGGAAAGCACCCTGGACCCTTGGGCAGAGTGGTCAGAGGTACGGAGTACCCCCTGGACTACAGAGAGGTACGGAGTACCCCCCGGACTACAGAGTGGTACGGAGTACCCCCCGGACTACAGAGAGGTACGGAGTACCCCCCGGACTACAGAGAGGTACGGAGTACCCCCCGGACTACAGAGAGGTACCGAGTACCCCCCGGACTACAGAGAGGTACGGAGTACCCCCCGGACTACAGAGAGGTACCGAGTACCCCCCGGACTACAGAGAGGTACGGAGTACCCCCCGGACTACAGAGAGGTACGGAGTACCCCCCGGACTACAGAGAGGTACGGAGTACCCCCCGGACTACAGAGAGGTACGGAGTACCCCCCGGACTACAGAGAGGTACCGAGTACCCCCCGGACTACAGAGAGGTACGGAGTACCCCCCGGACTACAGAGAGGTACGGAGTACCCCCCGGACTACAGAGAGGTACGGAGTACCCCCCGGACTACAGAGAGGTACGGAGTACCCCCCGGACTACAGAGAGGTACCGAGTACCCCCCGGACTACAGAGAGGTACCGAGTACCCCCCGGACTACAGAGAGGTACGGAGTACCCCCCGGACTACAGAGAGGTACCGAGTACCCCCCGGACTACAGAGAGGTACGGAGTACCCCCCGGACTACAGAGAGGTACGGAGTACCCCCCGGACTACAGAGAGGTACCGAGTACCCCCTGGACTACAGAGAGGTACGGAGTACCCCCCGGACTACAGAGAGGTACGGAGTACCCCCCGGACTACAGAGAGGTACGGAGTACCCCCCGGACTACAGAGAGGTACCGAGTACCCCCTGGACTACAGAGAGGTACGGAGTACCCCCCGGACTACAGAGAGGTACCGAGTACCCCCCGGACTACAGAGAGGTACGGAGTACCCCCCGGACTACAGAGAGGTACGGAGTACCCCCCGGACTACAGAGAGGTACCGAGTACCCCCTGGACTACAGAGAGGTACGGAGTACCCCCCGGACTACAGAGAGGTACGGAGTACCCCCCGGACTACAGAGAGGTACGGAGTACCCCCCGGACTACAGAGAGGTACGGAGTACCCCCCGGACTACAGAGAGGTACCGAGTACCCCCCGGACTACAGAGAGGTACGGAGTACCCCCCGGACTACAGAGAGGTACCGAGTACCCCCCGGACTACAGAGAGGTACGGAGTACCCCCCGGACTACAGAGAGGTACCGAGTACCCCCTGGACTACAGAGAGGTACGGAGTACCCCCCGGACCACAGAGAGGTACCGAGTACCCCCCCGGACTACAGAGAGGTACGGAGTACCCCCCGGACTACAGAGAGGTACGGAGTACCCCCCGGACTACAGAGAGGTACCGAGTACCCCCCCGGACTACAGAGAGGTACGGAGTACCCCCCCGGACTACAGAGAGGTACGGAGTACCCCCCGGACTACAGAGAGGTACGGAGTACCCCCCGGACTACAGAGAGGTACGGAGTACCCCCCGGACTACAGAGAGGTACGGAGTATCCCCCGGACTACAGAGAGGTACCGAGTACCCCCCCGGACTACAGAGAGGTACGGAGTACCCCCCGGACTACAGAGAGGTACGGAGTACCCCCCGGACTACAGAGAGGTACGGAGTACCCCCCAGACTACAGAGAGGTACGGAGTACCCCCCGGACTACAGAGAGGTACAGAGTACCCCCCGGACTACAGAGAGGTACAGAGTACCCCCCGGACTACAGAGAGGTACGGAGTACCCCCCGGACTACAGAGAGGTACGGAGTACCCCCCAGACTACAGAGAGGTACGGAGTACCCCCCGGACTACAGAGAGGTACGGAGTACCCCCCGGACTACAGAGAGGTACGGAGTACCCCCCGGACTACAGAGAGGTACGGAGTACCCCCCGGACTACAGAGAGGTACGGAGTACCCCCCGGACTACAGAGAGGTACGGAGTACCCCCCGGACTACAGAGAGGTACGGAGTACCCCCCGGACTACAGAGAGGTACGGAGTACCCCCCGGACTACAGAGAGGTACGGAGTACCCCCCGGACTACAGAGAGGTACGGAGTACCCCCCGGACTACAGAGAGGTACGGAGTACCCCCCGGACTACAGAGAGGTACGGAGTACCCCCCCGGACTACCGGGAGCGCAGCGGAGCCCCGCCCTACAACCCCGGATCAACCGATCCGCCAGCTTATTTATCCTTTTGAGTTGAACATTACGGCAGTGTCGTTCCTTTGAGTGGACAGTGCCCCAACTCTCTTAAAGATAGGAATAAATATTCTGATAAGGCTAAAGAAACCCTCTGTCTCCTCATCTCTCTAGCTCTGGTGTGTGCATATGGTCCTCGTGCAAGGGTTGTCACAACACGCATACACACACCACACACACAAACACACACACACTGTACACAAACATGCATATGAAAACACACACACTCTCACTCACACAAACTCACACCAATCACATTATTTTCACTGCAGCTGTCCAAAAAAAACACACACAAAAAACACTCTCACATCCCTCTCCATTGGCAGATACATACACAAGCTCCTCTTCTTTTAAACATGAAAAGAGCCTTTGTTCTTTTTCCGCTCCTGGATGTAGAAATTATCCAATGAGAGGAATTCATTTGTTCGCTTTCTTGTTGTTTGTTTTTTGGATTACAGGGTACTTTGTAGATGGATTAAGATCATGATATAGTTACATGTGGCATTTGTGTTTGACAGTGTAAAGTAATGATCTACTGTCCACTGGCTTCAACCTTCTTAGTGTGATGACACTTCTAATCAATCATAACAATCCACAACATGGGGGTGGGGGCTGCGTGTGCGTACCTGTGTGTGTGTGTGTGTGTGAGTGTGTGTGTGTGTGTGTGTGTGTGTGTGTGTGTGTGTGTGAGTGTGTGTGTGCGTGTGTGTGTGTGTGTGTGTGTGTGTGTGTGTGTGTGTGTGAGTGTGAGCATGTGTTTGTGCCCAGAAAGACAAAGATTCAACACTGAAAAGACAGTTCTAACAGCACATACATCCTGCCATCGATGTGAAGCGCAGCAGGGATGGATTTTCCGTCGTTCCGTTCAGCTTAGCTGCCATGTTGATCCAGCTCCCCGTCCCAGGAGACAAGGCCTATATTTTCCCTAAATCTGTAGCGCTTTCTTCAGGGGCAGCTTTGCGTGACTCTGCCTGCATCTGTGAGGAGACTACACTGTCTGTTTGATCACTCTGATCAAAGCCCAGGCAGAGCTACACTGTCACCCACAGCAAATCCCCTTAGACAATAGTGTGACAGACACTTTTTGGGAGCTTAGTCGCATGCAGAGTGACAATCCAAAGGCTCCAAATGAGTTGGCTTCTGTATGTTTTGCCCCTGTAAATCACATTGAAATACAGCAACATACAGTCATTTGAACCAAGTGTTCTAGTAAGGATGAGAGGTTGGAGGTCGCCGGTTTATTAATCTCTGATCCAAGAATCTCATCTTTCGAGATTCTGGGGATGAAGGAAGTGAAAACTGGGGATGGCAGTTGGCAGCACGTCTCCACCCCTCTAAACCTTTCGTGGTAGCGCCACCTGAGTCGCTCGCAATGACCCTTTTCTTGCCTGTGCTCTTGTTTACAACCCGATTTGCACGCGATGCAATCATCTCCTATCCCCACATTACTTCGGGTGTGCCGTCAACTTAGTGAGGCCACTGGTTTATCGGTGAATGCTCCAAACCAAGCGCTACTTCTGATCGTTCAATTGTGAATCATTCACCAGCCTGAAGAAGAGATTTAAATATAAATAGAGTTAATGAAACCCAACCTTTTCTATGATACACACAGAAATGATTTACTGGATGGTGCCTTTCCCTCCCGCTCTCGCTCCCACAGCAGTAATACTCTGTTGGGAAAGCTATCGGGACATAAATTCACCCCTGAGAGCCCCCTGTCATCCTCCCTCAAAGCTAGGCCGTGGGGACATCAAGGGCGTAGCTCTGTCCTCCTGCTTAAGTAAATAGGGAAAACAAAAACAAACAGGGTGTTGACAGTGCCCTCACGTACTCTCAACTGTCACATCAGGTCAAACCACTGTCTGCTAGGAGGAGCCTCACAATGGATGAGGCTCATGCACATGCCTGTCTGTTCTCTCTTTCTCGCCCGGTTTCTCGTCCTTCATGATTTTCCATTTCACTCCTTTGTTATCTCTCACTCTCCCCTCTCTGTCGCTCTTTTTCTTTGTCTTTATGTCTGTCACATAACCCCTTTGGGCTCTTTCTTTCTTTCTCTTCCACCACGCTCTCACTCTTTTTGGACTGTTCTGTGCTCTGCGGGAGGTTAGCAGATCAGCTAGTCATTGAGCTCATGCGTCTCTTCCTCCCTCCATCTCTGTGTGTCTTGGGCCCTGACCAAAGACCTCCACAGCCCCACACAACCAGACCATCCGTCACTCTGATGGGAATCTGGAGGAGTCCCTGTGTGTGTTTCACTTTCATTCCATCTGTATCTCTCTCTCTCTCTCTCTCTCTCTCTCTCTCTCTCTCTCTCTCTCTCTCTCTCTCTCTCTCTCTCTCTCTAACATACTCTCCATCTAACACACTGATTTCACGAGTACAGAAGTACTATACAGTAGATGTAATGATTTGCTCTAGGTGAAATAAAAAAAACGAACTTTATTTTGTTGCTGTTGTTCAGAAACACAATTTGTTTAGGCCTAGATTTGCACAATTTCATCCAGTTACAGCATTCAACAAAAATACATTTGCGGAATGACGACATTTCATGACATGTCTGGGGGTTTTATTGGTTTGTGAGATAAATGTAAAGACTGTAAATGCATCTCATCCATTGGCCGCTGAGACTGCATTTCTCAACTGCCTCTCTGTTGGAGGAATAGGTGGCTGATGCCAGGGCACCATAAATAGATTGCCCACTCTGTCACTTCACCATCCTGCCACAATTCGCCGCATGTTACTTTGGCCATAGATACTGCATTTAGTCTGAAGGGCCTAGCCCAGCCCCATTTAATCATGGTTAGTAGTGTGTCATTAAACTCCCTAGGACCCTGGTGACTGTTCTAACCATGCTGTTGTAATTGGCCCATCCTCTCTGATAACCCCAGCGTGTCACACTTCCTGCCTCATAGGAATGTGTCATTTCCTCCTCTCAGAATAAGAAAGCATTACCATGCCAGATGCATCATGGGCTACTGGATGACTGGCTATGGAGAGAGAGATGGCTCCAACAATCTTCTTTTCAGTGAACCAGCAGTAGACTTGGACCTGAAAGACTGACCTTCAGCAATATGGTCACGTCTTTCTAATCTCTCTAGATTTTTTTTTCGAAATCCTCCTTTCTTCACATTTCATCATACCAGTAGCAGTATTCTTGGTGGGATGTTTGTCAATTCAAGTCTGGGGAGCAGTGGAGAGCAGGACCTCAATTTGATGCCTTCAATTATTTACAGTGTCTGGCAAATCAAGTATCCTCGTCTTCACCGGTCTGATAAAAGGCCTTGTAATTGGTCATAAAGGAGCTGTAACACTAAAGCTGGCGTGAAAAATCGATTGATGTCAACACTGAGAATGAGGGAGCCGGAGAGAAAGATACTGTATAGAAGGAGAGAGGTGGAGCGAGAGTGTAGGAGGGGAGTGAGAGGAAAGAGATGGGGACATTTAGCCTCTGACACGCCCCTGAAATTCTACTTTTAATTGCTTTACTTCAAGTAGGCCTTCAGTGCTAACTGTGACAACATCTAATGGATCCTCTCTCACAGTCATAGATGGATGCTGAGGGTGATTGAGAGAAAGAGAGAGACAGAGAGATAGAGATGCTCTGGTTGTCTGGTTGTTTCAATCATTTAAAAAGCACTTAATGGCCTAATATAAAACAAACCTTGCCCATCTAAATCATGTTGTCGCGGGGGGGGTGAACAAGTCTACATACAAGTAGCTGTGTATTTGTTTAGCATTCCTAACCTATTACAAGGCCACAGTGGCTCTTTAAATGAGCTGTTAAAACTGCTCCTATTAATCTCAGTCACTTCAGATTCCCCATCATAGGCCCATTTCAGATAATAGTAAAACTCCACGTAGAATGCTGTGCCCAGGAGCTGGTGTGTACTCTCATTTAGAACCAAAGTGGTTCCCAAACTGTGCTGCAGCACACTGGTGTGCCGTGAGGCAAGTCCAGGTGTGCCGTGGGATTTTGTGACAACCATACAAATATACAAAAAATAATGATTTTTAAATTGTATTTACTATTTTAATTCACTATATCAGTACTTTGTACGCACTCATTTCCCAATACAAAGGGAAATTGTATACCCCCCAAAAAATTAGCTGTTTCACGGGTCGGGGAATCATCATCGGTTTTCTGTGGATTCGCTGTGGCAGTGTGTAAATTAAAAACCAAATATCCCTGTGTTCCCCACAAAACAAGGAATCCAAAACCATTTAAATGGAAACGATCAGAGTATAGGAGTTTCCCTTCGAATGTAGCGGACTGATGAACATGGCGGGGGAAATGTTCAACGCAGCTCCAGATAAGACCCAATTGGGTCATCAATAACACAATTTATTCAATCACATTTTTCAATTGACTTTAATCAGTGGATTGGCATCATACTGACTGTGGCACAGAAACAATTTCAATACAATGTTCAAGTAACATCAGCATAGAAAAGATAACATGAACTGTAACCTGAACTTGATATTACAGCCAATTAGAGGGCTGTATTTAACAGCCAATCAGAGGGCTGTATTCAAAGCCAATCAGAGGGCTGTATTTAACAGATAATCAGAGGGCAGTATTTAACAGCCAATCAGACTTAGACGTACCCCGCCGAAGTGTCGGCATGTACCTTATTAAACCCCTACCTACTGTATGTAGAGTAGAAACCAAATAGAGAAATTCAATCAGAATACTGTTTCAAATGGTGACTTTATTCTTCCCCTCTATGATAGAAGATAGTTTCTATTCCCC
Source organism: Nansenia antarctica (assembly GCF_963989245.1). NCBI lineage: Eukaryota > Metazoa > Chordata > Actinopteri > Argentiniformes > Microstomatidae > Nansenia > Nansenia antarctica. The sequence goes on along the minus strand of NC_137675.1, from coordinate 62,112,717 downwards.
AACACGACTCTGACACCTGGAAATAATGATGGTGATGTGCTGAAATTACCCATGAAGGAATAATGTCTATAAACAGCTCAATGATGTCTAATTACTGGTTATGGTTCATTACAAATCTAAATGGCAGGAGACATTTACTGGCAATCTGTTGAATGGATGAAGAGGGTTTATTCCAGCAAATTTGAGTTCTGGTGAGGGAAGACAAGTGAAGGTCTTCATGTTCAAGGTTGCCAGATTGGTGAGGTTCTGTGTTGGTTTGTTGTGTGTAGTGTGTGGCCATGATAAAGTGGACCTTGTGGATGACTGATGTGACACTTCCGCTGTTCCAGTCAATCCAGTGACGAAAATAGATCAATACCATGACCTTTACTTTAGAATATGTCAATTTCTCAATACAAATCATGTACTATATTGATTTGGTGATAAATCTCTCAATGTCAACTGATCGATTTCATCAATAATGTTGGTCATGTTGTTCATAGCTAGATGAGTGGTGAGACTGATGACTGCTGAGTTGTAGGAGCCGTGGTCCTGATGTGGTTGTCTCTGTACCACTCAGTTCTGTGATGTACAAAATGATGACTCCAGAAACAGTTGGCATAATATTTGTTACCTCATCTATGAACATTACTTCTTAATAGCTACTTGTTTTTCATGCTTAACACAAACAAATATCCCACAAATGTCCCCAATGCCCACCATTTAACAGGGTGAATGTTGTATAGGGTCTGGTTGTATATTCCCAGGCTCTCAGAGGGCCTTCTCTAGCTGGTAGAGGTGGTCTGGAGGCTGAGTTGCAGATGCTGGGTTTCCCCCTCCCTCTCCAAACCAATGCCAAACAAAACCCTCCTCTGGGTGATCATTTGGCTAAAGACCCTCTGCTTAGAGAATAAGAGGATCAAATTGCTAAACATCCCTGACCTCATTAGCTCTAAGCACATAACATACAAACTCTCAGTTCAGAAGCTGAAGCACACTCAAGCACACTAGCTTCCCGGGTGACTGATGATGCCTTTGTTTGGGAGAAAGGCAATACACTAAATTCTGCTCTTATACGAGCCAACAAATGTCCAAATGAGTTTGCAATGCACAGGCACACACACAGGGGACACCTACACTTTAGAACACAAATTAAATAAAAAAGAAGCTCTCCCTTGCCGGTTGTGAACTTTGTGGCCGGACAGAACAACACAATCATCCGGGTTAGTTAAAAATAAATGTGGGAGCTTAGTGGCACATAGACGTGTAATGGAAATACTGCCACTGCTCTGCAGTGGACAAAACATAAAGCCTTTGACAATAGCCATCAAACAACACTATTTAAGCCCCACTGCAAGACATATTTCAAAGAGGCTGTTCCCTATTCTCAGATAACACCATAGCAGGAGGCGTTTTAACATACACAGAGCATCCTGCTTTGCATGTAAAACAGCAGCCCATCAGAATCCTAATCACCAGGGTGTCATCACACACAATGCTGCCACGAGTAATGTTGCCCTTTATGTTAAATTAACATTTGACAATCAACTATTACACCAATGACACAGGGGGTTGAAAAGAGAATTCCATAGGGCGTGTTGGTGATATTCATCACAGTTGAAATACATTTGCTTGCGAAGTAATCGGAAAGGGAATAGGGGTAATTCTGAGAGAGTGCGCGTCAAGTTTTTTTGTTGTAACATAATCACTATTATTTCCGATCAGTACTTTAAGCTGTTTTTGAAAGTGGTTTAGAAACAGCTATCCCCACCGTGCACCTGCATCAGTATGGCTGTGTAATTCTAATCGGGTGGGCTCATGCATCATTGTTATGGCTCATGCATCATTCTCTTTGATGTGTCTAGGTCCTTTGGGGACCAGATGCGCAGGATAGTGGGGGCTCCCTCTGTGTTGGGGTGGGCTGGTGTGAGTAGGTTACAGATGAGTGGGTTGGTTCTTGTGAGGCGAGGTGGGTGGGTGAATGGGGGGGGGGGGGTTATTGTCACATATTGAACTGGGCCCTAGGCTGCAAACCAATCACCTTGAGAAGCCTCCTTTCCTGTTCTCCATCCCCCCGTGACCCCTGGTATGAGAGGATGTAATAGGCTCCTCACTTACAGGACATCAGTATGTGACCAAGGTGGTAACAAATTACGTTTTCTGTGGTTGTATTATGTTTGCCTCACTGGCCCAGCTTAAATGAAGGTTTAATAATAATAATGTTGCCTCACTGTTGTCAACATGGGACACTGGGTGACTTCATATTGTTATTCAGTTGCACACTCACTCATATTTCATCTACTCTTTAATCCAGTAGTCTCAGGTGGGTTCAGCTTAGTTTCTGTGTGTGTGTGTGTGTGTGTGTGTGTGTGTGTGTGTGTGTGTGTGTGTGTGTGTGCGTGTGCGTGTGCGTGTGTGTGTGTGTGTGTGTGTCATGTGCGTGTATGTGCGTGTGTGTGTGTGTCGTGTGCGTGCATGCATGCGTATGTACGTCTCCCATGCCTCTCCCACACTGTCTCAGTGGCATTGTTCTGACCCTGACTTGATGATGAAATCATTATGACAATCAATTACATTCACATTTTACATTTTGGCCATTTAGTAGATATCTTTATCCAAAGTGACTTACAACAACAACTTACAAGTACATTTGTCTAAGTAAGTGAATCTTCTATCCATCAGTCATCGCAAGAAACAGTAATCTATGCTAGGGCCAGGGCAGTCATAGATAGATGCTAGAAGAAGCTATTTTAATTTGCAGTAAAGAAACTGTACAGGGAGGTCGATGAAGAGGTCTTAGGAGGGACAGTTAAGGTGTAGTCTGAAGAGATGGGTCTTAGTCTACGGCAGAAGATAGGTAGTGATAAACACACAGGTGTCCCCTCACACTCAGCTCCTCTGAGACATCCATAAACACACAGGTGTCTCCTCACACTCAGCTCCTCTGAGACATCCATAAACACACAGGTGTCCCCTCACACTCAGCTCCTCTGAGACATCCATAAACACACAGGTGTCTCCTCACACTCAGCTCCTCTGAGACATCCATAAACACACAGGTGCCTCCTCACACTCAGCTCCTCTGAGACATCCATAAACACACAGGTGCCTCCTCACACTCAGCTCCTCTGAGACATCCATAAACACACAGGTGCCTCCTCACACTCAGCTCCTCTGAGACATCCATAAACACACAGGTGCCTCCTCACACTCAGCTCCTGAGACATCCATAAACACACAGGTGCCTCCTCACACTCAGCTCCTCTGAGACATCCATAAACACACAGGTGTCCCCTCACACTCAGCTCCTCTGAGACATCCATAAACACACAGGTGTCCCCTCACACTCAGCTCCTCTGAGACATCCATAAACACACAGGTGTCCCCTCACACTCAGCTCCTCTGAGACATCCATAAACACACAGGTGTCTCCTCACACTCAGCTCCTCTGAGACATCCATAAACACACAGGTGCCTCCTCACACTCAGCTCCTCTGAGACATCCATAAACACACAGGTGTTCCCTCACACTCAGCTCCTCTGAGACATCCATAAACACACAGGTGTCCCCTCACACTCAGCTCCTCTGAGACATCCATAAACACACAGGTGTCCCCTCACACTCAGCTCCTCTGAGACATCCATAAACACACAGGTGCCTCCTCACACTCAGCTCCTCTGAGACATCCATAAACACACAGGTGTCCCCTCACACTCAGCTCCTCTGAGACATCCATAAACACACAGGTGTCTCCTCACACTCAGCTCCTCTGAGACATCCATAAACACACAGGTGCCTCCTCACACTCAGCTCCTCTGAGACATCCATAAACACACAGGTGTCCCCTCACACTCAGCTCCTCTGAGACATCCATAAACACACAGGTGTCTCCTCACACTCAGCTCCTCTGAGACATCCATAAACACACAGGTGTCCCCTCACACTCAGCTCCTCTGAGACATCCATAAACACACAGGTGCCTCCTCACACTCAGCTCCTCTGAGACATCCATAAACACACAGGTGTCCCCTCACACTCAGCTCCTCTGAGACATCCATAAACACACAGGTGCCTCCTCACACTCAGCTCCTCTGAGACATCCATAAACACACAGGTGTCTCCTCACACTCAGCTCCTCTGAGACATCCATAAACACACAGGTGTTCCCTCACACTCAGCTCCTCTGAGACATCCATAAACACACAGGTGTCCCCTCACACTCAGCTCCTCTGAGACATCCATAAACACACAGGTGTCCCCTCACACTCAGCTCCTCTGAGACATCCATAAACACACAGGTGTCCCCTCACACTCAGCTCCTCTGAGACATCCATAAACACACAGGTGTCCCCTCACACTCAGCTCCTCTGAGACATCCATAAACACACAGGTGTCCCCTCACACTCAGCTCCTCTGAGACATCCATAAACACACAGGTGTCCCCTCACACTCAGCTCCTCTGAGACATCCATAAACACACAGGTGTCCCCTCACACTCAGCTCCTCTGAGACATCCATAAACACACAGGTGCCTCCTCACACTCAGCTCCTCTGAGACATCCATAAACACACAGCGGTCTCCTCACACCTCCCTCCTCCTCCCTCCTCCCCCCTCACTCACTCACTCATTCACAATCAGGTCATCAACAGACATAATTACAACAGACCCAACCTGGGGGAAACAGCTCTTGGTCGATGGGCAAAATAAGAAAAAGATTGATTGCTGTGGCAGCAGTCAGAAAGCCAATATGGAGTATTTCACCTGGGGTACAATTAAGCATTGTAATGGTGCTATGCCGCCCTGGAGTGCTGAGATGAGGGATATTATTTTTGGCACAGGCGGGTCTGTGCCCCCAGTCGATTTAAAACCTATTAACAATGACTGGATGGATTGCCCGGTCATTGCTGCTTGGCACGCTATGGACAGGACTGGTGTTAATGTTGTGATGAGGTGTCTGGATTTCCATGTGATGATTGTGCGGGTCGGCACTCTATGTTAGAATGTCATAAAGCTTTATGATTTCCCATATCTCTCCAAGGATGCAGGGGAAGGCTTTTTATTAGTCTGCTGATGCTCAATGTTTGTTTACACACATTCTCTCTCTCTCTCTCTCTCTCTCTCTCTCATCCCTCTGCCCTAGGTACTCCTTCTCTCTCTTTTTCACAGACTGCTGCATTTCTCTCTGCATATCTCTCCTCCACTTCTTAATAATCTTTCAAATGCATCAGCCTTTTTCCATGTTGTTTCTCCTATCTTTTTGGATTGGATGCCCCTACTGTCCTAAAAATAGGTGTCTCTTGTCTGTTTCCTCTGTCATTCCTCTTTCACTGTATCATGAGTATTTCTGCTCTGTGCTCGTCTTCTCAGGCCTGGCTGACAGAGATCCATGAGTACACCCAGCAGGATGTGGTCCTGATGCTGCTGGGCAACAAGGTGAGGCATCATGGGAAATACCTAAATCCAGACACACCTGTTGTCACACCTGTCGTCTGACGGCAGCACAGACACGACAACATACAGACACAACAACACACAGACACAACAACACACAGACACAACAACACACAGACACAACAACATACAGACACAACAACACAGACACAACAACATACAGACACAACAACAGACACAACAACATACAGACACAACAACATACAGACACAACAACACACAGACACAACAACACACAGACACAACAACACACAGACACAACAACACACAGACACAACAACACACAGACACAACAACACACAGACACAACAACACACAGACACAACAACATACAGACACAACAACATACAGACACAACAACATACACAACAACAAACACAACAACATACAGACACAACAACATACAGACACAACAACATACACAACAACAGACACAACAACATACAGACACAACAACATACAGACACAACAACATACAGACACAACAACAACAGACACAACAACATACAGACACAACAACAACAGACACAACAACATACAGACACAACAACACAGACACAACAACACACAGACACAACAACATACAGACACAACAACAACAGACACAACAACAGACACAACAACATACAGACACAACAACACACAGACACAACAACACACAGACACAACAACACACAGACACAACAACATACAGACACAACAACAGACACAACAACATACAGACACAACAACAGACACAACAACATACAGACACAACAACAACAGACACAACAACATACAGACACAACAACAGACACAACAACATACAGACACAACAACATACAGACACAACAACACACAGACACAACAACAGACACAACAACATACAGACACAATAACAGACACAACAACATACAGACACAACAACATACAGACACAACAACAGACACATCGACATACAGACACAACAACAGACACAACAACATACAGACACAACAACATACAGACACAACAACATACAGACACAACAACATACAGACACAACAACAGACACAACAACATACAGAACACACAGACACAACAACACACAGACACATCAACATACAGACACAACAACATACAGACACAACAACATACAGACACAACAACAGACACAACAACATACAGACACAACAACACACAGACACAACAACTTGCAAGCAATGGAGTGCTTGTTGGATCTATTTTTTCTATATAGTAATGTATTCCTTATCCAAAACAACAACAATATTCTCTACTCTCCGGGGATGTCATACTGTATCTAATCCAACCAGACAGCAACGCACAGACATAACAGATAAGACAATATGCAGGAGTAGTGGAACAGACTTTATATTATAGTATGATTATGACTAAAAGAGGTCCAGTACACACAGTATACCAGCTGAGAACAGATGTCTATCGTTCAGGAGCTTAGTCTAGCTTCCCTGCACACCATGATTGATCCTCTTATCAGAATTCGAAGACAGATTTTAGATCCATTAACAATCGTCACTCTAATCAAATATTCAATCTGCATTGTGTTTTCACACAGCCCAGGCTCAAGGCACTGTACACAAAATAAGGGGAGACCACACAGCTTTAAATCAGAACAAAGTATTTATTTAAAAAACTAACTTAAAGTACTTAAAGTAACAATAGATATGTTAGTCAGTATCATCAGTAGTGAATGCAGTGTATGGATGAGTGGAAGGTGTAGTGTAGATGTTGTAGGGTGTGTTAACGTAAAAGTAAAGCTAAAGCGAGCCTAAGCTCAAAACAACCAAACCTGGTGGAAGGAGGAGAAGAGGGAGAATCAAGGGAGCAGCCAGCTTAAGTAAGCCACTCCCCAGGTGCCTCAGATCACCTAATCAACCCCTCCATATATGATTATGAGTGAGAGGGCTGCCACATTGATCCTCAACCACTCCCTATAACAATGCGAGTTGAGGGTAAACAAGAACACTGAGTACTGTGAGCCTGTGGTGTTGTGGTGATGTATGCTCTCTGTCAACCTCTGTCCCCAGGCTGATGCCACACAGGAGAGGGTGGTGAAGAGAGAGGATGGTGAGAGACTGGCCAAGGTGAGTGTCAGGTGCATAAAGAGATAACAACACCCTAGACAATGCTTGCTATCTCTCTCGTTCTCTCTCTTGTTCTCGTTCTCCCCAGAGTCCCCCCCCCCATGACTCAGTATTCCCATGGTCTGATTGCTATTGATTTTCACTGTTGTGGGGAAAATGCACCATCTGCAAAAATGCAAGATAAACAATAAAATGGAAGGCTCAGTTTATGAGATGTATGACTCTACTATAGAAAAGGAGTGTATGTATTCTTCAAAGATTGAATTGATTGCCTAACCTTCTCTAGATGTTGTCGTCTAGCGAGAAAAACACATTATCTAAGTCATTATTCTGGGCTAAAGACGAATTCCCCAGTCACCACACTGACTGGGACACACTTTGTCGCATCATATTCTCATTTATCCACTGCAGAATCAGCTATTCTTATTTGTTTTAATGTGAGATACTACACTATAGTCTCCCCCTGGCTGCTGAGATGTTGTCGCTATTCATGTGGATTACTTCCAAGTAGGCTTACAGTATGTGTTGGAGATGTTACCTCCAGGGTCAAAGGGAACTATAAAACAAGTGTATTTTCTTTATTTTCGTGTTGCGCGTGTGCAGGAGTTTGGGGTTCCGTACATGGAGACCAGTGCTAAGTCAGGCCTCAACGTGGAGCTAGCCTTCACTGCTGTGGCAAAGTGAGTATGCCACAATATAAGTAATGGAGGATTTCAGTGAGAAATGGGACAGCCTTCCTTCCTACAGTACTTGCTGAACTTGATGATTAGTGTGACGAGAAGCAGTTCCGTCTGACAGTGGTGGTCTCTCTTTGATATCCTTGCCTGTCCCCTACTGGAACTCCATCATACTTCTTACAATTCTTCCTGCTCCTCGTCTCACCCACTCTTCTCTCTCCGTAATTGTCTCCCCCCTGCTCCCCTCCTCTTGTCCTCTTGTGTCTTCCCCTCTTATCCTCTGTCTCTCTCTCTCTCTCTCTCTCTCTCTCTCTCTCTCTCTCTCTCTCTCTCTCTCGCAGAGAGCTGAAGCACAGGTCAACGAAAGAGCCTAGTGAGAAGTTTAAGCTCCAGGACTATGTCAACAAGGAGATGAAGAGTGCTGGCTGCTGCAGGTCCTAAACTTGTCACATTTGGCCCATTCATCGTGTGTGTGTGTGTGTGTGTGTGTGTGTGTGTGTGTGTGTGTGTGTGTGTGTGTGTGTGTGCATGCGTGCGTGCGTGCAGTGAGATGGTAAAGAGTGTGGAGGTCATGTATCTTGCACCACATCGGATGTGTTATGTTCATGCTCGGTGACACTGTCACTCCATGTGGAGGCTGAGAAATGGGAGGTCAGCTATGTCAGCTATGTGTGGTCAGCTAGGTCAGCTACGTCTGTGTGACCACCCGGTTCGTCCTTCCTTCATTTTGTCTGTTCTTTTCCCTCTGAAAGAGTCCCAAATGCTAGTATTTCTCCCTCTTCATCCACCTCCTCCTCCTGTGTTCTGGGAAAGCACTGCTCCCACACTGACCCACCTCTTCCTGCAGCTGTGAATGTATGCCTAAACCCAGGCCTCACTCTTACCCCATCACTGTGTGAATTCCTTTTATTTCATCCCTACCTCTGTACCCCCCACCCCCAATATGGTCCTCTGTCACAGTACTTTTCTGTATGTCTCCATATAACCCCTGCCATTGAATAGCCCCATATCACTGTCTTAAATGGGCTGCATCTCTTTACATAGGGACGTGTCTTCTCATTTCAGCCTCATCTGTATGGATGTAAGAATGTCCAGTACGACTCATAGTATGAATGTGCAAATCTGGATCAATCTAGATGTACATGGTCATGGTTGTATATCAGTGGCAACATGCATGGCTCAGTATAACTGCCAGTCATACACAGGCTCTTTCAGCCACCTCAACTCATCAGCATTATCTTTACTATATGGTGGTATTTAACAAGCAAGATGACATATTATAGTTAAAACATTGACACAGACAAATGGTATGTACAAATCGGATATACTCATTCCAATGTGTTCTGATGTGTCTCATTCCAAAAGGATTGCAGGAGATTTGATTGGAACTGGAAATCAGTGCCAATGAAAATTGCTCCTTAAACATGTCCAGGATACTGGGGCCTCTTTTCCACCAAGGCAATTTGAGGGCCGGTTCTGAGCTGGTGCCTAATATCGAACCAGCTTTTCACGTTTCGACAGCAAAAGAACTGGCTCTCAGCCAGGAAAACTACCTCCACAGTGGCACCAACAATTGTCTGGTCTAGAACCAAGAACCACTTACATCAGGGGCTGGGGGGCAGGATTATCATAACCAACAACCAATCAATACCAACGTAGTCAATGCTAGGTAGCTAGCTATCTGACAACAAAGGCTAACACTAACATCTTACTTTCAGTGTTAATAATAATCAAAACGTGTTCTGTAATTACCTTTCTTCTTGAACGTAATCGCCGTCCATAGCAATCGCAACAAGCAGCACAAATACGTTGGACCAGTCGTATACAGTGATGTAATGACGTGGCTCTCTAGCCCGTGGAAAAGCAAACCAGTTCTTAGAAGGTTCGCAAGTTGAACCAACTGCGAACTGGCACTAACAACCAGCCCAGAACTAGAACTAGGTTTGCATTGGTGGAAAAGAGGCCAGAGTAGTTCTATCTGACCTCTAGAGGATCAGCCACAGAAAGGACAAAGAGCCTGGGTCAGGACTTGGGTGTTTGGGGGTGAGAAGGGACCAGGGATGGGAGCTGTCCCAGGGAAAGTCATTGGTGGATGGGAGAGCACTCCTCCTCAGCTCCCTGGCAAGATGGATCCCTGGTCATCTCCTTACCCCCTGACCCGAACACTGGACATGTGTAGTGTGGAAATCTCTGGGCCTGTCTCCATGGCTATGTACATCACTTGAAGGCCACTTCCCCTGTCTTCTACAGCCACGTCTCAAGTCCAACCATATACAATCAAGTTTAATAGTTTAAATAGTTTATTTAAAAACAGAGGAAGGTTTAAGAATATGTATATTTTGGAAAAGTGTTTCATTTTGAATAACAATGTGTAAAATATTGAGTTTATTATTAGCTTTTTTCCCTGCCAGTATATGAATGATTTGTTAGAGGAGCACATGCTTTGTTCCTTAGATTTATATTACTGTAGCAGTTTCAATGTAGACAACGCTTGGAGAAGTCTGGAACCTGCAGAAAACTTAAGGGAGAAGCAGCTGAAATGAGGGAAAACCTCTTTAGGTAAATGGCGTGTAAAGTGTTGTACGGTAATTTAGAATGTACAGTAATTTAGAATGAACAACGATGAGGAAAGGAAACCAATATTATTGTTTGCAATATTTTCCTTAAAGCTGCAGTATTGTTTCATAGTTGTTTGAAGCATTGTTAGGCTACCTTTCGCTGCTTTATATTATAGATATATGGATATGTTGTGTGTATATATCGTGTTTGTCATCTTTAAATGTTTTATCAAAATAATATGTTTGTAAAAATCTTGGTCCGAGGATCTTTATAATGACCTGCTTACATTTTTAATTGACCAGAAATTAGACAGTCACAATGTTTTCTATGATTGTTCTCTGCAGTGATAGCAGACACGTCAGTAGCCTTCACAAGTCATTCTCAAAGTCACATTCTTATTCTGCTTTAGGTTCATTTATTGACCATCAACATCCATAGAAACAGAAAATTAAATGTACAGTATTTACGTCATATTTTGCCTTTCGAAACTAGATGTCCAGACAATGTATTGTTACCACCCATGACGTTTTACTATTTTTCAGTGTGCAACAACTTTCTTGAAAATTCAAGTTAAATACAATAAAAGGTACACGAGACAAGTCGTCCTCTTCAACCAATACACATCTTCTCACATCTGTCACACAGCACTAAAGAGGACTCTGGAAATTATCCAAACACAGTTCTGTGCACGGTATAGTATGTTTAAAGCTTTGACTGTATCACCCTCTGTTGGACAGAAAAGGTAATAGCACAACAGATAATAGGAAACAGGTTTTGTATTTAAATTAGAATGATTTCCCCTTTAGGTATGTTTTACAGGTTTTTACACAATCACAATGCGTATTAAAAATAAATAAAACAATGTGGTTCCTGTACCTGTGCGTGGCACACTGTTAAAAGCTGCATTACACAAATGAATAAATAAATAAATACATTAACATATCTGCACCAATACTGCACAAGTATTTTCTGTTTCTCAGTTTCTGACAATCCTGTTGAGTGTGAATGTTTGTCTGTGGAAACCAAGAGAGACAGAGGGAGTGTGTGAGACAAATGCCTTGATCACACTGAGTCCCTTCCCACTGTTTGTGAAATGCCTACTTGATTCCAGCCTCAAATACGTTGGTAAATAATTGGTGTCAAGTAAGTCCAACTTCAAGCAGCAAGGTATACATTACTCCAGGCCATTCAGGCCAGAAGTCAATACATCTATTTGTAAATAAGTTATTTTCTCATCAGAACTGCATTACAAATGACTTAATGATATGATATGCATTACGATAGTCCAACTCTACAACATGGAATGAAGAGCAATTCAGAGTCGTAGAGGACAAGGTTGGCACAAAGCTGAGGTGAGTCTGGTGGAAATGTGGTAAGGTGGGAGAGAGTTTGGCAAGGTATAATAGCAGCTCTTACTGGAGTCTCTCCATCCCTCGTTTACCCCTCTGTGGTAACACACACTGATGTAGTTCATCCTTTTATCCAGAATACAAGATGGGTCCTCTGCACAGGGAAGAGCCAGTCATGGCTCTCATGGTTTGTGCTTGAAGTGGGCCTCCACTGCAGAGAGCAAAATGCATAATAACTCATTGAACTTGACCCTCAGAACTCTGCTCGGCCACTGTAGAATGTGGTTGTTCAAGTCAAAATCCACAATCCACCAATGAAGGCGAATGATAATGATATGGTCATAAGTAGTAACATACTAGATATCGAGTCATAACCAGCCATAAATCAAGAGAGAACCTGCCAGGTTTCATGAATACGGATACATTTTTTGCATTTAGAAGACACCTTTATCCATAGCGACTTACAACAAATACATTTGACTAAGTAAGTGAATCATCTATCCAGCAGTCATAGTAGGAAAAAGTAATATATGTTCAGGCCTGGGGCCATTGGTAGTCATTGTGCTAGAAGTAGGAAGAAGGAATTAATGTTATTATGACACCGGAGAAACTGTACAGGGGGGTAGAGGGTAAGTATATGTCTCAGGAGGGACAGTTAAGGTCTAGTACTAAGGTATGTATTAGGGTTGGGCGGTAATACGGTAATACCGTGAACCATGAATAGCAACAGTGTCCATTTCAATGCCGTCATAAAACCATCATAAATTGTTATATATAATAAACACCTTAAGCACCACTGTCTGTGTTGTTGAAGTTGCTATGAAAGTGATGACAGAACCTTTGTAAACAATGTCATTTGTCAAATAAGTAACCTGTCAAAAAACACAGTCATGTGACAGCTTCTCAGAACGGAGAAAAATAATATGGTGAGTGCAAGCAAGTTGGTCCCTAAAAAAAAGCAACTGCTGCAATTTGGAAGCAGTTCGGGTTCCAACTGGCGAGCCAGTAAATCTTGACAAGGCTGTGTGTAAGATTTACATGAAGAAGGTGACAGCCAAAGAATGTGAGATGAATCAGAGATGACTGCCTTTTGTCGCGACTCGCGAGCCTGTGATTGACGGAGATGAAGATCCCCTTCTCTGGTGGAAATCTAATGAAGCCAGCTGCTTTCCACTGACGTCGTGGGTGGCCCGAACGTACTTGTGCATGTGTGCCACAAGCTCACCATCAGAGTTCAGCACAGCAGGCAAAGTTGTAAATCCGTTACGTGCCTTGCTGAAGCCTGAAAAAGTAAACATGCTTGTTTTTCTGGTGAAAAACCTAGAATAGGCTTGATGAATAGCCATTGGGGTCTGTAGGATACGCTTTAATGCCCATTTCCGTTATTGCCGTTTTTGTTATTTATTGTTATGTTGTCATTATTTGATATGCCTACTGGATGCTATAGGCTGTGATTTTGTATTTTTAAATGTATTTATACTGGATTATAGGCCATAGATTTGTTAATTTAATTAACTGTAATTTCCATTTGGTTGACAGACGCCGTAAAATGTTTTATTTATTTAGGCCTATAGAGACTACCCACTGTATTTGTACTCAAGCTTTATATTTGTAGCTTTATAGATGTTGTTAATGTTTGCTATTCTGTTTCTGTTGTTGTTCAGAGAATACAACTGGAACATGTGTCACATTTTTGTGTGAAAATAATCATTCTGATAATAAACTTTATTTGTATAGCACCTTTCATACAAAAAAATAAGTTCAAAGTGCTTTACAACAAGGAAATTACATGCACTGAGTGCTTCACATAAAAAATAGATATGAAATGAACAAAAACATGTTAAAAACGCTAATGTAACATAAGATGGACAATCACAGTTGAAGTGCACTGTTTAGCAGCGACTACATTCATCGTTTGAAATTGACGGCTCCCTCAAAGCCCTACGTGATTTTTAATCCCACGGTAATACCGTAAACCATGGTTACATTTGGGGACAGTTCAACGGTGTCAAAAGTTGTATACCACCCAACCCTAGTATGTATGAGGTATAGGTAGGTGTTGGTATAAGCTGCTGTCTGACTATAGTGTGGGTGGGGCTACCTGCATACTCCTGAGGGAGCATGGGCCGGTTGACCACCCTCTGGAAGGAAGCCATCCAATCCCTCTGCTCCTCCTCTGTCTCGCAGACAAACAAGAACTTCCTGTCCGGTGTTACTATGGTGATTCCAAACTGCCAGTGGTATCCCTGGGTGGACGGAGGCAGGCCGGGGATCACGGTATAGCTGTTCTCTTTACTCCCTACAAACACCTCACCACGTGCATAGGCATCCTTTGAGATGGGGGGGTAATCATTATGTGTGTATTAGGGTGTGTGGGTATAATATGACGTGCAAAAAAGCACATTCTACAACAGCATGTTTGGATAATGGATTCTGATTGGCTAGCAACAGTGGTAAATACCCCAACAACCTTCAGTTCAGACTGCATTTCCAGTATCAATGCGCCTCCCAATCAATCTGATTAAGAACACCTGTGCTGACCTACAATGCAATCGTTGATCTTGTTTATGGGACTATATTCTGTGCCGGAAGGATATATGTATTCTGAAACAATTAATGATTGTATAATTTGTATAATTTTCATATTATGTGGTGGCTGTTGTAGAAAAGCAATTTACCATTTGAGGGCGGGGGTTGTGAAGACACTGCTCTCATGGTAAATTGCTTACTTCTCTATTGAAGTGGTACAGTGCCACCTGTTGGACTCATATTAAGTTGCGCCTAATTTACTCATGGACAGCTGGCTTACCAGGGGATCCTTGAAGTACATGAGTCTCCTGTCATCCATGGTGAACCATCTCTTCTTGAAGCCCTCTGTGTGCTGTAAGAGAGAAACAGGATAGTGAAGCAGGGCACTATGCCACTGTGTTCTTGATGCAGTATCACAATACCTAATGGATACTGGATGGATTTAAAACGAATTACGTAAGGCAGGCAAGAGACTTGTGGTGATAGAGGTCATTATTAGCATGATAACCTTTAACATTATGGCCATAAGACTAATAAGTTAGTAGCTCTTCAGCGCTGGGTGTTACTGGTAGAAGTAAACCACTTCACTTTTGGACCTGTCTTCTCCATGTAGCCCTCCTTAATGTAGTTCCTTGTTAGCTTTGGCACCAACTGGACGGATATGAGAACAAAAGCAAATGGATTAGTGTGTGTGTGTGTGTGTGTGTGTGTGTGTGTGTGTGTGTGTGTGTGTGTGTGTGTGTGTGTGTGTGTGTGTGTGTGTGTGTGTGTGTGTGTGTGTGTGTGTGTGTGTGACTCACATCAGCATCATGGGCGCCGGGGAAAGCCACCTGCAGGTAGTGAAACCTGGCTGCTCTGATGCCGTTAAACCAGTCCACCATTTCCTGAAGAAAGTTTTTTTGTTTTTTTTAAAGACAAACTGATCTCAGCATTATTTCCTTGCAATAAGCTCCTGTCAAGAAACAGAGATCTTAAATTTCAGGATGTTTCTTGCCAAGACGTGCAGTTGAAGATATTGTCCTGCAGAGGGAGGCACACTCTTGCTCTGTCATCAGTGGCTGTTTTGCAACTCATGCCTCCTATAGAGTCTTGGGTATTATTCAACATATGCAGTGTCCACCGTGTGAAGCACAGCATTTCTTCTTTTGGCTCTGTACTCCAAAAGGTTACATTTTAAATCTAACAAAGTAGAGATTATATTTGATGACAGTTGTGTCCATGTTGGTTTCACTGCTTAGAAATGACACTTTTTATAAATAGTGCCTATTTCAGGGCACCAAAAGTGGACAATTGGCTTGACATGGGTTTCTGGTTAGTCAGGTGTGTTCAGTCGCATCATTGTTGCTGGTATAAGAGAGCTGTCAATTGTGTCGTCAGTCTAGTATTCATTCTAGGCTTTGCATTTGCCTTTGGAGTCTGATTTTCATGTATGTAAAACAGCCAAAATCAGAAACAGATTTGGAACATCATTATTAAAAAGTAAAAAAACGACCACTTCTACAGTGGATGACAAAAGAATGCTCACAAAAGAAAAACTCCAAAACAATTGTCCCACAGATCAGGAACTGACTACCATCCGCATAAGGACTACCATCCGCATAAGGACTACCATCCGCATAATACGTCATCAGCTGAACTACATAGGCTTCACCGTAAAGGGGTAACCACTAGTTATCCTCAAGATGGAGACAGGTCAGGTTACAGTTATAAAGTAACTAGACAGCCTGCAGAGGTCTTGTATGGACAGATGAGGTATTGTGGACAGATAAGACAAATATTAGTATGTACCAGAGTGATTAGTATGTACCAGAGTGATTAGTATAGAGTGATTAGTATGTACCAGAGTGATTAGTATAGAGTGATTAGTATGTACCAGAGTGATTAGTATAGAGTGATTAGTATGTACCAGAGTGATTAGTATAGAGTGATTAGTATGTACCAGAGTGATTAGTATGTACCAGAGTGATTAATATGTACCAGAGTGATTAGTATAGAGTGATTAATATGTACCAGAGTGATTAGTATAGAGTGATTAGTATGTACCAGAGTGATTGCAAGAGTCAAGTTTGGAGAAAAAAGGACCTGCACAAGGTTTACAGAATACCACCTCATCTGAAACATGGTGGAGGGAGCATTATGATGAATACCACCTCATCTGAAACATGGTGGAGGGAGCATTATGATTTGCAGCCTAGAACTGGCTAACTTGTCTTAATTGATGATGTAACTGCTGAAGAATGTATTCTGAGGTGGACAGCAACATCTTGTCTGCTTCAGTACAATTTACAGTAATACAATGACCCACCATAGCAAGTAGGGAGTTTTTCAGGGTCGAAAAGTGGAGCGATCTTGACTGGCCAAGTCAATCTTTTTTAAATGCAAGATTTAAATGCAATTGAACATTTAATTTCCTGATGAAAAGATTTTATGCAAAAAGACCTCAAAACAAACAACAACTGAAGATGGCTGCAGTACAGGCCTGGCAAAGCATCTCCAGAGAAGATACCCAGTGTCTGGTGGGGGAAATGGGTCACAGACTTCAGGCAGTTATTTCATGCAGTTATTTCATGCAAAGGATAGTCAACCAAATACTAAACATGAGTGCTTAATTTGGAAATTATATTAATCTGTCCCATTACTTATAGTGCCCTTAATGTTCTGAATGGTGAAACCAATGTGTACAACAATAGCATAAGTTGACAATATATACTTCATAGTAAATGTTTGGAGTACAGAGCCAAACGTTTTTTTTAAATGCTTCACTGTCCCATTACTTACGCAGGGCACTGTATAATCAAGACAGTTTATGCCTAGCAGGCTTCACCTTGCCATCCTCGTGGTACACAAAGATATTCCTGGTGCTGTTGTCCTTCAGGTAGGTGATCTGAAGCCCGTGGTTGTTGCCTATCTTGGCCGGTTGGAAGGTGGCGTTGAGGGTATGGATCTTCATAAGGGCCTTGGGCTCTCGAGCCTGTGGGCGGAGAGAAGAGGAGGGGCATGGGATAGGAGTGGTTACTAGTCTTTGGAACAATATGGGTGCTATGCGACAATCATTTTTCTTGCTATCGAGTTCTATTGGATTTAAGAATTATTTATAAATGGACAGCTGAAGTCATGAAGAGAGGGAGAAGGAAGAGGAATATGAAATCTCTAAGATCTTATTATCTTACATTTCCAGGGTGTGTTATTTAGAGCAGTGCCAGCGCTGGACCGTCAAGTGCTAGAGAGATCAGAGACTTGGGAATACAGCGAGAGAGGGAGTGTGTGTGTGTGTGTGTGTTTGTGTGTGTGTGTGTGTGTGTGTGTATGTGAGAGAGAGAGAGAGAACAAGTGCAAAGAACCACTCACATCATGCTTGTTGAAGTACTTCAGAGCACCCTCCCGCTCCGACAGAATAAATTTGCGGCTCAGGAACTGTCCATTGTCTCGCCCTCGTTTCCATAGAAACCCCTCTCTGTATCCTGTGAAGAGAGAAACCACAGGGGTCCCGTTCCAGAGACACAGAAGAAATGTGAGGGAAGCGGTTAGGGAGGGCAATCCACAAAACACAGTAAAGGGACGGATTTTCGCCCAAAAATGGCCTTGTAGTGTGTGGGTGTGTGGGCGTATGAGTGTGTAGGTGTGTGGGTGCATGGCAACAGCAGCGCTTCGGTGCATGAGCGTGTGCAAACGAGTGTATGTGTGTGTGTGTGTGTGTGTGTGTGTGTGTGTCTGTGTATGCGTTTGTCTGAATCTGGACTTGTCCCCATCCTCAGAGCGGGTCAGGTCTGGTGGCGTCTCAGTCTTCGGCAGACATGAATAATTCACCTTGAATTGCCCTACGCAATCGATGGCTTCCTCCACCAGCCCGATCAATGCTGAAATCAAACTCCTGACCGAGACCACCCTGTCCTCCACCCTGCTCCGCGAACTGCACAGACTGGACTCAACCATGACCCCGCCCAGAGCAGAACCTGCCTCATTCCAGAACCCAGTACATACAGAGCAATGTACTACTCTGCTTCAGTACATCACAGAGCTAGTATAGTGTATAGCTATATGTATGTGTATAGTATGTGTATAGTGTATAGCTATATCACAAGACATGTTCATGGAAACACCCTCTCATTCAATGTAATATATATATATATACTCTTACTCTTTCCCCTACTCCGTTTTCTCCTCTTAGAGATGATCAGTAAAATGCATCTCTCACAGCCCTCCCTATCCCTCTCTCTTTCAACACTATACTCTTCCTCATACACACAAACACACTCACATGCCAGATTCCTCCTGGCTCTGTCCTCCAGGCCTGTTCCTGTCACTGGCCTCTCTGTCCTCACTCTGTCTGGGCCAACAGGGCCAGAGCTAAGAGCAGAAGTGCACTGTCACTGTCCTAGCCTGCCAACACACACACACACACACACACACACACACACACACACACACACACACACACACACACACACACACACTGCACTGTCAACATCTTACCCTGCCAACACCACAACACAGCTATACAAACAAACACACACACACACACACACACACACACACACACACACACACACACACACCACTGTCAACAACATACCCTGCTACAACACACTCTTTCACACACATGAACATCCTCCTCTTTTTTCTTTTTACACCCAAATCCAAAGCAACAGATCTTGCCCTGGTAACTTCATCATCAATGTTAGAAAGTAATGACACCTTATTTATTTTCGATAAAATCGAAAAAATATGAGCAATAACATAGTATAGTATGTTGATAAGCATCATTCTATTATATGCAAAGCAATGCAGTAAAAGAGAGACAGTACAGGGAAAATTAGCATCCCCAGAGTGACAGCTCCATCTGAGTTGTCAGCTACAGTAACACTCCTGTAGAAATGTTCCAGTCCCCTTAGGGAAAAATGCCGGCGGTAGGGAACAGAAACCCCCTTATCTAGCTCCCTTTCTCTCCCCACCCCTCCTTTTCTCTCCTTTTTCCCTCTCTCCTCCACTTCCGAGAGTAGTAATGAAGTCATCGTCCTCTGAGCCGTACACAGCACCCCTGCGGCTGAGGGAGTGAACCACTCTCATCCATAATGCAACAGGCGGGATGGGCAGGACAAGTGGGAGCAGGGGTGAGATCCCTCACTGTGATATGCCAACGTTGACCTACAGGATCAGCTGGACGTGGCGGTGTCTGACTGGGGGGGGGGGGGGAATGCATCACAAGAGGACATCACAGTCGCAGGCTAAAACTGAGATTAACACCCGTTCTGTGACAGCAGCAGTGACTACTGTAATTCTTCTCTCTAGGTCCTACGCCAGGTTATTTCAGTAGCCTTGCCTGGACAGCATTCTGGGGTTACGGGTTGCTAGCCCAGGGCTGGTTTGTTAGGAAAGGCGCAGCACAAAGTCATGTCGAGCTGGAGTGAACAAAAGGCTGCATTCTTCGCTGGCTGGAGAGAGAGACAGGCTCATTCTCTTCTGGCTCCCTGTACGCTACACAACAGAAGGCACCATTGAGAGATGAAGATGGAGAGAGAGAGAGAGAGAGAGAGAGAGAGAGAGAGAGAGAGAGAGAGAGAGAGAGAGAAGATGGAGGGAGAGAGAGAGAGAGGTGTGTTGACAATCACGGGGCGCTGGGGAGAGGGCCCTGTCATCCAGCACCACACCAGCCTTGTCCTCCGCCCAGCCACGTGCCACGTGGCTGCCCCTGGTACAGCCACACCCCTCCCTACAGAGCCCCTGGCATTGACAGAGACCCAAGCTGACAGACCTCAGGTCAGATATAACAGTAGTTAGTCTACTGACAAGAACCAGAGCCACTAGTGATCCCACTCAGAGTGACACTCATCAGAGATGATAGCCACCACCACGATTGGCCCAGGGTACCCCCACCTCCGTGAAATATAAATTAGGAGTGTTATTCATCTGGGGCGGTGGCAGTGGCAGTGCCCAGGGAAGAGCAGTTGATCTATTTGGCGACCGGTGTTAGGGACCGATCTGTGGGACACAACAGACCTATTCAATGGAACGCTGACCTGCATATTCTTCTGTATGCAGCCTGACCTCTATGGGTTTGTATTATCACTCTGAAGAGTATGAATTAGGGGTGGGCATCGACGATCGATAATTGATCGATAAGGATCTTGGTCGATCACAAAATAAAACATTTGGTCTTGTGATCGACCAAATGTTTTATTTTGTGATCGACCAAGATCCTTATCGATCAATTATCGATCGTCGATGCCCACCCCTAGTATGAATTAGGTGGTTTGAGACAGGCCTTGAATCCTAAGCAGCCTGCCCAGTGGTGAGTACATGCTGTTTGAAATACAGTAGACCAACGCACATACAGCACTATAGCAGGTGTCAAAGCTGTGTGCTGGAAATCCTTGTTAGCACACACACAGGTGAAGTGGTGGTGCTCATTTTCAATTCCCTTTCTTTTGCAGCTTTTGACAAGCCCTTACTTAGCACGTTGTTTCTGGTCATTAATTATGGATTAGCTGGATCTGATTAGTGCCCAGGATGGTGTCACTCTCTCCCATCTCTAATGAGACTGCACAGGGTAATTAACCTGGAGATATCCATCACAGTGACATGCACCATTACCACACACATACACACACACACACACACACACACACACACACACACACACACACACACACACACACACACGACAGGCAGGGATAGGTTACATCACCTTTTCTTTCTTGAGGAGGAAGCTCACTTACAGTAAAACAGTACAGTAAAAAACACAAAAAACAGAGAGACAGGAGACAGGAGAGATAAAAAATAAGGGAGTAAAGACAGAGTAGAGCAGAGCGAAAGAGATTTGAGAGGACGACGAAGGACAATGCCCCTCCCCAGACTGACTAAGTGTCTAACTGACCAACGGACAGACTCATTGGGCTGGGCTATGTGAATGAGTTGAGCGCTGCAGTGCATGCTGGGCCCTGAGTCACTTATCACATCCTGGTGTCTCTCGTCCGCAATGAGGTGGACGGACCCACTCGGCCGCATAACAAGGCCCACTTTCGCGCTCCGAGAGACACAGGTCCTTCTGAGAAGAGGAGGTGGAGATAGTTTCCCCCTCTCTATGCCCGCCGCCTGTCCGACTGTCTCTGTGATTCACGGAGGTGTTTCAGAGGAGAAGATGACGCGGCAGGTCCTGAAGGGAGCGGACAGGACAGCTGGTATTGTATTGCTCTCCCCGGTAACAACCTTATTACTGGATCCTGTCGTCTTCCATAGAGAGAGCATGATGTAGTAGCGCTAGACATGAGTCATGATTCAACAAGTCCAATTGAATGTGGCACTATACAACCTATCAAAGACGAATGAACGTCTCTAATAAGTTTTCCTGGGATACAGGGGGGGTGGAAATAATGAGGTCTCTCTCTCTGAGGAGCTGAATGTCCCCCCCCTCTGTCCCTCACCGTCCTCCCTCCCTCACAGTCTCTCAACTCCTATCTCTCTCTCTCTCTGATTATATCTGCTGTTCATCCCAAGAATGTAAATTAGAATTGGAATTCAGGGTCTTGGGAGAGCATTCCCAGCTGAGAGAATGGGAGGCGTTGTGACCGGGACAGAGAGGACGCAGGTTGACTCCCCTGGGAATCCATAGTCTGTCTCTCTGGATCAGGCCACGAGAAACAATCTGTGTTTGTGGTCTCTGTGCACAAGCCTGGAGCACTGCCAGTTTATGTGTGTGTGTGTGTGTGTGTGTGTGTGTGTGTGTGTGTGTGTGTGTGCGTGTGTGTGTAGGTGTGTGTGTGTGTGTGTGTGTGTGTGTGTGTGTGTGTGTGTGTGTGTGTGTGTGTAAATCTTACCTGCAGAGTACGGCTCCTGTCTCTCCACACACGCAAACTCGTTCCTCTCATACCTGGCTCGGATCCACTGTTCCCGGAGGAGCCTGCAGAACAGTCGGTGTGTACAGTGCAGTGTGTTGACTGTGTCTACTTCGTCTTCAGCACGCTAATTCACTGTGATTCACCGTCTCATTAATCTACATGGATGCAAGACTGTTCACATCCCAACCACTTGATAGTGATTCTAAATATCTCATCTTAATGTTACATTGCATTCGACAATCACACCTAAACACAGAATGACTCTTCTACTCTCTCTTACACCCATCGCTCTCTATCTTTTTCCACCTGACTTCCTTCTTCAATCCGCTAACTCCCCCTACCCTCCTTACCTCTCCTGTACCTATCCCTGTCTTTCATTAACCCCCCAACCCCCCCTCCCTCACTCTGCTGTCTGTCTTGTCAGTAATCCGGCTTAACATGCGTAAGGCAATATGAATAAACAAACACAACCGTCTATCTCCTGAGACTGACTGACTGTGTGTGCGCGCGCGTGTGTGTGTGTGTGTGTGTGTGTGTGTGTGTGTGTGTGTGTGTGTGTGTGTGTGTGTGTGTGTGTGCAGAGAAGAAAAAGTCTTCATATTACCATGCCAAAGAGATTAGGCTCCTTTCATCACATCCACCTTCCATCCCATTTTCTCTCTTGCTCTGCCTCTCTCTCTATCTATCTCCCTCTCTCTCTCACTGTCTGCTAGAAATACCTTCCTAGTTAGAAATACCTCCCAGCAGAAAGGCGTAGCAGAAGAGAGGTTTGTGGTGGTTGTAGGGTTATTTATATCACTGGAACGGTTGTATTAGCTTAGCTGTGGAGGAACAACCCCACCTACACCCCCCCCCCCCCCCCCCCCCCAATACTGCACTGCCTGGTGCTTCCTCCTCACGCTACAGTCACAGAGCGTCAACACTCCCATCATCCACATGAAGCAGTGGACCCCAGTAAGAGGGGACTTTCTCGTCCACTATGGCTGAATTCCAAACTGAATACTCTGATGATTTGTTATGGTAAACACACCTCTAGAGGTGCACAAGATCATTATCTTACATGTGTGTACAGTGTGTTTCAGTGAACGTTCACCTCGGATATGTGAGAGTCGTTATCAATTCAAGGGCAGAGGGGAGTTCGTTCGAGTTCAGGAGTTTCTGTGTGTTTGGAATATATAGCCATCTGTCTCCTCAAGCGTTTGGAAGACACAATCAGTTCAGGATCCACACAGCGGTTGACAGATCCAGTATGGTTAGGGTGTGAGGGACATCAGGAGTAGGTGTCGGGGGGGGGCCTCATCACTTACTGACAGTCTGTGTGAGTTGGGCGATAGTAGAAAGGCGGCACCTTCTGTTCGTATTTGGCTTTAGCAGCATTGTTACCATTGGACGCTATGAACTGTAGAGAGAGAGAGAGGGAGAAAAAGTTTCAAATTAGCTGGATGATGATACACACACACACACATGCATACACACAAAAACAGTCCAACCCTGGCCATAGCTAATGAGGTGTTTGCTAGTGAGTGCAGGTCTGTATGTGGGGTTCCTAACCCATAGGGAGAGTCCTGCTGCTACTGATCTTTCCCTGCTCTGTCTCTCTCATTAACTACCCCACAACTACAGAACCACAGGCCCGCCCCCCCACCACACACACACACACACACACACATACACGCACACGCACACGCACACACGCACACACACACACACACACACACACACACACACACACACACACATACACACACACACACACACACACACAGGTTGCCTTCCCAGCAATTCTTTCACTTTGCCTCCCTCTCGCTTCGTTCACTTTCTCTATCAATCACCTGCCATAATTATGTCTAAAAGGCTGTCCTCACAACCTCAACTCACACACTCACGCATTCACGCACACACACACACACACACACACACACACACACCGCCCACCCATTTTCCATCTGTACTCCACTATAGCCTACTGGTTGTCTATGCCAGGTGCTGGCTCATCCTTTCCTCCCCACACTGAATTGAGACTGATGACTTGTTCTATCCCCCCAGCAGCCAAGCAGCCAGCAGCCAGGCTGGCAGAGAGTGATGCCTAGGCCGGGACATGGGAGTGTGGGCCAGGGCTGGGGCAGAGGCTGCAGTAGCTAGAACAAGCAAGGTTTCACCTATAGCATACAGTAGGGCTGTCACACACACACACACACACACACGTCTCACCTCCACTTCAGAGTCGCTCCAGGGGTCCAGCAGCACAGACTTCACTCTGCTGATCTGAGGCATGTTTTTGTGGAGGCCTGAGCAGCACTCACACACAAACACACCCAGGGTGTAGGATGCCCATTCTGGGTCTGCAACACACACAACACACACACACACACACACACACACACACACTGCACTATCAACATCTTACCCTGCCAACACCACAACACAGCTATACAAAAACACACACACACACACACACACACACACACACACACACCACTGTCAACAACCTACCCTGCTACAACACACTCTTTCACACACATGAACAGCCTCCTTTTTTTCCATTATATGCAAAGCAATGCAGTAAAAGAGAGAGAGAGTGCATGGGAAATAGGCATTCCCAGAGTGACAGCTCCATCTGAGTTGTCAGCTCAGTAACAGCTTAACCATCCCTGTAGAAAATGTTCTCGAATCCCATTGAGGTAGGGAACAGAAACCTAGAATCTAGCTCCCTTCCTTCCCATTCAGATTCAATGGTTCACCTACTCAGAAATGATTCTCTCAGGTAAGAGAATCACCACATTACAATATTGTAGGTTCCTTTCAAGAACCCTTATACAATAGTAAACTATATAGATTTGACCAATACTTGTCATAGATTTGACCAAATACATCGACTAGAGTCAATGTGTTTGTACCTGTAGTCATTCTATAACACATGATTGAACCTGCTCTGATTGAGTGACAGTCTAGGTGTATCTGGCCCTGGCTCATAGCCAAAACATGACCATAACACATACAGCATAAGGGCTCATAGATTGATTGAATGAATCATTCGCGGGTTGAATGTAGGAGATAAATCGTGTACAGAATAAATCGTCTCTGTCACAGATGACCAAGATTGGTTGTGGGTGGGAGAGAGTGAGACACATAAGTGGAGGAATGACATAGGAAGGTAGAGAGAGAGAGAGAGAGATCCAGGAGCCAGTTGGGCTAGAAGTTGAGAGACTGTGAGGGAGGGAGAGGGGGGACATAGCCTATTCAGCTGCTGCAGCCTCCTCAGTCCAGACAGTCTGCGACAACCTGGGAGCGTTTCTGAAAGTACGGCACGGCACGGCACGGCTCGGATACAAATGCGGCCCGGTTCGGGTCGGTAGTGGAAAAGCGCCATATGTAGCCTCCTCACGACCTAGATATTAGAGTTTAGAGTTCCACAGTGTGGTCCTCTGATCTATTCATTCCTCTGAATGAATAGAGTTTGCAATTGAACTGAAAGTACCTCAGCTCATTTCCAGTCATGCATGGCTTCATAATAATAACCGCTGGACATCAATCAGGCAATTAGAGCTTGTGTCAGAGTGTCTCGAGAAATGTCTGGGAGTATAAGGCAATCCTCCTGGGGGGCCACTGGGGGTGGAGGAGGAGGGTGGTGCTCTCCTATCTGTCTGATGTGTGTGGAGGGAGGGGGGTCTATCAGGTGTCATGACGACTCACCTTGAAACATCATGGTAGAGTAAAGTTTCACAGACACTATTTCTGGCTGGCTCACTCTCCTGACAGACACCAATAACAAACAGTGTCCGGAACAGATCTGTCTCTGTGTGTGTGTGTGTGTGTGTGTGTGTGTGTGTGTGTGTGTGTGTGTGTGTGTGTGTGTGTGTGTGTGTGTGTGTGTGTGCGTGCGTGCTGGCGTGTGTGCGTGCGTTCTGAAACTTTTTTATCCAGACTTTTATTCTGAAACTTTTTCCTGACTTTATTCTGAAACTTTTTTTCAGACTTTTATTCTGAAACTTTTTTTCTGACTTTTATTCTGAAACCTTTTTTTCGGACTTTTATTCAGAAACTTTTTTTTCTGACTTTCATTCTGAAACTTTTTTTATCTGACTTTTACATTTACATTTACATTTTTGGCATTTAGCAGACGCCTTATTCCAAAGCGACTTACAATCAATACATTTGAATACTAAGCATGTGAATCAGCAGTCCACTATTCGTTGCAGGAAGAGTACTCTAGCTCGGGCCCGGGGCCACTGATAGAAGGAAAAACCTTCTCCCTATTATCGCCTTCTACTAAAACTTTTTATTTTTATTTTTTTTTTTTTTATATTACTGGAGAAACTGAGAAACAGTACAAGGGGGGCAATAGAAGTTCTTAGGGACACAGTAGAGGGGAAAGCGGGTGTCTTTAGGAGACGTAGGAGCAGTTAAGATGTAACCTGAAGAGATGGGTCTTCAGTCTACGACGGAAGATGGGTAGTGACTCTGCCGTTCTGACAGCCGTGGGGAGCTCATTCCACCAGCGGGGAGCCAGTGTTGTGAAGAGACGTGATCGGGCAGCCCGACTGCTGTGTAGAGGAGGTGGGGCCAGTCGGCCAGCCGAGGTGGAGGAACGGAGTGAGCGGGCAGGGGTTTGGGGGGTTACCATTTCCTTCAGGTAGGCAGGGGCTGTCCCTTTAGCTGCCTGGTATGCAAGCACCAGGGTCTTGAATCTGATGCGAGCTGCTATCGGGAGCCAGTGCAGGGTGCGAAGGAGAGGGGTGACATGCGAGTATTTGGGGAGGTTGAATACCAGCCGGGCAGCAGCATTCTGGATGAGCTGCAGAGGTCTAATGGCTGAAGCGGGGAGCCCAGCCAGGAGTACATTGCAGTAATCCAGGCGGGAGATGACCAGTGCCTGGGTCAAGAGTTGCGCTGCCTCTCTGGTAAGGAATGGTCGTATCCTTCTGATGTTGTAGAGGAGGAATCTGCAGGAGCGAGCCGTTGCTGCAATGTTCTCCGCACAGGATAGTCGGTTATCCAGGATCACTCCAAGGTTCTTGGCTGTCAGGGAGGGGGTTACAGTAGAGTTCTCCACTGTGATGGAGAAGTCTTGGAGAGGGCAGGCTTTCCCGGGGATGAAGAGGAGCTCGGTCTTGTTAAGATTGAGCTTGAGATGGTGGTCAACCATCCAAGTTCAAATGTCAGCGAGACATGCTGAGATACTTGTATTCTGAAACTTTTTTTTATCCGGACTTTCATTCTGAAACTTTTTTTTTCTGACTTTTATTCTGGAACTTTTTTTTTCTGACTTTTATTCAGGATTTTTTTTTTCTGACTTTTATTTTGAAACTTTTTTTTATCCAGACTTTTATTCTGAAACTTTTTTATCCAGACTTTTATTCTGAAACTTTTTTTTTCTGACTTTTATTCTGAAACTGAAAAAGAGATAATAAGATATTGATAATGTATTTCGCTGCCGCAGAAAGTCGATCAAAATCGTGTGTAATGACGTGCGTTGTGCATTGAATGACACTATTTACAGCGCTGTACATTTTCAAATAATGCAATAGGCTATAGGCTATATATGAATTCACAGAAACACAGAAATTACATCAAATAAAATGATGTCGGCGATTCCACATCATCATAAATGGAAACACGCAAGAGTGTGTATTTGACAAATAAAGTGTGCGTGTGTTGTGGTGACCACCACGTAAATAGGCTACACACCACCCAGGCAGGAGAGAGAAAGAGTTTAGGGGCAGAGGGGAGCCAAGCGGGTTACGGCCGGCGTGAAGTTCACAACAAATAAACACGACAGGCTTGTGCATCTCTGTGAAGCTCATAATTATAATAACACAATATTGCAATATTTATTACAATTATTTTTGTATAATAATAATCAACCATCATTCGTTAGTAATGAAAACTCCCGCAGTCCCGATCAATCTCCTCTCCACTTTACACATTACATAACCAAGATTTATTTTGACATCACAACAATGTCAACACAATCACAACAGAATCTTATTTAATCCAATCAGGTTTTATATTTTGATTATGACATCATGTCTTTCGACATTGTCACACTTTTCATTAGACATTACTACATTAGCGGCATCAAAAATGATGGGCTGGGCGTGCAAGGGAGCGTGCTTATTCTGGCAGATTGTGAAATATTAAAACCAATAACATTCTGAATGATTTATCATTCTGTACTCTTTCTCTCCTTTCTTTCATGTATTTTCTTTCAGCTCTTTTCACTAGTATAGGTGAAACTAACTATAACAGGTTGCGGCACATGAACGCTCTGTGCAGGTACGCGCTCGAGATCATTCGAGTTTCAAGTTTATTTGTCATTAAACCAAATACAATTATATAATGTAATCAAAATAAAAAGAATGAACATATTCAGCCATTCCATATAATCACATATAACAACCCCTGTGAGCAGTTGTCCCACTCATAGTTTTCATTTTATTGGACTGATGAAGACAGACAGGAAAGTAAGGAGAAGAAGGGCCGACATATGTGTGCACGACCACGGTGCTAGACCACTGGACCACCTCAGGCCACCAGTATATTGATAATTGATAATAAGATATTGATAATGTATTTCGCTGCCGCAGAAAGTCGATCAAAATCGTGTGAAATGACGTGTGTTGTGCATTGAATGACGCTATTTACAGCGCTGTCAATTTTAAAATAATGCAATAGGCTATAGGCTATATATGAATTCACAGAAACACAGAAATTACATCAAATAAAATGATGTCGGCGATTCCCTGGTTGCGCGATCTATAGAACCTGAGCGGGACGGGCGCGTGCGACTGCAATGTACCATATATCTGATCATACCGTTTTATATTGGAAAATATTATGATAAATACATGTGGTACATGAGGTGTGATATGGCATATGGATAAATACATGAGGTATGATATGGCAGAGGTGTGGTGTGTATCAGTCTCGCGCGCCTGTCTCGTTCCAGCGAGTCAACTCGTGTTCCAAATACAGCTGCGGGCTATGCGTGATGCAAAACAGCTGTGTTTATATCACAAAATTTACATTTGATAAGTATTTGTATATATATATATATATGTCAGATGGATATTTGTACTACTTTTCCAAATGCCGGTAGGCCCTAGATTCCTCTATTGCTCCCTTTCATTTATCAATTTATCTTTGACCAACAGATTATTTATTAATCATCACAAATAGAAACACGCAGAGCATGTATTTGACAAATAAACGTGTAGGCTAAGAACTAGTTTCTAAACAGGTTGGCAGTGGAGAAAGCAAAACAAACTGGGCTCACGCGGTACGGCACGGGCCGGCACGGTAGTGGAAAAGCGCCATAACATAGTCACGCACGCACATACGTAAATTGAAAATAAAATTGTCGCCTTCAAAATAAAAGCAATGCAATTGTACTGGACACATGGCCTACACTTATTTACATGTTATTTCTATTATTATGAAATAAATAAAAATGTACCTCACACAGGGCCGGCCAGGGACAGCCATAGGGCCGCATGAGGCCCGGGGGCCGCACAATGCCCAGGTCTGGTCTAGCATATCTTTGATATTCACAAGTAAACATATCAGTCCATGACATTGTAGGAAGAACCATGCAATTGGACACTGCAAAGCAGAAAAAAACCTACAAAAGGGATTATATGGAAATACTGGCCAGATATCATCATCTGGAAAAGGGAATCCAAGTCCCTGAAATAGCGCAGACATGACATCAAAAACATCGTGAAGCTGATTTTCTTTTTCTCCAGTTTTCATGCTGGCAAACTTCCCATGTTCCAGCAAAGTTCAGTCAGAGTTCAGGACATCAAGGAATCCCTTTGACGAGTGATGCAAGGAGAGAAGAAAGGAAAGCCGATGGCAACCATCAATATTCCACTATCTCCTTCTGAAAATGAATATATGACAACAAATAGCTAGCTGGCTCTAAAAGGTCAGGCTGGAGACATTATTCTGATATTGGAGACATGATTCTGTTAGAACAGGATATGCTAACTCTCTCTTTTCTCTCTTTCCCATAGAAAACCTTCCATGAGTCTCAAAGAGCCGAGAGTGAAGCACCTTTGTATGCAGCCCTGATTAGATTTTTTTTTTTTTTACTAAAAGGTTGGCAATGCTGTCCTCAATAGAACATAGTCATTACGGTCCACATTTGGCAAAGATTGTAAAATACTGCTCTGAATATGTACATAGTTTGTGTATGTCTTACTAGTATTGAAGAGGGAGTTTTTGTTTGCATTTAAGCTTTTGTATTGTTTTTTGTTTCAGTTGCTGCTATTTTGTAATTGGGTCAGGCAAATAGAGCAAAATCATGTGGTTCAAGTTTTCGATGGATGTTTCAGTCATTTGTTCATTGAAAAAACTAAAGAGTAGACACACACAAACCACAGAAATATAAATATAGCTTGAAGGCGTCACAAGGTACCTTCCTTACATTGAGTGTAACTCCATACCAAACCATAGTCATGAGAAGCACATCAGAGTGAGGATAGTTTAAAGTAGCACGCCATTCCTCTAAATTGCCATTTTTGTCTCCTAGTTAAGTGATCATAAACCAGAATAAAAGATGAGTCACTCAGTGAGCATATGTCTACAGCAAGAGAGAGTGACAGAGCAAGCGAGAGAGAGAGTGAGAGAGCAAGAGAGAGCGAGGGAGAGAGAGAGAGTAAAAATTATATATCACATTTATTTGAGTACAATCATGAGTGCATTACGTATAGCGACTGTTGAAGCCATAGTAGATACAACAACACACAAGCTATGCTGTGAGTTTGAAATAAGAAACATCTCTAAGACACTGCATTCTGAGCTGAGCTATACTATGTTTGTCTGGTTGCACATCCACTGTAGTTGCTGAAACAGTGCTTGAAAGGACAATGTGAACAAAAAAGTACCCAAGCCAACATAGTATGGTTCAGGTTGGCCCTGTAGTGTGTAAAGCCTATAACTGTCCCTCCCTAGAATAAACCACACCTAAGGACTGAAACACTGAATAGCATTGGGAAGGCGCACTGATGTGGATGAGGATTGGACAATTGTATCTGATTGCTGCACCAAGATCAGAGGGAGATCAGACATGTATTTTGAATATGCTGCCTCAAGAGATCAGCTGAATCACCCTCTGTCTGTCTGTGTGTGTGTGTGTGTGTGTGTGTGTGTGTGTGTGTGTGTGTGTGTGTATATCTATCTATATATATATATATATATATACAGTTATATATATACTCTCCCCTCCCCCAGTATTTTGTTCCCATACAGATCAGACTGGACTGGATCCACTGAACTCACTCTCTGATCCACGGCAAGCCAGCACACCCTCCGGAAAATAAAGACATGTGTCTAACTATGCTATAATCTATGAGTGAGTACCATTTGCAGGCTTTAATTAATGAGAGTGGTCCACTAT
Source organism: Nansenia antarctica (assembly GCF_963989245.1). Classification (NCBI taxonomy): domain Eukaryota; kingdom Metazoa; phylum Chordata; class Actinopteri; order Argentiniformes; family Microstomatidae; genus Nansenia; species Nansenia antarctica. The sequence goes on along the minus strand of NC_137675.1, from coordinate 62,080,855 downwards.
GATATTGATTGGCAGAGTGGCAGAGTCTAATGAGACCTTAGTAGATAATTAGACCACTTTACAGTTAAAGTATGGGCATATATTAGTTTTATTGCCCATTCATACCACTGGTATCTAATAAGAAATAAAGAGTATTCAAAATTCATGGACATTTGTTTTGTCATCCTATTATCTGATGAAAGTTTGATGTGATAATGTATTTAGTTGCAGGGAAATGGGCGCTTGGCTGAAGACAAGGACCACACTACAGATCAGCTTAAAGAACTTCCTAGAAGCACTTGTTCGGGGGAAGGCTAAAACAGCCCCTTAGAATCAGTAATCATACTTTCCAATTTAATTGTCTGACTAAATGTTGTTGATTTGACCGCATAAGGACTTCCATCCAAATTCATGCCAATATTATCTATTGCCCCTATCAAATCATGATGTACACCCTGGAAATGAATAAGGCTATGCACATGTGTATTAAGCCCAGTCTTTAACAGCATCTGTAACAACTGCTTGTCATATTGAGTGAGTCATAATATAGCTAATCTACAACATCATACATTTACTGTTACTAGAATGTACTGTCACAATAGGCTTCTGGAAATGATATCACAGCCAGCCTCCCTTATATGATCAGATGAAGCATCCATGTCTTGCTCTGAGGAGGTACACTAGCTGTAGTCAAATGGACTATGGGCACTGGTCCTGAGACAGAGTCTCCCACAGATCTCCCACTGAGTGGGTGGGGCATAGTCATAGAACAACTGTTTTATCTCTATGGGATGGGGCTCCAAGGGCTGACAATAGATTAACCAATCCTTGTGGACATGTTCCCGCAAATGATCATCTGTAGGTCTTTATCCCACTCCCTGTCTGGATTCCCTAGGTTCCTTTTACATACTTAAACACCTACTCTGTGATCTTAACATGCGTTCACTTTGTTGTCATGCAGTCATACCTGCCTACCTGTTTGCCTGCACTTGTGACTGATTAAACAATCACTGAAAATCTGATGAAGGTCTGCAAACAAAGGAACACTTGGCCTACATTGTATTTGTGTGGCAGTGGGGGGGTGATCAAGTTACTGTAAGTGACGAAATCTTTAGCACGATATTAATTTAACACATAACACACCTCACCATGAGATGAAAACAGTCATAACATGTGAGATAGCGAAACAAAATTACTATCATCCTTTTGCCTGAGGAATGGTCATCTACAGATCAAAATTAAATTAGGTATGAGAAACTGTCTGCCAATTATTGAAATAAAAGGACATTGGTACACAATGTTTTACTGGTAAACCATTTACAAACGAAGTTACAAACCCACCATCATAACAGGTGTATGATATGCTATTCAGTATTTTATCTGAAACGTAGATTAAAAGAATCACCCATCATCGCATCGACTGCAAGAGGGGCGCCTTGCGTGCGTGCGGAAACTCAACGACCTTGCCTACCTGTCTCGGGGAGCGCCCGCCACCTGACATCAACAATACTTTCTTTTTTGCAACAATACTGTACCTGCCGCTCCGCAATCCGCACAGCTCCCGTTCCCAGGTCTTCCCAATAGCTCTTTTAAAAGCGTTTTGTTCTTTTCTTGTTCCGTAGCCATGTTGTGAGTTTATTTGCTTATTCAATGAATGCCTCAACTCCAAAGCTTCGAAAGTGAGGGTGTTTGGGGTGGATATAGCGCCACTGCAGTTTGTGTGCCCGTGGGCAGTTATTCAATTAGCTATCTCATCTGAGATAAGTATTAGTGTCTGAGTCGCAAATAATGGATTATGATGAAAACATTTTGTTGGCGCGCGCGCGTACAGATGTATATTCCAGCCGCTCCTTGTGAAATCTACTAGGCTGTCCTTCTCTCAGTTCCTGCTCTGTACACATCAGCGCTCTCTCTCTCTCTCTCTCTCGCTCTCAAAAGTGAGACCTCATGCGGTCATTGCTTGAAAACATGTTTGAGGCACTCTGGATAACTCTCTGGCTTTTGCTTCATTCCTAATCAATATATGTATTGATTCCGTGTAGGTCAGACTTGACGAAATGTCAGTTTACAAAAAAAACGAGCATGAACTGCCTTTTAATGTGTTTACTCCACAGAAAACGCTAATTGAATGTGTGCAACCAACTGGTCAAGTTGGAAAATGCTTAGTGGACTTCAGTGAATGCCCTTTCAGCACCATTTGGGGGGAGAGCAGTATAGCTGCTTCGAGCTCAAAACTAGCCCTGCTCAAAAACTACCTATGCATCCTCTTTTCCCTCTCCATCAATTTCCGTCCTGTTCACCAGCATACATTGACTCCATAACAGCTTAAACCTTCATCCATATTTGCTGAGCACTGATATTAGCACAAAGTATTTTGAGACACTTGGATGTGGATCATTCAGTACAAAATAATCAATTAAACACTGTTATGAATTAATTGTCCATAACCTAAGCATGACAGGTAGGCTACTTATCCAGATAAAAATATGGCATACACAAACACAACGTAGGTGGAAATTTCATCCTTTATATTTTCAAAATGTGTACAAAATCAGTACATGGTAAAAAGGTGTTACAATTCGAGCAAATCATTACTACATTTTTAAAACAAGCCTGAGCACTGAATGGAATACAGATGACATGACAGACACTCAACCATCAGCAACTGGGCAACAGAAAAAAAATCATTGGAACAAAAATGGCATGCTCAGACGACTTCCGACAGAGGCAGCTGTGCTTTCTAACTGAGAGGGGTGGTTCCAGAAAGCCGGTGTTAAAGGTCCAAGGGGTCAGGGGTCAGGCAGCATTGTTGATCTACCGGGAGGAGTTGGAGCTGGAGCGGGAGCGGTGACGTCTGCGGCCAGGGGACCTGGAGCGAGAGCGTCGGCGTACTGGGGACCGTCTCCTTGGTGACCGAGACCTGCAGGTACACAAAATAGGCCATTGTTAGGGTAGAGAGGATGTGCAAGAGAATACTGGAACCTTATTGTATCAAATGCAGAATTATCTTAATAGCAAATACGTTGTATATATATATATATATATATATATATATATATATATATATATATATATATATATATATATATTACACATTATATCCCCTGTGTAAGTAATGGGACAGTGATTTTTTTTTACTTCTGGCTCCACACTGCACACATTTTGAATCAAGGTCTAAAGTGGAGATGCTGGGCTTTCACTTCTTGGTATTTGTGTACACCATTCAGAAATGACAACACTTTTTATGCATAGTCCCCCTATTTTAGGGTACCCAAAAGTAATGGACAGGTTTATCAAATGTGACAGCAGCTGATGAAAGTGGGAACAAGTCGGCAACCAATCAAAATGTTCTCACTTTTATTCTGAAAAATGTAAAGAATGTTGGTTACCGACTTGTTCCCGCTTTCACTAGCTGCTGTCACAAATGGCTAAATTAAGAACCCATGTTTAGTATTTGGTCAACATCCTTTGCAATAACTAAGTCTCAGACCCATTAACCCCATCAGACGCTGGGTATATTCTCTGGTAAGCTACTTCATAGAAATTTGATTTAAAAATCTGTTTGTATCAGTTAAAGGAGAGAACAAAATGGTGATTGGTGGAGGATGTCTGATAATGAATGCTGTTATTGGTGGCCCAAACAAACAGTAGGCCTAAACAAACAGTAAACAAGTCAAGAAATGATAGGCCAACGTCAGCATGGGACTCAAGACTAACCTCCTCCTCATCCGGGGTGGGGTGCGACGCCACATAGGGGGAGGCGGGGGCATTCTGCGAGGAGGTGATGGTCTACGAGGGGGAGGGCGTATTCTTGGAGTCAGCACAGCAGATGCAGTGATCTCCTGTCCATCAATCTGACCTGGGGATAGACGATAGACAGAAGAGAAAAAAAAAACACAAACCTCAATACATACTTCATACGATAAATATCTGTTTAGAGACTTACTGCTGAACTTAAGCATGTTCAGACTGACCCAAAGATACACAAGGGTGTTAACCCAGTAGTCGTATTAGTATTCGGCTCATATGGTCCTACCTCCATCCATGTGCTTCAGGGCTTTCTGGGCCTCTTCTGGATTCTCATAGTCTACATAGGCATAGCCCCTGGACAGGTGTGGGTGAAACCTGTCAACTGGCATCTCAATCAGCTTGATCTTTCCATAGGTGGCAAAGATCTCCTGGATGTGGTCCTGTGTATTAGGGGAAGCAGTCATCAGAATTTAGACTTTGGTTTAGAGTAAATTAAAAAAAGGTTTTACAGCTAAAATACTTCTCTCTCTAAATGTTTTACTACATTAGACTTATATAGCGCTTTTCTAGACACTCAAAGACGCTTTACAAACTGAAAAGATCGAGTAGTGAAATAAAAAGAAACAGGGGGTCTAATTATTTTTTAGATTACTCAATCGAAATCTAAGCTTCTTTGTAGGACAATCTACTCTGTATACTGCAAGTATATCTAGATTTCGGGCGGAGAAGCGGCGAACAAGCAACGCCAGCGTCCTCTCTCGACCGGCATTTTTTGAAAAGTGAAAAGTCTTACGAGTATGATCAATGTAATGTTAGCTAGCTACCTCTAAACATGGATTTGGCTGGGCATAAATTAATTAATTTGAGGTGGTAAACACAGTCTGGCTATCTTATCTGTCTGGTTAAGTTCTGAGTATCTCTCCAGAACCATAGACAGATGTCTGTAGTGTAGCGTCTGGTGGTCATTTGACGTATGGTCATTTGCTTTGAATGGGGAAATGTTTACACCTCAATTCAAACTTTAAAATGTGTTTTGCTAAAACATTTTTACGTACTGTAATATTTGTATGAATAGAAATGTAAGCATACAAATATAGAGGACGAATCACACCATGTAGCAGCTCACCTTGGTCACATTTCTGGTCAGTCGTCCTAAGTGAACTTTGGTGGGTTTGGGACTTGGGCTCCTTCTCTTTCGCTCTTTATCATCTCCCCTCTTCTGTGTTTTGGACCTGCAGTACAGTGGATAATATTACAAGTCATTACAGAGTTTACTGTGAGGACACAACTTCAGAGCCCAACAAACAATTCACCCATCACTGGTATGGGGGGGTGTTTGTTTATTCTCTCAGAGCACTCTCTGGCCGTTCAGAAATCCAGAGCGTTGTTACAATAGTGAAGCTGAAGAGACAGATTTTCAGAGCGTCTGAACGTTCTAATCGTTTTCAAAATGCTTGGGGAGGTTGTTATTGACCCATTAACGAAAAACAGTTACTCACGCTGAGCGGGAGTGGCGACGGTTGTCATGGCGACGGCGGCCAGCGCTCGGGGACCCAGAGGAGCTGGATGAACTGGAGGAGCGGGAGCTGGAAGATCCGGATCGGCTGGAGCCAGAGGAACTGGACCCACTGGAGGACCCAGAGCTGGAACCAGAGCTGCTGCTGGAGGAGCTGGATCGAGACCTGGAGTAAATAAGTGTGTGTGTGTGTGTGTGTGTGTGTGTGTGTGTGTATATATCTTATATATATATATATCTTATATATATATAATAAAAATAAAGTGATTCTTCTTTCTTCTAGCATTGTAACTGCCAATGGCCGCTGGTCATAGCATAGATTCGTTTTTCTTATGAGGATTGATTGATAGATGATTGACTTACTATTATTATTTATTGTAATGCATTTTGTATAAAGGCCAATAACGTAATTGTACCCACACTGCAAACATTGTGATAAACCATTACAAAACAGAAGCACACACAAAAAAAAACTACAAAAAAAGTAAGACGCATCAAGGGTAAATTATTAATAGTACAGTGGGCATCGCCAATAGAGCTTCATGCAACATCTGCTAGATAAGATCAGGAGTACTTTCAAAGCTGGAGAAGACATCTTACCTGCTACTGCTGCTCCCAGTAGAAGCACTGCGGCGTTTGCGTCCCTTCTCCCTGCCCCTGTCCTTGTCTGCCCCTTCCTTAGCACCAGTCTTCTCCTTTCCTCGATCTTTGGTCTTTTCCTCCTCCTTCCGCTTTGTAGGTGATGGTGCCCTAAAAAGATCAAACATGGGAAATGATAGTGATTTCATGAATAAACTCAACTGGGACTTAGTTGGTGAGAAATAAGTAGGGCCTGGAGTCTTTCCTGGCCCTGTAACACATTTCCCCCCTGGCCTTAGGGTTAAGTACCAGGGCAATAACACTGCTTTTTCCCCTCTGCTAGGATGGCATTGTTATCCATTCAGAACTGGCGCTAGGCTAGCTATATGAGTACGCTAGCTAGCATTGTTGCTGTTCTGATAAGACATATCGTAACTTACCAGCCAGTTAACCAGAACTACGACAATTATTGATCGGTCTTGTAATCATGCTTCGTTTAATAACTTTTTACTTTGAAAACGACCAAAATGATATCATTATTTATACCAACAAGTTATTTTGTTGGCGGTTATTATGGGACAGAAAGCCGGGCCGCCATTTAATATTTTCCCATTCATTACACACAAGCACGGCCAGGGTGCTAATCCGTGTGCACAACATAATACAGTTGTATTGTATACAATAGTAAGACAATAAATGTCATAAGAAGACGGTCGTAATTCCAAAAAACATAACAGGACGATCGACTGATAGAACTCAACGCACAACTTACATTTCTCACCAAACCGATGCAGGCTAACCTCGCTAGCACTTCTCCAGCAAAACTACTTTTGACGCAGGATGATGACGCGTTGGTCCAAATGACGTCTTCAGCAGAGCGCCACTTCCAACTCGTCAGTGTTGTTTCTGTGCAGCTACAAAACGTAAACATGACACAGATACCTCCAAACATTTCAGGGGGAAAAGATGCTTATTTGCATTGATCGCCTTTAACCCATCGTCTTTTAGCCGAACCCATTGCACATTAAATGAAACTCACTTACCTACCGTATCAAGCCTACTAAAAAACGGACATTCCTCATCAAACTAAAGCCAGGTGAGTGGGCTAGCTAGCACAATACTAGGCAGGTCAAAACCATTTGGACGATTTCTGGGAGATAACATTTAAACGGTAAAATCGTGATATATTTAGGTATTTAACAATAGCATTGACACCAAAGAAAACAAATATAAATCTAAAACGACCGTTTATGTCCTTAAAAGAATGATTTTGATTTGTCGGTACGCTTCCTGTTTTCTTCCCGTTCGCCGGGTCAGTTGCCCATTTTCAATACAACGGTTTGTGTTCTTCAACTGTCCAGAGTCATTTATCATATCATGTTTGATATGCTGTCTCGTTGAAATAATTGATAACATTTTACAAGCCTTTTGATCTTCTCCTTTCAAGACCATTTTTTGTTAATATGACCATTTTCGTCATGAACTTGTGTTAGTTAATATACACCACTATATATTATAGTATTTGGAAATATCAACAAAAAAACGATTAGCATTACAGGCATTAGATCCTGCATGCACACTGGGAGTATCTTGAATAGTAGCCGACTGACACAAACACACACACGCTTAAGCACATACTATGCAATGTTGCCCCTCACAGACAGCAACAAAGTGTAATCCCACAACTTAGATCTGCACCTATCATGTTATGTCTGAGGCATTGGTAAGCTTTTTGAAGATAAAATGTATTTATAAACATGCAGCAGACACACACAATTTTCTATCAGGATCTTCCCCTCGCGTGGGCATCGGCTCCCCAGCCTTGCAGTACCACCCACATGTCAGGTTCCCGACCCAGTTATTCGGCTCCAAACCCCTTCAAGTCAGGGCCTTCTCAGGAGAGACGGGAACCACAGCCCTCAACAGGTGCCCCAGGAGGCAGGAGGGAGAATATTTTGCATTGTTTGGGATATGTTTAACAGTTTAAAAAGTCCCGACACAGCTATTTTGCCTGAGAGCGGACTCATCCCCATTGGGATGGTATTGTGGCTAGCAAGTTTGACCACGCTAACAATACATAGATCCCCAGACTGACGTTGAGATGTTGATTCCATATCCATATGATTTTGGAATCATAAAAAAGAAAATGGGGAAGCAGCCTCAGTCCTCACGCCTTATATTGACGGGAAGAGGATCTTTTATGCCTCACATTTGTTGTTAATCACTACTTAATTATGTCCTCTATTCCTTTGTAAAGTGAAGCATCCTCAAGCAGCCTGGGGTAGTTAAGTGACCAAGACCATGGGCCGGCTGGATGATGCAGCCAAGCGCAAAGTGGTGGAACTGCGAAAGGCTGGGCTGAGCTTCCGCAAGATCAAGGCTGTGCTGGAGCTGGACAACATCAAGGTGTCTGCCCAGGCCATTTACCTGTTCCTCAAGGAGTTCCAAGGGAAGCAGGGAAAGGTTGGGCCAGAGGAAGGGGGTACCAGCACAGTCCCACAGGCCATAGTTGGGGCAGGTGGGGGTCATGGATGGCGGCGGGAGGGCTGGAGTGAGCAGCAGATACGGAATCTACTGCGGGAGGCGTCACGTCATGCTGGACAAGCTGCAGCGACAGAGTTTGCCAAGCAGGGTGGCCCTACCCCAGAGGCTAGAGCTCAGCCATCAGTGTCAGGTCAGACCAGTGGAGGGAGTAGTAGCCTTCAGCAACAAGAAGGAGAGAAGGAGGACAAGGACATTCAGATCATCAGTGTCACCTCGTTGGCTCAGAACACCCAACAGAGGGGTCCCCAGTCCCCTGGGACAGAGGCAGGGACCGGTTCTGGGGCACCAGCTGTGACTGTGACTGGCTCCTACATGCGTAGAAGAGTTACACCTTCACCCGCTGCCAACCCCATGTTGGCAGCTCGCAAGAGACTTCTGGATAAGGCTCTGTCACATCGAGCAAAGGTATAATTGCATGTTTTGTAATAATCAATCCTGTGTTGGATCCTACTGTCATTCAGAACAGTTTAGTTATGATATTATAAAATAATATTTTGTCATGACTCATGATTATATCTTTCATTCTATGATTTTCTTTTTTTTTCGAGATACGAGAATCCTCTCTTCAGTCATACCAGCAGATGACATCATTGTTGAGGAGAGACCAGTCCAGTCCTGCTTCTGATGTTACGAGAGCTGTGCCTGGCCAACCACAGTTTGACCTGACCACACAAAATAGGCTTACTCAAGCGGTGAGTAGCAAGCTAAACTAATTTAAACCACACTAAGCAGTTGTCAGTCATGCAGATACATCAAGCATATCTCATCATGTTGTCCATAGATGTATCTCATATTTAAGTTTTTGGGCCAACTTACAGTGTGTCCTTATTTACTTGTTCCGCTGCAGAGGAGGAGTATGGATGGGCAGCCAGGAAACAGTGTTCCCAGACGAATGTTCCTGCAAAGGGCTGGCCTGGCGGTCCGCTCTGCACTCCCTCCCCCTCGCGTGGGCATCCGGCTCCCCAACCCTGCAGTACCACCCACATCTCAGGTTCCTGGCCCAGTCATCCGGCTCCAAACCCCTTCAAGTCAGGGCCTTCTCAGGAGAGACGGGAACCCCAGCCCTCAACAGGTGCCCCAGGAGGCAGGAGGGAGAAGTGGAGGTGGAGGAGGTGAGCTGCAGGAGCAGGTCCAAAGCCTGGGCTCAGAGGTCCACAGCCTGAGCCTGGCCGTGAGGATGCTGGTGGAGCAGCAGTGCCGTCTGGAGAGAGAGCAGGCCCAGCAGACCCAAGTCCAGAGGCAGATCCTCAGCACCCTGCAATCCATGGCCTCTAGACTGGGCCCCTGTAACAGCCTTCAGCAGCACACCAAAAAAAACCCATCCCCACCACCACCCCCACCCCCGCCCCTACCTGCCTCCACCTCCTACAACCAGGACACGTTCACCTATAGCCAGGGCGCGTATGCCCAGTGCAGCCAAACCCAGCCCAGCTACAATGAGATGGGCAGCTCTAGTCTTGAAACCATGGAGGCCTTCAAACTGACTGGACTTAATACTCATGGCATTAACGGGTTCCAGTCGTGCAGCAGTGCCAATAGCCTCCCACTCACACACACCCCAACACACACGCTGGCCCTCACACAGTCTTACACACCAACTTACACCCAGCAACACGCTCCAACCCACATGCCCTCCTACACACAGTCCTATGCCCCTACATATACCCAGTCCCACACACATACATACAGAGGAACAGAGAGTAAAGCCCCAGACTACCCCAGCCCTAGCACAGAGGGTGCTCTCCAGGACTGTAGTGCCTCTACCCAGATGTCTGTGAACCCTGCCTCTCCTCTAACTATCTCCCCACAGGACCCCCAGCTCAACATCATTAAAGTGGAGATGGAGACACTGTAAGACATGATCAGTCAGGTTTCAGCTCCATATGGCCATTCTAAGGCTCTGTGTTTGTATGTATTTGCATAAATTCTGCAACCATGAATTCTCTAACGCCAACTCCTTGAGCCAAGTTAACTGCAAGTATTAGGTACATTAAAGGAGCAAAATGGGCTGGAGAAATGTAACCACTATCAAATTCATAGACTGAGCTATGGATGCAAGGACTGACCATCCATGAGATTAAAACTATAGTTTTAACCATGTTTTGAAGCTACCACAGTGTGTTTATAATTACACTGTTCACAAACAATGATTTGAATGATTTTATTTGAAAAATGTTTTTTTTCTTTCTGATGAGGTAAGCAGGGATTAAAGTTCTCCGTCGCTACGACGGATTTCCGTCAATTTATTCCAAGTTGCGACGGATTTATTCCAAGTTGTGACGGATTTTACCTGGTGTAATATGATTTGTAGAGGCATACAATCTATTTTGATGTCGGTATTAGGTATATAAATGATATATAATAGCCTATATAGCCTACATATAGGCCTTTATTGGCTACAACTATGCGACAGTAACTTGCAGCGGGGTGCACTGACGCTGAACCCCTCATAGTGAGTAGGTGGACAACGCGTGGTGCTGAAATAGCCGACATGCGGTGTGTAGTTTGAAAAAAGTAACGCCAGCTCAGTAAATCATTCAAACTTAATGTTTACTTATAGGCTATGTGAATGTGACTGCACCACACATGTGAACAGTAACAAAGCAAATGCAGTTTAATTTGATGAAAAACATTGACAACAAAATCGGCGCAAAAAAAAAAACTGAATCCGCTTGATCATGGAGGGCGAGGGGTGGTGGTGCATAGGCTTAGCCTATATGCTCCTGAAACGACAGAGCAAACACGCTACCTTACTAGGGATAATAATTACAATGAGCCATTCATTAAAAATAGAAAAAATTATATTAGGCTATTAAATCTCACTTAATGAGAAAACTGGCATCTCCCATCAATCACTATTTGTTATCTGGTGATATGGACGTCTTTGAGTGTCTAGAAAAGCGCTATAAGTCTAATGTATTATTTTTTATTATTATGAACGTCACTTTAATCCGGCAGTTCAAGGTTTTTATGCACCAATTTGTTTATTTGTTTATTTAAAAGGATCCCCATTAGCTTATGCCGTAGCAGTTTGCTAATCTTCCTGGGGTCCACATATAATCAACAGACAGACACCTAATACATTAATACAAGATATAATACATTAAAGGGACAATGCGTGACCCTCCGCGACATCCAGTGGTGAAAACAAGACAAACAGATCCGGCAGCAATCAAACATGATATGTGTATTAATTTGCGTATAATGCAATGCACAAAAGCATTTTCCTGGCCTTAAAATGAGCGGGTGTCTTCGTGGAGGCCGCCATGTTGAATTAATTGTAAATCAATGGAACATTAGCTTCACCCCTGGATGTCACTTAAAGTCACACTCAGCCCCTTCAAACATAGGCCTACAGATGAATGCCATATTCGATTCCAGTCAAATCCTCCAACCTCATCCCCACCACAAGATGTCGCCAAAACTCACACACTATCCCCCCGATACAGTAGTAAATACAACAAGATAAACTAAAATAAATAAAAATTTACAAAAGGGCAAATATTATTAATCCATTTAAAATATAAAGACCTATAAAGACATGATCCTAACGCAATCATCTCTTCTATGAAAAAAGGAATCAACCAAAATAAACAAAGTAAAATAAAACAGCTACCTGTCATCAGCCACTTAATAGGTGCCTCTTCAGTCTCTTTTTGAATAACCTTTTACTTTTTTCTTGGCGGATATCAAGAGGTAATTCATTCCAAATTGTACTAGCTCTATAAAGCACTGTTCTTTTAAAAAAATGTGTTCTTGGGTGGGCTTTCATAATGTCACCATTGCCGGCCTTCCTGGTATTATGGCTATTAACAGTATTACAAAATACTATGTGATCTTGCAGGAACTCAGGTTTGTGTGTTCGCAGTGTATTGCTAAAAAATGTCACTGTGCCTGAGGCTAGCCTTTTCTCCACATTAAGCCACGATAGGCTAGACTGCATTTTATGAATGCTAGTTCTAGAAGAGCAACCTAGAACGAGCCTAGCAGCCCTGTTCTGAGCTACTTGTAATCTAGATAGTTCTGTTTTTGAGGCCGAGGCCCACACCACTGAGCAGTAATCCAGGTGAGTTAAAACTAGTGATCTACAGACTTGTTCCAGGATATGAGATGGTACATATGGTGCACATTGTCTTGTGATGTGAATGCCAACACCCATTTTCTGAATGATTATATTTATATGCTCTGACCATGACAGGTGGTTATCAATGACCAAACCAAGTAACTTTACTTTCTTCACTTGTTCGATGGGTTCCTTGGCTATATATAGATTCAATGTAGGCATAGAAGCCAGTTGGGTCCACTGAAAGTTGTTCTACTATCCTTTGGCAGTGGTATAATTACCCTCTTTCCACAATCCAGGACACATTCCACTTAATAAACATCTATTTAATATATGACCTATAGGCCCAGAAATGTGATTAGCGGCTATCTTCAATATCTTACTGTCTAGGTTGTCAGTACCCGCCGAACCATAAGCAGGGAGGGACTCCAGCAACTTCCTAACCTCCTCAGCGTCAACACATTGAAATTCAAATGAACAGTTCTTACCCCTCATTATTTCGTTGCTTATTAGTTTACAAGTGTTGGAATTGGTGCAGCACATGTTCTGTCTCAATTTGTCAGTTTTACTTGCAAAAAAATTATTAAAGTAATTAGCAATATCTAGTGGTTTTGTTAGGAACATCCCATTGGCTTCAACAAATGAAGCACACCCATTTTTCCTTCTTCCCATGATTTCATTCAGAGTGTTCCAAAGTTGTTTACCATCGTGTCTAACATCACTTATTCTTTGCTTATAATATTCCTTCTTTTTGGTTTTGTTCAATTTAGTTGCCAGATTTCTCAATCTACAATAATTTAGTCTGTCATCTAGTAAACAAGATTTTACTGACACCCTTTTAGCTTCATCCCTTTGTTTCATTAAACATTTCATACCCTCATCAATCCAAGGGGCAGTTCTGGATTTCACTGTGAACTTTTTCATGGGGGCATGTCTATTAACTAGTTCCATAAAAACATTCATGAAAACATTTAAAGAAATCTCTGGGTCATCAGCAGTGTACACATCATTCCAATCTAAATTTCCAACATCATGTATGAAATTGTCTTCAATAAAACTTTTGTATGTCCCTTTGAATACAATTTTAGGGCTTGCTTTTGGAATCTTTGATTTTCTTGCAGTAGCAACCATATTATGATCACTGAATCCTACTGGCAAAGAAACTGGCTTTGAACAGTGCTCAGAGACATTGGTGTAAATATGATCAATGCATGTTGAAGAAGTATATCCTGCATAATTGGTAAAGATTCTTGTTGGCATAGAGACTAATTAGTGATGACAACTTATTCTTCAAGGAGCAATTACTAGCTAGCCAGTCAACATTCATGTCTCCAAGCAAGTAAATTTCACTCTTTGTATCAGCAACTCTGTCAATCATATCACATACATCATTCAAATACTGAGAGTGTGCTCCAGGGGGCCTGTAGCAGCAGCCCACCAATATTGGTTTCAAGTGGGGTAGATGTACTTGAACCCACAGTGCTTCTACATTATTACACATAAATTCCACACACAATTTTGAAGGAAGATGACTTTGTATGTAAATAGCCACTCCCCCTCCATATTTGTCTCTGTCCCTCCTGAACAGAGAGTAACCCTCTAATGATACCGCCGAGTCTTGAATGGAAGAGTCAAGGTGAGTCTCAGACAATGCCAGTATGGCATGGTAAAATTCAATTCATGAGTCTTGTTCTTGATACTACATATATTCACATGTGCAATCACCAAGCCTTTGTTTGGAAGATTTAAAGAGTTCAAGTCCATGATATTAAGCAGTTACCTAAAATGAATCTAACATCATCGCAGGCACAGTAGGCCTGAGATGTTTGAGTTACGAACCTTCAAACTTGGCTGCGTTTTCGTCTTTGCCTCCCGCTCCTTTGCTTGAGTGTCGGGATGCAGGGTGGACGATGAGTTTGTCATAGCGCAGGAATGCTATTTCTCCTCTCGCACGTGCAGCCTTCATCGCTGGTATGAGTTCTTCGCGTTTTTTTGGCGAACAACATCTGGATAGTCCTCGTTGATGTACACATCGGTCCCTTTTAGGTCTTTAGCTTTCTCCATAACTCTGGCTTTGTCCTTGAATCTAAAGAATCTTGCAACAATTGGCCTGCTGGCTCTCTGTTCAGTCGATTTTCCAGTCCGATGCACCCGTTCAAATTCCATGCCTGTGAGTTTGAGTTTGTCAGAGAGGAGCTTCCGCACCTTCTCCTCTGATTCAGCCCAGCTCTCATTTCCAGACTCTGGAATCCCGTCAATCACAATGTTCTTTCGTCGCGACTGACCCTCCAAGTAGTCTAACTTTGGCAGGAATGAGCGAATGTTCGTAGCAACAACTGAAACATCCAAGTCAATTTCAGTGAGCTTCGTGGCTGATGTCTCCGATTTGGCGCGGAACTCATCCACATCCTTTTGGGTGTAGTGGAGGCTTTCCCGTAAACCGCTTATTTCCTTCACAAACTCGTCCAGTCTCTTATTGTTTGACTCGGTCACAATTGTCAAAAAGATCTTAAAGCTGCTCTCCTGTTGTTCCAACATCTCTCTATAAAAGAGTCTCTGCTGTTCCAACATTTCATGCACCTGGGTTAGGGTCACAAAGTCATTTCCCGCATCCTCCTCGTTTTTCTTGCCTCTCTTTGACATGTTTTTAGTAATGTTTACAACAATGTTTTGTTGGCTGGGCTGGGCAGGAGAGCCTGGGCCTGGTGGTGCTGGCTGGGCTGGGCAGGAGAGCCTGGGCCTGGTGGTGTTGGCTGGGCTGGACAGGACAGGAGAGCCTGGGCCTGGTGGTGTTGGCTGGGCTGGACAGGAGAGCCTGGGCCTGGTGGTGTTGGCTGGGCTGGGCAGGAGAGCCTGGGCCTGGTGGTGTTGGCTGGGCTGGACAGGAGAGCCTGGGCCTGGTGGTGTTGGCTGGGCTGGACAGGAGAGCCTGGGCCTGGTGGTGTTGGCTGGGCTGGGCAGGAGAGCCTGGGCCTGGTGGTGTTGGCTGGGCTGGACAGGAGAGCCTGGGCCTGGTGGTGTTGGCTGGGCTGGACAGGAGAGCCTGGGCCTGGTGGTGTTGGCTGGGCTGGACAGGAGAGCCTGGGCCTGGTGGTGTTGGCTGGGCTGGACAGGAGAGCCTGGGCCTGGTGGTGTAGGCTGGGCTGGGCAGGAGAGCCTGGGCCTGGTGGTGTTGGCTGGGCTGGACAGGACAGGAGAGCCTTGGCCTGGTGGTGTTGTGTTAGAGTTGGACGATGTTTTCATAAATGTTATACATGTTGTAAAGAGGACACTATGTACACTCTGTGTACTCTGTGAACTCTGTACACCCTGTGCACTGGGCTCTGCATAAACTCTTGCTCACCCCCTGTCCACTTCTTATCTTCTGTCCCAGCTAGGCCTCCACTTCCTGACATTGTGTTGTCCGAGGGGCCCAGCAATAAATCTGATTTTGCTAACGCTGTACTTTCTCATGAAACTGATTTTGCTAACGCTGTACTTCCTCATGAAACTGCCTCCCCCTATCCATTTGTGTTACAATAAAAGCTGACTTGGAGAGTGAAAGATTCAGATCGAGTTTGACTGGCCCTTACACGGTCTCTCGGATTCGCTCTCCTTGCGCAAGAAACTGAGCTCTTTTGACTCTGCCTCTTTGTGTCTGAAGTCTACTACGGTCTGTTTGAACTAGCGCTGGGTTAGCATTGCCTGCCTTACAAACAGGTTGAATCAGAATATAGTATTAAACCCTAGTACCTAACATGTTGGCTGGGCTGGACAGGAGTCCAGCGACCAGGGCCTTGGCTAGATGGATGCAGCTTAGCAGCAGTGCTAATGCGGTGTGGTGTTGGGCTGAAGCCTGTGCCTAGTCCAATGTTGGTCTTAAATTTCACTTTTTGGTGTCCAATTTATTGATTGTTAGAAGAACAAAAGACTCAAACCTTCAATTGTGAAGTTTTGATAACAAAAATACAGAGGATTGCCAAGATATATGAAGGATTGGAATTAAAGATTTCACCAGCAAACAATGTGTGCAGCCATCTTGGAAAAAGTGTATATGGAGTTGAGTTAACTTGGTTAACTTGGTTAACTTGTTAAAACCAATCGATTCCTCTAGTCCGTCTTTATCGCATTCATTGATGAAAAGGACGACTCGCATATATAAGTGGAAGGGAACATTCATTGTGAGCACGGAAAATGTGAGTCTCACAACGGCTTTGCATTGATGAAACCAGGTAGGATGAACGCATAGTTCGCTGTCCATTCCTGTTTAAATGCCCTGTTTTCACCGTCAACTTTCCTCTTTAGACCTTTGGAGAGTGACATTATGTTTCTCTTGCTAGCTAGCAGGTTAAATGTTTAGCTAACTTCACCCGACACGCAAACAACCAATCCAATAATAATGTGACCTTGTCTGGGAGGAGGGGGGAATAATTATCACAATAAAAGTATGTTCAATAATTATTAGAATAAGTTAGGCTGCGCTACATCGTCAGTCCACACATTTATTATTCAAAAATATGGAAAAGGGCGAAACTACGTTTCAACGTTGTTGAGAATCACAACACAAACTCGCTATTCAAGTCCAAAACACTGCAACAAAATGGACTGCTACCTAGTTAACTAGAACACTACTGTACATTGTTTAGCAGGCTCACAAAACAAGCTGTGTTAGTTGACTAGCGATGTGTCATTGATTTTCTACAACGCGGAAATGTATTTACATTTTTCGAAAGAAAAGTCAAAGCATTAGAACGTAGAACGGAAAATCGCACGCGCACTTTGCGCACGGAAAGCCACCGCACCGGCCCCGATTTGGCCTGATTTTTTTTTCCCGTCAGGAGATTTTGTTTTTGCTTTAATCCCTGGGTAAGACAGTTGAATTAAGCTTGTGATATACAGTATATGTTACGGTACATGTGGGAATACGGTACATGTGGGAAAACTAGGGTTAGGGTTAGGTGCTAGGGTGCTACGGTTAGGGTTAGGGGTATGGTTAGGGTTAGGATTAGGGTTAGACTTGCCAGCATGTACCAAGTCGACGTAGCACCTAACCCTTACCCTAGTTTTCCCACATGTACCGTATTCCCACATGTACCGTAACATATACATACAGTGGGGGAAATAAGTATCAACAATTTTTTTAACTCAACATATTTCCATTGCAGCTATTCACATGAAATTTAGACCAAACATTGGTATTAACTGTAACATTGTAACATTCCAATCCATAAAAAAGCTAGGTGCAATAAAGTGGAATGACACAGGAAAAGGTATTGAACACAGTAAGAAAAAAGCACTAAACCAGCTTATGCTACTGGTTTAATGAGTTCTTTTACCTGTGTTAATTAGAATCAGCTTGGTTAGTGCACGTTGGTGGGCAAGGGTTTCCACTCTTTGTAAAAGGGTTTCCCACCTCTGAACGCAAGTAAACAAATTTGTCAACAAGCTTTCCAGCAAGAAACATCTCAGGATGGGTAGAGGCAAAGAGCTCTCCCAAGACCTTCGCAACAAGATTGTTGATCAGCGTAGTAATGGCACTGGTAACCGACATATCTCAACTCCTAAATGTTCCTATAAGCACCATTGGGGCCATTATCCGCAAGTGGAAGGAACATCACTTGACCAGCCACGCACAGGAGCTCCTCACAGGTTTTCTGCCAGGGCAGTCAGAAAGTTAGTGAGAAGAGTAAGTAACCCAAGAGCCAAGGACCATTCGAGCAGAGCTCCAGAAAGACCTGGAAGCAGCAGGTACAGTTGTCACAAAGAAAACAATAGGCAATGAACTCCATCGCCATGGTCTCCATTCGCGATCATTCTGGGAAGACTTGATTACTGAAGAAAAGGCATGTTGAAGCTTGTTTGAAGTTTGCTACAGAACATTTGGAGAAGCCTGTGGATTAATGGGAGAATGTAGTCTGGTCAGATGAGACAAAAATCTAACTTTTCGGCAACAATACGACATGCCAAGTTTAGAAGAGAAATGACTCTGCATATGGTCCTAAAAATACCATACGGACAGTGATGTTCAGAGGTGGACGCATCAAGGTATGGGGCTGTTTCTATTCACATACTACAGATGGAATCCTAATTATCGAAGGGAAGATGAATGGAGCCATGTACCTGGAAATCTTGAGAAGAATCTGTTGCCATCCACCAGGGTGATGAGGATGAGACGCAGGTGGATCTTCCAGCAGGACAGGGATCCAACAAATTCTGCATAGGAGACTCAATTGGTTTAAGAGAAAGAAAATAAAGGTGTTGGACTGTAAGGGTTTGTTGCAAGGTGTGGACCCAGGTGCGATGCAGAATAATGAGCAGTTGATAGGCAGCAAATGCAAAAAAACGTCTCTTTACTGAGAAAATTATGGGAAGGAAGATATACAAAACACAGACGAAAATAAAAGGGGAGAAACACAGTCTCCAAAATAAGCTGACAGAAGGATAGGGTAAGAACTAAACTTGAAAATAAACCAACAGGGAGAACACTTCTCAAATACCTGTGCAATAATACTAACCTGGTGAAGTGTAACTACTGACGTCAAGACCTTCAGACAGAGATTGCTCAGCAAATGAGCGCAGGAAGTGCAGCTATAAATACAGCGTGCCAAACACAGGTGAAACACATTAGTCTATAATGATGGGGAACAGGGAATGAGGCCGCCGGAGGGACGCACCAAGGAGTTGCCAAGGAAACTGCGACCCCATCCGTAACATTGGATTGGCCTATTCAATCACCAGACTGATATCCAATAGAAGATTTGTGGAAGGAACTGAAGATCAAGATTCACCAGTGGGCCCCCCGGAATCTTCAAGATTTGAAGACTGTCTGTGTTGAAGAATGGGCCAAAATTCCACCTATTCACTGTGAGAGATTCGTTTTTTTCGTACAGGAAGCGTCTTGAAGCTGGAGGCGGCTTCTCCACCAAGTATTAAATACAATTAGCGTGTTGAAATTATATATTTCAATTAGCGTGTTCAATACTTCTTTCCGGTGTCATTCACCTTTATTGCACATCTTAAAATGGATTGGAGTGTTACAATTTCTGTAGCTCTGTAGTTTTATTGAGTTAATACCAATGTCTGGTCTAAATTTCATGTGAATAGCCGCAATGGAAATATGTTGAATTAAAAAATTGTTGTGTTGAATACTTATTTCCCACATTGTACATACACGTTGGATTCTTCTAGAATCAATAGCCCCATTTACACAGAGGCAGGTCCCGATAATTTACCTGTAATTTACTGTTACTGTTGTCTGTGGAATCTGACCTGGGGTAGGGCACACAGCTACATATTTTACCTGTGGCAGACCTTGTCATGGTCCCGGTAAAAGGAAGATCAGGGGTCTGTGTAAATAATTAAGTCCAAAAATTGATGTACCAATACCAGATCGCCCCCTTTAAATGCCTCAATGAATGCATGTTACATACACTGCCACAATAGTCAGTCTGTGTTTTTAGCAGTACATTTCATATGCCTTGGTTTATAAACTGTTAGGGGAGACTGGTCTTTGTTATGCTGAAGTATAACTTTTGTTATAACAATGTAGTAGAAAATACTATCTTGTGATATGCCTTATATGTATCCATTGTGTTTATATATATATATATATATATATATATATATATATATATTATAACATTGCTTATTTAAGAAGTTGTTTTTATTGTCCCAGAACAAAGAGCAATACAGATAAGTATTCATTAATTTATTAACAGTGGTAATTGGTAACAACATGCTTTATCGTGTTTCATCCTAGCCATAGATGGATAGGAGAAGGAGTACTTCCAGAAGACATTATCCACTAGTCCTCATGTTGTTAATAAAGAAATCTTCATACAGGTGTTAACAGCACACTCACAGCACACAGCTGGTGGGGTGAAGGGTTGAGGACGAGCCCTACAGCTGGTGTGAGGTCCAGCTCCTCCTCTGTTACTCCGGGTGGAGGAGTGAAACTAAAGTGCTGCAGGAGGGAGGTGAAGAAGAGGAAGAGCTCCATCCTGGCCAGACTCTCCCCCAGACACACCCTACGGCCTATGAGAGACAGACAGAGAGTGTGAAAAAGAACACAAAGAATGTCCAGAAAGGCACAATATTTTCTCTACTTCATATACAGGTGCAACTCAAAAAATTAGAATATTGTGCAAAAGTTCATTCATTTCAGTAATTCAACTTAAAGGGTTAAACTTAAATAGTATATAGACTCATTGCATTGTACATATGCATGATTATACTTTTCAGAGGGCTGACATTTCTGTATTTAAAATCCTTTTCTTATTGATTTCATGTAATATTAAACATTTCTGAGATATTTAATTTGGGGTTTTCATAAGCTGTAAGCCATAATCATCAAATGTATAACAAATAAAGGCTTTAAATATCTCGCTTTGCATGTAATGAGTCTATATAATATCTAAGTGTAACCCTTTAAGTTGAATTACTGAAATAAATGAACTTTTGCACGATATTCTAATTTTTTTAGTTGCACCTGTACATGAAACTCATGTGTCTTGAACAAGGTAAAGTACCTGCAGAGAAGGGCATGAAGGCATCCCTCTTGATGAATTTACCTTCCTCATCCAGGAAGTGAGCAGGGTTAAAGGTGTGGGGGGTCTCCCATTCGCTCTTGTCTTCCAGGACGGATGTCAGTAGAGGAAACACAGTCGTCCCCTGGAGGCCACAGAGAGAATCACAGTGATCTTTTGTGCAGAGTCAAAGTAATAAGCACTGAAAACATTTGAAGGTGTTAGCTTTACATGTGTGTTCATAATGCAGGGATCCACTATTGATTCAATAAAATAGGCATACTCTGTGATTTTGCAGGTTATATTTGCAATTACAAAAAGAAAGAAAACATATTACTATCTGACCTTCTTTATGAAGTATCCCTGGAAGGTCACATCTTTGCTGGTGACATGGGGGAGAGACATGGGTACAATATTGGCCACTCTCTGGGTCTCATGGATGACTGCATCAGTGTAGGGCAGGTTCTTCCTGTCTTCTACCAGGACCTGACGACTTCCTATGACACTGCTGATCTCCTCTTGTAAACGCTCTAAGATACAGTAAACAGGAGGATGATCTAAATTACTGTACAAAATACAATCACTGAACACATCATTACGAATACCTGTACCTTCTCATTCATTCAGGTGGTGTAATGATGTGGGTAATGTTTTCTTGGCACACTTTGGGCCTGTTAATACCAATCAATCATCGCTTGGATGCCACAGCCTATTTGAGTATTGTTGCTGATCATGTGCATCCCTTCATGGCCACAATATACCCATTTTGTAATGGCTACTTCCAGCATGATAATGCACCATGTCACAAAGCAAAAGTCTCAAACTGGTGTCATGACAATGAGTTCAGTGTTCTTCAAATGGCCTTCCCGGTGACCAGATCTGAATCCAACAAAACACTGTTGGGATGTGGTAGAACGGGAGATTTACAGCTTGAAAGTGCACCTGCAGGAATTGCGTGATGCAATCATGTCATCATGGACCAGAATCTCAAAGGAATATTTCCATTCCATTCCTTGTGGAATCAATTGCACAAAGAATTGAGGCTGTTTTGAGAGCAAATGGAGTAATAGTATAGTGTTCGGTGAGTGTATGGTGAAACATTAATCCAAATTAACTGTAGCATGCTAGCTAACTAGCCATGGTCATTCCGTTTCCAGTCAATAACCTGTTTCAAGCAAGGCCGGCTCAGCCCACCCAAATGTGCATCTTGCCAAGCATCTTGAGTGTCTGGGTCGATATGCCAAATGTATGTGTGTGTGTGTGTGTGTGTGTGTGTGTGTGTGTGTGTGTGTGTGTGTGTGTGTGTGTGTAAGTGTGTAAGTGTGTAAGTGTGTAAGTGTGTGTATGTGTACCCTGTATGTGGGGATACTTGGCCATAAGCAGGAGTCCCCAACGCAGGGTCGTTCCTGTAGTGTCAGTTCCAGCAACAAACAGGTTGCTCACAGAACTCAAGAGGTTCTCCTTGCTATAGTGAGAGTTCATATTGCCAGATTCCTTGAACAGACAAAAAGACATATTATGTTTCAGTAAAGTTGAATGGATGAGGATCTGGCATGAGCACTTTCGTGTTATAAATATTTTGTGAAAAGTTTATGCAAGTTAGTCTGCTTGGTTGAGCAAAGATTGTTTTAATGTAATAAGGTAAACAATAAAATAATAATCAGGTTTTACTTTCTGGAGTTTTTCTGTTATAGAGAAACTCAACCTTCTCTATGAATAACAAGGAAGCTGGGGAAACTAAATTCCCAGCAATAACATCTTAAATCAAGTTAGTCGTTCTTCATACCTCCAAGTTCTGCTTCCGGACTAGGAATGAGTCCACAAAGCCTCTGCACATCTGAGGGTTCAGAGTCTCCTTCAGGCCTCTGATCAACTCACTCCTTTGATTCTGATTAGCTTCAAAATTCTTCATGAGACGTCTCCTGTCATTTAGCAACTTGCCCAACAATGGGAACATGTTGTATAGCTATATCCCCATAAAAATAAAGATAAGATAAGCATGAATGAGTTCAATTTGTTATCCTGGTTTAGTAAAATGGTAGGTAAGTTATCACTCTCTGCAAGTGAGGAACAAAAAACACATCATGATGATACATTACCTGTATCGAGACTGAGCCTCCAATTCGAATGTTCTCATTGGCCCGGTCAACCATTTCTGTAAACTGGGGGTCAGTATATTCAAACCTGCTTCCATACACAATGGCTGAGATGATATTTGATACAGCGTAATTCACTGGCTGGGTTGTGTCAAAGGCTTCACCTGTCATAAGGATAACAGAAAATCAAGATGAAACAAACCAAGAACACCATTAGATGTATTTATTGTTTAATTCCATCTCTGTCCATCTCTTACCCTTATGTTTCTCAAACACTTCAATCAGGTAGCGAATCTCTTCTATGATTTGGTCCTCACTCCCTTTCCTTCCCATCCCAAAGTCCCTCAGATTCGACAGTGCAAAGCGCCTCATCTCTTTCCATGAGTCTCCATTGGCAAACAGGATCCCTATGAAGGAAGGAAATTATTTCGGTTAAACAATATTGTTTTGGTGTAACAAATTGGTAAGCTACATTTATACAGTACAATTAGCAGGTTCCGCTTACATGTATGATTTGACTTCTCCATATTGAATTAAATGCAAGATGGTACACCAGACCAACTAGTAAGATCCCCTTAATTACCATGTCCTTTGTGTGCGTCATTGAACACAGGGAGGATCTCCCTGTCCCCAAACACTTCAGCATGATTGACCAGTGCCTGTTTGACAGTCTTGTATCCTGCGAGTATGACCACCTTTTTGGGTCCAAAGTGAACCGTGAACACTGACCCATATTTCTTGGACAGCTGTTTAACATGAAATGAAAACAAGGGCTACAGTTAGAGTTATATTCCATTACATCCTTGTATTTCAAAGGCTACTGCCTCATAAAAAAAAAACACAAAGCAATGTGGTCGAACTTGCGACCTCTGACATGTGACTGTGTCCTTCAAATACCCAATGTAAATCAGCTAGACTATTGAAAAGCTAGCAAGTCTACAGTGTGTGTGGGGGTACACTTGGATTATTAAGTTATTACGTTATAACTGTTTTGACTGATCCTTCCCAGCATGATATGTGTTCGTAAATTTGTGATCAACATCCTTGCTGTGGAAAGTGTATTAACTTTGGGGTATTAACTTTGCTCAGCTCACATGTAAACACATAAGTCTTGAATACTATTGCAAGCAACAAGGTCGAGTTGAAGACAGTCTTTATACAATTTTGTGGAGACTCCTCATATGGCTATCAATAATCTTAGACGGGGGGGGGGGGGGGACGGGGGGGGGACTTCTCCTTACACAAGAACATGGATTAATTCCTCTGATCAAAGTCTCCAGGTCACAATCCAGTGTCCAGGTACACAATTACAGTGAAATCCACCATACTACATGTAGTGGAACTACTCCCCAACACTGCTAAACTGGAATAGGTACTGAGGGCCACTCCCTACTGGTCACAATTCAAAAACTGTAAAAGAACCGGTCACAAACTAGGCTATACTATATCAATAAAATTACTAATCCAAGCTGGTGTTGCTGGTTGCAAATATCGACTCTCCCTGTATAGTTAGGGAGGCCCTATTTATCCAATGTTTTTGGACATTTGAGGTGAAAACGTTGAATGCAAACCCATTGTAAGAAAGCTGATTGTTCCAAAATGCAGGACTATTCATAAATAAAACAACATACAGTACAGAGTCTTTGGTGTGACTCAGCCAGGGATCCGACCAACCTCAGGGCAGATCCTCTACCACAAGGCTGAGTTTGTCAATATTGTAACTAGCTACTTAATACTATTTTCATTGTCTGCAAACACCTTAACACAGGTATATTTCATTACAAAATAAATGCTTATTCAGTTCACTTAAATAAAAGTATAAAAAAACATGAATCATAGCCTTATCATGAAATACATGAGAAATCCAGTATATAATTGCAACAAGACAGCCCAGCATTCATATGCAAAAACGTCTTCCCAAATTATGGATTGTGCCTTTAAGATGAAGAACCAATTGGAAATGACCAGAGAATACTGTACATCACAAGAGGAGTGTTCTCTGAAAGCAGTACAACTCAGCACCACATCTCACCTCACAGAGAGTCCTGTAGGGCCTCTTGAGATCCAGCAGGAGCATGTTACCAAGCAGGGGCAGTGGCCTGGGTCCTGGAGGCTCCTTCCCCTGTCCCTGAGAGCTGGAACTGGAGGAGAGGAGGTAGAGTACCAGCAGAAACAGTACAACCCCCAGCAGTGTGACTGAGCTGGGAGCCAGGAGGAGAAGACCTTCCACTAGAGCCATGGTTCTCCACACACAGTTGTTACGGTCTCCTCCCTCCACTGCTGTCTTGTTCTGATTGTGTTGCAGGATGGCAGTGGGGAGAGGAGGCCTGATTGGCTGATGTAGCACACCTGTGCCTATTTAGGTTGTGCATTGGGGATCAGTCTCTCTCTCTCTCTCTCTCTCTCTCTCTCTCTCTCTCTCTCTCTCTCTCTCTCTCTCTCTCTCTCTCTCTCTCTCTCTCTCTCTCTCTCTCTCTCTCTCTCTCTCTCTCTCTCTCTCTCTCTCTCTCTCTCTCTCTCTCTCTCTCTCTCTCTCTAGGTTATCCTTTTTTTACTGACGCTGTACTGCTACACCCAATGTGACTCCAAAGTGTGAAACTGAAATAAACACAGAAGCATGCAGCATACATCAGTATACAATAGCTTACTCAAGCTGGTCACAGTTAGCATAACTAATTCGCTACTTTGTAAGAAGTTAAGGTCAAAACTAACATTTTCTTTACCAGAATAATTAAATGTAAGTATAAGATCAACAAATCAGGTAAATATTTCATAGAACATCGTATTTTTGCTAGACAGTGAATCTCGTATCAAAAAGAATAGCTTGAATGCCATCATTACTACAATGCGCTGTCGCACATATCAAAACTACAAAACTGTAGCTAAATATTTTGACTGTAGTCAAAATACTTCAAAATAAACATTATACCAATAATGCATAATAGTTACACTTACAGATATTGCCACTCAAAGGGCTATAAACTATGCGATAGCTAACGATGGTGCTTGAGTGAACATCGCACACCTTTTGTAGTTTATTTCTACTTAAACACACACACATGCATAGATTGTATATGATATGGGCCTGTATATGCTGTGGGGGAGTGTTGTGGAATGGCTCTTGTGGTCTGACCTGCCCCCTGACTTAAGGCCATAGTGACATCACAGGTGACTGCCCTCTTGACCATCTAGGTAAGGTGATAGGCTATGGCCTGTGACTGTATTTGCATATTGTGATAAATAAGGGTGAGACCCAAGGGGGGGCCTCTTATCCGGCCGACCAGCAGACCACCAGCCCAGACACCAGGCTCAGCTATTGGTATATATATCTGTTTTGTACTTTGATTAAATCGTCTTAAACTCAATAACTGTTCTTTGATTCATAACCAACGAAATTAACCTCACTTTCTTGTCACTGAAAACAGGAAGTGAGATTAGATTTCAATGGACTGCCAGGTGCTTCACTTAAAATAATTGTCATCGCTTTTCAATCAATGGTGGAAAAGCGATGACAATTATTGAAAGTGAAGCACCTGGCAGTCCATTGAAATCTATCGTTCTCCGACTTGGTGGGTTCCATGTGCTCATTAGTTTCCTTGGCGCAGTTGGTCATTTGATGTCTGGCTTGGAAGTAATCTTCAAATGAGTGTAGGCTACACACCAAACACGGTGCCCAAAATGCTTGAAGGAAAAGCAGTGGTATTTTGGATTTGGCCCTCTGGCAAAAAACCCCGGGATTTTTGGGAGGGACCTGGAGGCTAATTTTTTTATAAAAAGGTCCCTAGAAGTCAAATAAATCATCAAAACATGTTAGCCAGAGAGTGGTCACGGAATTTTGGTTTTGGACCCTACTATTATGGTTAGCATTATCTGCAACATATATGGGGTGTGAGGCAGAGTGGGGGTTGCAATTTGTCACTCTAAAACGTTGTTTAACCTCTTTTGACCTTGACAAATGTATGATCCAATTAATTCACGAAGTAAGACTTTTAATATATGATGCAGGAGGGTATTAGGAACAATAAAAAACGATAAAACATTAATATTGCAATTTCTCCTGGGTTGGGCCCTTTTTTGAGTTAGATTGACTGTAACTACAGAGGAGGGACTTACTGTTCTAAAAAACACTGGCTCATTCTAGCAGGCTACAATGAGCACCTTGTAATTTGATCGGTTCGGCTGTATGTATAGGTGACTGTATATCCACAGACAGATCTGTCACTCTTGATTATGCACTCACTTATTGAATATTGAATAACACAAGCACAGTACAGACTGCAGGAAATAGAACATGTCTAAATTGATTGTAGATGTAAAAATGAAATTACATTACACAGAACTGTCCATATTCACAAAGCTACTGTAAATGTATCTGTCACCTCTGTTAAATAGTCCAATGTAAGTCTTCATTAATGTAGCCTGAACAGGCAGAAAATCAGTATAAGGCAGTGTGCAATAACAATAACCTATTTCAGTAACAGTATTTATCTATAAACATCAGACCTTGATGGTGTTCTGATTTGGGTCTATCAAAAAATGTTCAACGATCCATCACTTACAATGTATATATTACAATGTTACATATTGTTGTTGAGTATTCATCAACGAAAATGTAATTTACAATCCAATCAGTGTACAATTTTATAAATGGAAGCTTTGAATAGACTATCCAGACTCTCCTCAGGCCCGGCTCACAGCACACAGCTGGTGGGGTGAAGGGTTGAGGACGAGCCCTACAGCTGGTGTGAGGTCCAGCTCCTCCTCTGTTACCCCGGGTGGAGGAGTGAAACTAAAGTGCTGCAGGAGGGAGGTGAAGAAGAGGAAGAGCTCCATCCTGGCCAGACTCTCCCCCAGACACACCCTACGGCCTATGAGAGACAGACAGAGAGTGTGAAAAAGAACACAAAGAATGTCCAGAAAGGCACAATATTTTCTCTACTTCATATACAGGTGCAACTCAAAAAAATATAGAATATCGTGCAAAAGTTCATTCATTTCAGTAATTCAACTTAGAGGGTTAAACTTAAATATTATATAGACTCATTGCATTGTACATATGCATGATTATACTTTTCAGAGGGCTGACATTTCTGTATTTAAAATCCTTTTCTTATTGATTTCATGTAATATTAAACATTTCTGAGATATTTAATTTGGGGTTTTCATAAGCTGTAAGCCATAATCATCAAATTTATAACAAATAAAGGC
The DNA here is from genome assembly GCF_963989245.1 of Nansenia antarctica. Taxonomy (NCBI): domain Eukaryota; kingdom Metazoa; phylum Chordata; class Actinopteri; order Argentiniformes; family Microstomatidae; genus Nansenia; species Nansenia antarctica. Next base: position 62,052,616 of record NC_137675.1, on the reverse strand, counting down.
TTTAAATATCTCGCTTTGCATGTAATGAGTCTATATAATATCTAAGTGTAACCCTTTAAGTTGAATTACTGAAATAAATGAACTTTTGCACGATATTCAAAATGTTTTAGTTGCACCTGTACATGAAACTCATGTGTCTTGAACAAGGTAAAGTACCTGCAGAGAAGGGCATGAAGGCATCCCTCTTGATGAATCTACCTTCCTCATCCAGGAAGTGAGCAGGGTTAAAGGTGTGGGGGGTCTCCCATTCGCTCTTGTCTTCCAGGACGGATGTCAGTAAAGGAAACACAGTCGTCCCCTGGAGGCCACAGAGAGAATCACAGTGATCTTTTGTGCAGAGTCAAAGTAATAAGCACTGAAAACATTTGAGGGGGTTAGCTTTACATGTGTTTTCATAATGCAGGGATCCACTATTGATTCAATAAAATAGGCATACTCTGTGATTTTGTAGGTTATATTTGCAATTACAAAAAGAAAGAAAACATATTACACCACCTAACTATCTGACCTTCTTTATGAAGTATCCCTGGAAGGTCACATCTTTGCTGGTGACATGGGGGAGAGACATGGGTACAATATTGGCCACTCTCTGGGTCTCATGGATGACTGCATCAGTGTAGGGCAGGTTCTTCCTGTCTTCTACCAGGACCTGACGACTTCCTATGACACTGCTGATCTCCTCTTGTATACGCTCTAAGACACAGTAAACAGGAAGATTATTTAAATTACTGAACAAAATACACACATCATTACATCATTACGAATACCTGTACCTTCTCATTCATTCAGGTGGTGTAATGATGTGGGTAATGTTTTCTTGGCACACTTTGGGCCTGTTAATACCAATCAATCATCGCTTGGATGCCACAGCCTATTTGAGTATTGTTGCTGACCATGTGCATCCCTTCATGGCGACAATGTACCCATTTTGTAATGGCTACTTCCAGCATGATAATGCACCATGTCACAAAGCAAAAGTCTCAAACTGGTGTCATGAGCATGACAATGAGTTCAGTGTTCTTCAATGGCCTTCCCGGTGACCAGATCTGAATCCAACAGAACACCGTTGGGATGTGGTAGAACGGGAGATTTACAGCTTGAAAGTGCACCTGCAGGAATTGTGTGATGCAATCATGTCATCATGGACCAGAATCTCAAAGGAATGTTTCCATTCCATTCCTTGTGGAATCAATTGCACAAAGAATTGAGGCTGTTTTGAGAGCAAATGGAGTAATAGTATAGTGTTCGGTGAGTGATTGGTGAAACAGTAATCCAAATTAACTGTAGCATGCATCTAACTAGCCATGGTCATTCCGTTTCCAGTCAATAACCTGTTTCAAGCAAGGCCGGCGGTAGCTATAGCCAGGGGTGGGCTCAGCCCACCCAAATGTGCATCTTGCCAACATTTGATCAAAAGTTAAGCATCTTGAGTGTCTGGGTCGATATGCCAAATGTGTGTGTGTGTGTGTGTGTGTGTGTGTATGTGTACCCTGTATGTGGGGATACTTGGCCATAAGCAGGAGTCCCCAACGCAGGGTCGTTCCTGTAGTGTCAGTTCCAGCAACAAACAGGTTGCTCACAGAATTCAAGAGGTTTTCCTTGCTATAGTGAGAGTTCATATTGCCAGATTCCTTGAACACACAAAAAGACATATTATGTTTCAGTAAAGTTGAATGGATGAGGATCTGGCATGAGCACTTTCATGTTACAAATATTTTGTGAAAAGTTTATGCAAGTTAGTCTGCTTGGTTGAGCAAAGATTGTTTTAATGTCATAAGGTAAACAATAAAATAATAATCAGGTTTTACTTTCTGGAGTTTTTCTGTTATAGAGAAACTCAACCTTCTCTATGAATAACAAGGAAGCTGGGGAAACTAAATTCCCAGCAATAACATCTTAAATCAAGTTAGTCATTCTTCATACCTCCAAGTTCTGCTTCCGGACTAGGAATGAGTCCACAAAGCCTCTGCACATCTGAGGGTTCAGAGTCTCCTTCAGGCCTCTGATCAACTCACTCATTTGATTCTTATTAGCTTCCGCATTTTTCATAAGACTCCTGTCATTTAGCAACTTGCCCAACAATGGGAACATGTTGTATAGCTATATCCCCATAAAATAAAGATAAGATAAGCATGAATGACTTCAATTTGTTATCCTGGTTTAGTAAAATGGTAGGTAAGTTATCACTCTCTGCAAGTGAGGAACAAAGAACACATCATGATGATACATTACCCGTATCGAGACTGAGCCTCCAACTCGAATGTTCTCATTGGCCCGGTCAACCATTTCTGTAAACTGGGGGTCAGTATATTCAAACCTGCTTCCATACACAATGGCTGAGATGATATTTGATACAGCGTAATTCACTGGCTGGGTTGTGTCAAAGGATTTACCTGTCATATAAGGATAACAGAAAATCAAGATTAAACAAACCAAGAACACCATTAGATTTACTTATTGTTTAATTCCATCTCTGTCCATCTCTTACCCTCATGTTTCTCAAACACTTCAATCAGGTATTGAATCTCTTCTATGATTTTGTCCTCACTCCCTTTCCTTCCCATCCCAAAGTCCCTCAGATTCGACAGTGCAAAGCGCCTCATCTCTTTCCACGAGTCTCCATTGGCAAACAGGATCCCTATGAAAGAAGAAAATGATTTCAGTCAAACAATATTGTTTTGGTGTAATGAATAAGCAGGTTCCCCTCCCCTTACATATATGATTTGACTTCTCCATATTGAATTAAATGCAAGATGGTACTCCAGAGTAACTAGTAAGATTCCCATAATTACCATGTCCTTTGCTTATGTCTTTGAACGTTTGGTTGATCTGCCTTTCCCCAAACTCCTCAGCATGGGTGACCAGTGCCTGCTTGACAGTCTTATATCCTGCGAGTACGACCACTTTTTTGGGTCCAAAGTGAACCGTGAACACTGACCCATATTTCTTGGACAGCTATGTAACATGAAATGAAAACAAGGGCTACAGTTAGAGTTATGTTCTATTACATCCTTGTATTTCAAAGGCTACTGACCAACATAAAGCCAAACCTCAAACTTGCAACCTCTGACACGTGACTGTGTCCTTCAAATACCCAATGTAAACCAGCTACACTATGGAAAAGCTAGCAATTTGACAGCATGGGTGGGGTTACATTGATTTTTGGTCCTGGTCCATAATAAACATTTTATACATATTGTAATTTTTGTGTTACAGATGAAGGCGCGTACTACATTCAACGTTTTCACCTCAAATGTACATAAAAATAGTGAAAATACCACTGCTCATCCGTGATCAGATTTAGCTGAGGTGCTGGAGCTGATGGAATGAAAAAATGGGTATGCCTGAAGAAGGTCTATGAAAGACCGAAAGCTTGCACAATGAAAACATAGATTTTTGCACAGATTTGAGTGTGCGGATGCTGCTTTTTTTTCATTTATTTCACCTCAAATGTACAAAACCATTGGATCGATAGGGCCTCCCCAACTATACAACTCTGAGGGTGAGTAGATATTTACAGCCAGCAATACCAGCTTGGATTAGTGAATCTATTGCTAAATGTATAGTTTGTGACCTGTTATTTTACAGTTTTTTAATTGTGACCAGTAGGAAGTAGCCCTGAATACCTATTCTGTTTTAGCAGTGTTGGGGAGTAGTTCCAATACATGTTGCTCAACTCTCAGTTCAACTACATTTTGCTGTAGCTTGGTGGTAGTTGAACTGAATTCAAATCTTAGTATTGTTTTCAGTAGTTAAATACTTTACTTTTTGCCATGTAGCTGTGCAGCAAACTACTGTCACTACTCATATTTGACTTCAAAATACCCTTAACACCCACTTGGTTGCACCTCACTCTCTCTCTTCTCTTGTATATTTCACTCAGTTTCCATCAGCTCCAGCACCTCAGCTAAATCTGATCACGGATGAGCAGTGGTATTTTCACTATTTTTATGTACATTTGAGGTGAAAACGTTGAATGCAAACCCATTGCAAGAAAGCTGGTCGTTACAAAATACAGGAATATTCATAAATAAAACAATATATACCATACAGAGTCTTTGGTGTGACTCAGCCAGGGACCAACCAAGAGGGCAGATCCTCTAACCACAAAGCCCTTGAGTTTGTCAATATCGTAACTAGCAACTGAATACTATTTTCATTGTCTGCAAACCTTATATAACACACAGGTATTTTATTACAAAATAAATGCTTATTTAATTCACACAATACAGGAGAAATACAGTATTTAATAATTAATTGTAACAAGACAGCCCAGCAGCCCATTCATAGTATATCCAATAACGCTTCCCAAATTATGGATTGTGCCTTTAAGTCGAAGACCAACTGAAAATGACCCGAGAATACATCGCAAGAGGAGTGTTCTCTGAAAGCAGTACAACTCAGCACCACATCTCACCTCACAGAGAGTCCTGTGGGGCCTCTTGAGATCCAGCAGGAGGATGTTACCAAGCAGGGGCAGTGGCCTGGGTCCTGGAGGCTCCTTCCCCTGTCCCTGAGAGCTGGAACTGGAGGAGAGGAGGTAGAGTACCAGCAGAAACAGTACAACCCCCAGCAGTGTGACTGAGCTGGGAGCCAGGAGAAGACCTTCCACTAGAGCCATGGTTCTTGTTGTGCTCTTACACCACACTAACCTCTAATAGTAATACCTGCACTATGAGCTCCCTCTTCAGAGAAGCTCACCTTTTAACGAGGAGGGACAGCCTCACAGCCAGCTAGTCATACATAATTCAATAGCAAATCATTAACAACTGGACATAATGTGATCTAAAGGTCTTGTCATAAAGAGATTCACAATTTACTTTGTTTGTTTGAAATAGCAAAAATCAATTCATGCACTGTTTTACAAACTACAGGTCTTAACGACATTCCTATTCAAACATTTTATGAACCAGTTCATTAAAACATTCTATGAACATACATATCCATTCAGATGTAAGGAGAACTCCAAAGGCAATCACCTTCAGTAACCAGGACATAGTGCTTATGGGTACAAGGACCTTGGTACAATCATTGACAAAATGACAGTGTATGCTATTTTTTCTATGGAAACTCAAAGCAGGCTAAAAGTGAATCACACTGTTCTGCAGTCCTTCTACAGGAGATGCATGGATCCCTACTCACCTTCAGTCTAGTCGCTTGGTATGGCTCACTCACCTATGTGCAAATCAGAGACAAACAGAGGCCCCTCAGACATATTTGCAAAGGCTTGCCATAGTTAATTTGCCATACTGTACCTATCACTACCTTTGTCATGTTTGTATATCATGTTTTTATATCATTATTTGCACTTCTGGTTAGATGCTAAACTGCATTACGTTGTATCGCTAATGTCACAATAAGATGGCGGCTACTTCACTGGAAATTAAGATATCTTCCACTACAGTATCTTAAATAAATATACACTATTTTGTATGAAAAAACTGCTACTCTGTTACTAGCGTAGAAATGGTAACGTTTGTGTGAGCATAACCACAAAAAAATATGGGGAGTAGGAATCTGCGGGTAGTGACAATGCAGCACAACACCGGATTGTATGATTGTATGATTGTATGATTGTATGATTGTATGATTGTATGCCATTGATGGTTCGTCTATGTCCCCCGTCCAGCTCTGTCCATAAATACTGTATATCCACATAGAATATACTTGTCCCAGACAAGCGGACAAGCCTTAATGTCGAGCCCTGATCAGTGTAGGGCAGGTTCTTCCTGTCTTCTACCAGGACCTGACGACTTCCTATGACACTGCTGATCTCCTCTTGTAAACTCTCTAAGATACAGTAAACAGGAGGATGATCTAAATTATTATACAACCTATGGTGAAACATTAATGCAAATGAACTTTAGCATGCATCTGACTAGACATGGTAATTTGGTTTCTGGTCAATAACCTGTTTCAAGTTGGCCCTTTGCCAAGGTTTACTTGCAACAGCTGCTTGAGTGGCTGTGTCAATATGCCAAAGGTGTTAAGGTTATAGCCAGTGAAGCCAAGCACAGCATACAGAGTCAGGACACATATGTAAAAGTAAACGGGGATTTTAATAATAAATAGTTATAGGGAAGTGGGGAAGTAGGGGAGGCAGGGCAGGCAGGAGACAAGACGGAGATGGAGCAGCCAGGGTAGACAGGTAGGTAGGACCGGGGTGGACAAGCAGGGTCGAGGGACAGGCTGGTAGGACAGTTAGACGGGTAGTGGACCAGGTTGGACTTCTGAAGCACAGGGAGAACACAGGTTAGACTGGGAAACATACACGAGACAAGGAGCTTACTAGGAGATCATTTAGACAAAGATTGAGACTAACTTAGCATACGATCAACAGGTGGATAGACTGAACAGGTGGAGTTGATGACGGCTGGGGAACGGGAGCCTAGCCAGAGTCACTCTCTATCTTCCGCTGTCGACTGAAGACCCATCTCTTCAGACTACACCTTAACTGGCCGTCCTGAAACCTCTCCATCCCCTCTACCCCCCTGTACAGTTTCTCTACTGCAAATTATTCTTTTTAAAATTCTTCTAGCATTGTGACTGCCGAGAGGTTAGTTTTCTTACGATGACTGATGGATAGATGATTTAATTTACTTAGACAAATGTATTTATTGTAAGTCGCTTTGGATAAAGGCGTCTGCTAAATGCAAAAAATGTCAAATGTAATGTAAATGCAAACAGGACAGACAGGAGAGAGGAATGCATTGGCACGCTAGGTGGAAGTAGAAGGCATGACAAAAGGTGTGTACGTGCGTGTGTACCCTGTATGTGGGGATACTTACCTTTGCAACAAGATTGTTGAGCAGCATAGTAATGACATTGGTTACCGACAGATTTCTCAACTCCTAAATGTTCCTATAAGCACTATTCAAGCCATTATCCGCAAGTAGAAGAAACATCACTCAACCATCAATCAGCCACACACAGGAGCTCCTCGCAAGAGTTCTGACCGGGCAGTCAGAAAGTTAGTCAGACTAACCGTGCCACTGCCATGGTCTCCATTCATAATCACCCCGGAAGACTCCATTACTGAAGGTAAAAAGGCAAGTTGAAGCTAGTTTGACGTTTGCTACAGAACATTTGGAGAAGTCAAATTATTGGGAAAATGTAGTCTGGTCAGACGAGACAAAAATATGACTTTTCTGCAACAATGACGCACCAAGTTTGGGAGAGAAATGGCTCTGCATATCCTACAAATCAGGCACGTGCCGTGAGCTTTTAGATTGGGTAAGCATAAGATATAGAAATACACATAATTACACATACACGCTATCAGTGAATGCAGTTTCAAGGAAATGCAATTTTGATGCCCTAGAACCCGCTAATAAACTGTAGTGTCACTTTGTGATCAGATTACCAAAAACAAAAAAAACTGTTGCCAGTTTCGACTATATCAGGGGTGCTCATTGTTCAATCTTTTTTTAACCAAGATCTTTTCAAGTAGCCAGCCTGCTGAAATCTACAAGTCCAGTTTCAACATCGCAAACGCACACACGCACAACACAGACACACACCGTTTCCATCCTCCATAGTAAACTCACAACACACTTTCTTTTCACACTTTGTCACACAGGCACTTAGCTCTCGGCATTTAGCCAGTAGTTGTGTTTTTCCAGTCCAGTCCAGTCTACGAAATCCCTTTAGGTCGCTGACAGTAATGTCCATATTCACAAAATCAAGCAAGTTATCCTTATTGATTATTATTATTTAGATCGTTTGAGCTAGCTAGCATAAGCTATTCTGCCGGGCGAGAGGTGAAATGTTAAGTGAACTTGAAAGTGATAAGAGCCAATCAGTAGCTCTTATCGGAATGAAAGACCTACTGATTGGCTGTAAGCATGCTTACCCTCGCCACATTAAACAGCGGGCTGAGGCATCGGAAAAAAATTCAAAATACATTTTCACGCATTCGAATGTACGCGAGGGAAAGCAGAGAGAGAAGTGCTTATTTGCAACGCAATGCAGGCAGAGTAGGAAGTGCTTACTCCTGCAGGTGGCGCTAAAAATGCAACGTCAAAATGAATGACTCCTGCTGCCCTGGGACCTAAAATACGACTCTTTTAATGAAAACAAACAAACGGTTTACATGCACTTTTATTTTAATATTTTCACTGTCCTTTTTTATTTTTTCGTTGGGTAAGCACTGCTTACTCTGCTTATATGGACGGCACGTCCCTGCTACAAATACATATACCATACCTGCAGTGAAATTCGGTGGTGGTGGCATCATGGCTGTTTCTCTTCACATAGTAATGATGGAATCCAAATTATTGAAGGGAAGAAGAATGGAGCCATGTACCAGGACATTGTTGAGAAGAATCTGTTGCCATTCTGTTGCCATTCAACAACATAATCAAATTGTTTTTCTCTCTCTCTGCAAATAACACCACTTTCTCTTTCATGGCCTGCCGGCGCTGCCTGGAGCTTAGCTACCAGGTTGAGGAGATGAAGGGACGAATCTCAACTCTCCACCAGATCAGACAAGGGGAGTCGCATCTTAGTTCACTTTATGACACATTACATAAAACAATAATTACAGACATAGAAAGCACACAAACCACAACATCAACATCAAAGCCTCCACCTCCACCTGTAAGCCCAATCCCAGGTGTAACTCACACTGTCCCTACATCACCAGGGACTTGGACCACCGTCAGGAAGAGGAGTCGTACCATCAACTCCCCTGGCACCAACCCCCATGAGGCCCTCCTGCTGCGGAACAGCTTCGAGGCGCTGCAGAGCCACCAGTCCACACCGAAGCCGAAGAGAGCCAGGGCCTGCACCCCCACCCCCCCCCTCCCTCTCTCTCTCCCCCTCTCCCACCCTGTGCCCCCTACAGGTCCATGGTCCGCCATGTTGCAGTCCCGAAGGCCAGAACCCACTGCATCCCAGGTGCCAAGGTGAGGGACGTCGCCGAGGTCGTCCCGATGCTGGTGGAGGAGGCCCCCCAGGTCACCTCCGTCATCGTCCACGTGGGTGCCAACGACATCGGACGGAAGAGGTCGGAGGAGCTGAAGGACGACTTCCGAGCCCTCATCATCACCGTCAAGGGCACAGGTAAGACCTGCATCATCTCGGGCCCCTTCCCGAGTCCCAGGTATGGCGACACCAAATACAGTAGAATTCGAAGTCTTCACCTTTGGCTACAGGGATACTGCTGTCATATGCAAATCCCATTTATAGACAATTTCACCACGTTCTTTAACCGTAGTGAGCTGTTTGCGAGAGATAGGTTTCACCCAAACAGGTATGGTGCCCGCCTGCTGTCGATGTCCATGGACCTCGCTGTCCAGCCCTGGACCTGGCCGGTGCCCTGTCAACGCTGATGTGGGATGAGTCCGATCCATTCCTCTAACACCAAACATGCCATCCAGACTATTGTCTCCCATCGGACTCCCTCCACCACAAATAAGGTAATACATGGCGCAAATTTGAGAAATGTATTACCCATTTCATTAAGTATGCCCTCGAGTCAGTCCCAGTGTCAAAATGACATCTCCATGGCAATTTTGAATATCAGGTCCCTATCAAACAAAAAAACATTTATCATAAATGAGCTCATTTGTGATAGAAAACTCGACTGTATGCTACTCACAGAAACCTTGCTAGATACAAATGGAGCAGCAGCCCTTATTGAGGCATCTCCCCCCAACTACAGTTTTTTCCAATCAATCAGAAATGGAAAAAAGGGGGGAGGAACAGCTACCATAGCTTCAAATAACCTAAACTGCAGGAGCATATCCTTTGATATTATTCTCCTCCTTTGAATATCATGCCACAGTTATGGCATGCCAACCACCTATTCTTACGGTAACTGTATACAGGCCGCCGAAACCAGCCCCTACCTTCCTACCTGACTTCTCTGAGTTCCTATCCATTATCCATCCCAACTATGATAGGATTATTATCACTGGTGATTTTAACTTTCATGTTGATAATGAGGCTGACTTGAGGGCTAGGGAGTTTATTGACCTCTTGAAATCTATGGATTTTGTCCAACATATCAATGAACCCACTCACAATCATGGCCATACCCTTGATCTTGTGATTACAAAGGGTCTTGAGGTCTCAATATCAGGTATCAGCGACCTGGCCCTCTCTGACCATTTCTGTATTTTCTTTACCATTGTAACACGTAAAACTGAAAGCAATGCTGAACGTGTTGTTAAAAAACGTTATCTTACCCCTGCAGTGGCTGAACATTTCAAAGCTTTAATGAACAGTAATCACAAAACTCCCACGTTATGTGAAAACGACTTAGTAATTACCTTTAACAATAAAGTTAAAATGGCCCTAGACTCCCTGGCACCTACCAAACTAAAAAAGGTTGGAGCCAAGAGGAGAGCACCATGGCGAAACAGTGAAATAAATCTCCTAAAGAGAACATGTAGGAAAGCTGAGCGCAGATGGAGAAAGAGCAAATTACAGATTGATCAGAATATTTTTAAAGAACATCTATCTGCCTTTAACTTGGCAATGCGAAATGCTAGAAAAAATCACTTCTCAAAGATAATATCTACAAACAAGAATAACCCCAGGGTCTTGTTCTCGACAATTGATTGCCTTGTAAACCCTGCTCCTAGAACTCTAGACGGCGCAGCCTCTGTCACCAAATGCGAGGAATTTGCAGCCCACTTCAGGGATAAGATAACAAATATTAGAATGTGTATTACTCAGGAAAGACTAGGTTTGTGTAGCACCAAAGATCCGCCACCACAGAACATGACTATGAGCATGTTCACCATGATTAGTACGGAAACATTAGGTAAAATTGTGTCACAGCTTAAACCGTCTACGTGTCCTCTTGACCCTATTCCTACCACCTTGTTTAAGGACATTTTTGAATCTGTGTCTGATGACATACTAGGCATTGTAAATCACTCCCTACTTAAAGGGATATTTCCAGCGGCACTTAAAACTGCCCTGGTTAGACCCACCCTGAAGAAAAGTAACCTAGATCCTTCTGATCCAAAAAACTGTAGACCAATATCCAATCTCACTTTTCTAAGCAAAATTTTAGAAAAGGCAGCGTATAGACAGCTTCATGAATTCTTAGTCTTAAATAATAGGTATGACCCACTTCAGTCAGGTTTCCGATCATACCACAGCACAGAAACCGCTTTGCTTAAGGTAACTAATGACCTTAGGATAAATGCAGACTCGAAAAAACTCTTGATTCTTGTACTCTTAGACTTAAATGCAGCCTTTGATACGGTAGACCATTCCATACTTATTGAGAGACTTGAAAACTGGGTTGGCCTCTCAGGTCCGGTCTTAAACTGGTTCAGGACTTACCTGGCTGACCGAGACTACTTTGTAGCCCTTGGTGACCATAAGTCAAAAAATTATAGCACAACCTGTGGAGTTCCCCAGGGGTCCATTTTAGGACCGTTGCTTTTTAGCCTATACATGCTACCCCTCAGTTCTGTTATCAAGAAGCATAGCGTTAACTACCACAGCTATGCTGACGACACTCAGCTTTATATCTCAGTAACTCCCAACGACTACAAGATGATCGACCACCTGATAGATTGTATTGCCGATATTAATATTTGGATGACACAAAACTTTCTCCAACTCAATCAAGAAAAAACAGAGGTATTGATCATTGGCGAGAAAACTGGGAGAGAGAAATTATCTGCACACTTGAAAACACTAGCTCTTAACACTAAGTGTCAGGCCAGGAATCTTGGTGTCATAATTGACCCAGATCTAAATTTTGAAACTCATATTAATAATACTATTAAAACATCCTTCTACCATCTAAGAAACATCACTAAGGTACAATCATTTCTCTCCCAGGCAGACACTGAAAAATTAATGCATGCGTTTGTTACTAGTAGGCTAGATTACTGTAATGCTCTCCTGACAGGTCTCCCCAAAAAAATGATAAATAGACTACAAATGGTTCAAAATGCTGCTGCTCGTGTCCTTACTAGGACCAAACGAAGAGCGCACATCACACCTGTCTTGAGATCACTACACTGGCTCCCTGTCAGTCATAGAATAGACTTTAAGATCCTTTTACTAGTTTATAAATCACTCCACTGTGATGCACCCAATTACATGGTGGACATGCTCATAAGATACACACCAGCTAGACCCCTACGGTCTAGTGGCACGGAACTTTTAATAGTGCCAGAGGCTAGGACAAAGAGATTTGGAGGATCAGCTTTTAGCATATATGCTCCTAGATTGTGGAACACCCTACCTGAGGGCCTGAGGTTGTCTAAAACTCAGGACATTTTTAAGCGTGACCTCAAAACCTACTTATTCAATGTCGCCTTTTGATACTAAGGGAGACATTGGACATTATAGAACTAGGATCACTAGGCCATTACACCATACTCGTGTTTTGAGATTTGTGTTGACAGGAAAATGGACCCGGGTGCTGATGAGGCACTGTCAGCTCCAAATAGCACCTAGAGCAGTACTGGAACCGGTACAAGGGTGTACCAGGACCACCATCAGGTTGTATTGCTGTCACCTTTATTGTCTTTATTGTGTTGTTGCATCATAACTGTGCTTAAGATTCTCTTTTGGCAGGACCTGTGACCATGCTGGATGCAGAACGATGCAAATATAACCAGGGGTGCACATAACTTTTTGGGGCCAGTGCTCAGAGGAGCACCTAGGGATGCTGCTTGGTGCTCCCCGAGCTCGCGAGTCACGACCCGTCCCACAGGATGGATGAAAAAGGGATACATGGATAACTTATATTAGCAAAACGACATTTGTTCATAAATAAAGATGAACGAACAAATGATTGTGTGCAAAACAAAAGAAACAAATGCAAAATCAAATGACTGCTCTTTAAGCATGAAAGTCTGTCAGACTCCTTTAAACACAATGAAATCAACTGACATCTCTTTAAGCACTAACTGAATGTCTGTTCTTTAAACACAATGAAATCAACTGACATCTCTTTAAGCACTGCTCTGTTCTGTAAACACTGAAATCAACTTTTCAACAAAAAGTTACAGCCTAAGCATTTATTTATGCTACAAGCTTAATCATCATCATCACTGCTCTCTTGACTGCTGTAAATGATCACTGTCCTCAATTTCAACCATGGTAGAGGATGTTGGAGGCTATCACTTTAAATAGCTCATTATTTTGATTGTGCAACAAAGTTTTTTTTTTCTTCTAATAGAATTCCCAACCATATCCTGGGTCAGGGGTCTAGGTGCGATAATGACGCTGTAAAACAAACGTCTGAACGTTTGAAAGCTTCAGAGAAAAGAAACGTGAAGTCCCTTGGTGTTGTTTTTCCTTTTAGCGACGAGTCGTTCGGGACTGAATGTTCACGTGGCGGCGTGATAACCGTGCGATACGCGATATGCGGAATGAAAGTACGTGTTACGATACTTTCCGAATGTTTTCGTGAGGGGATCGCCGTGGTCGTCGTCGGTCGACTGTTGTGATGGATTTACTCGTCGGGCCTTCGGCTGAGGGGACGGCAAATAAGTATATATAAGGAAGTAAATTTGTCTCCCATCGCTTCCAGCTGTTGGTGCGCAAGAGCGCCTTCATACAGCGGATCTGCCGCGCAGCATGCATTTTGGCGACGCATGCGCACTGGCGCACCAGTTATGTGCACCCCTGAATATAACACTAAATTTATGGACAGTGTGTACGCCGATAATATGCAAGGAATTTTTCCTGGATACATGGTGTACAGGTTTTTGCCCTTGCTTGCTTGCTTTGTGCCGGTGGTCCTTGGCCTCCCCTTGGGGACCGCTGGGTACTGGTAGGCAAACTGGCTAGTAGTCGCTCTATTGGTAGAGGGCTGCAAGGGAATTTTTCCTGGCTACATAGTGTACAGGTTTTTACTTTTGCCTGCTCGCGGCTCTGTCAGTATTGATTGATTGATTGACTGATTGACTGAACATTTTCATTGTGTGAAGCGCATTGAGTTGCATCTTGTAAGAAATGCGCTATACAAATTAAATTTGATTTGATTTGATTTGAACATGATGAGGATGAGACGTGGGTGAATCTTCCAGCAGGACAGTGATCCAAAACATACTGCAAAGGAGACTCTCAATTGGTTCGAGAGGAAAATAAAGGTGTTGGACTAGCCTAGTCAATCGCCAGACTTAAATCCAATAGAAAAAATGTGGAAGGAATTGAAGATCAAGATTCACCAGAAATTTAAAGACTGTCTGTATTAAAGAATGGGCCAAAATGACCCCTGACCAGATTCGTTTTTTCATTCAGGAAGCGTCTTGTAGTCATTGGAAACAAAGGCTGGATGTGGACAAAACCGTGTGATAAAACGAGGCTATGTTCGAATAAAATTGTTGTTTCCTTTTCTCATGACTATAAGTTAGGCTATAGCCTACCTTTGTAGGCTACTTTTCCTCAAGACAAATGGGGGGGGATAGACAGCTGCGTTGGAAACAAGACGGAACATTTTAACTAGGCTATAGGCTAAAGACGGGCCATTGAAACCACTGAGAATTTGCTAATTAATTACTTCATAATTACTTAACTTCATATATTCAAGTTTGTAGTCATTTATACATTGTTATGCCTCTGCCCAATTTTGCTCTATTGAGGTAGTGTGCCTGCGGAGGCTGGGCCACTTGATGTGCTGCACCTGCGGCTGATGTCCTCCAACTCTTTCAACTGGATTTACCGACTGTGGGAATGTTGTTGCCTCTCGCCTACATTTTGGTTTGGTTTCCTTTGCTTAACTGGCATTCATTTGATTTCCTTTTGACTTTCATTTGTTATGGGGTTAGTTTGTGTAAACACCAAATGTAATCATCATTCTAAGTATTGATTGTTTATTACCCAGTATGATGTAACCAGTTTAGTGCAACTATGTAACCATGATCATGATGAAGTAATCACATATTATGTTTAACAGAATGTACTCAAGAATGATTAATGTTGAAATGTATTGTTTAATGTTAAAATATGTATTCTTAAGTTGGACTATGTATTAAATGTTGATTAATACTGAGATGTAACTCAGGTTGAGGGAAAGTACGGAGAACTAGACTTGTGAGCTGAGGTTAGTTGAGGACCCGGTTGTTCAGCTGAGGTTAGCTGAGGACATTGTTGTTCTCTGTGGTGCTGTAATGGAAAACACTGCTTTGACACCCTTTGATCCTGTAATTCTACCACCCTTAGCTGTGGGTGCTGTGGCTTAGCTGGTAAAAGCACCTGAGACCCTGGGTTTGAATCCCAGCACCAACTGAGCTCGCCCACTTCAGGACAGACGATTTGTTCTCTGGAATGTCGCCAATGTAAAAAAAAAAAAAAAAAAGACCTATGGCTTTGCTAGTGCAATCACGTGTCTTGTAAACAGGAGACACCTACTTCAGGACTGATGCTTGATTTTTTCTCTTGAAAGCTGCATGCTTTGCGTTGTTGGCCAACGTCAAATAAAAGATTACCAATTGTTCTTGCCCTTTTTAACAGCAGTGGGCACTGGTGCTTAGATTCCTTGAGTGAGGTGGAAATGAACGATGGGAGGGAGGGATGAAAGAAAGACAGACAGGAAGCTATAAGTGCTTCAATGCTATCACACATTTTCCAGCTCTTGGGCCATAGACCTTCCAACCTTCCATGAGACATCATACCTCCAAATGATACCGGCTGAAAAGCCTAATTGTTTCAGAAAGGCTAGTTTCAACATTAAGATACTGCTACAAGATAAAGCTGTGCCGGCCAATATGACACTTAGTTAGCTATCCTGCTGTCCTCAGTGCCATATAGACAGTTAGCTAACCAGAATAGAATCAAGAATAAGAGAATAAAAACAAAGAATAAAAGATAAAAAAAGATCAGCTAAAACAATTACAAACTGAAGTGCAGTGATTATAGATCATAACCTTGAACTGTGCAGTTTAGTTTGGAAGTACATCAATCTTTAAAGTGTGTTGCAGATCATTCCAAGAGCTAGGAGCACTAAAGCAAAAGGCAGTCTTTCCAAGGGTAGAATGTACTCGGGGGACAGTAAGCCTAAGTAAGTCATTTGCACGTGTAGGATAAGGACCAAAGTTCGAATCTAACATTTGTGTGATGTAGAGAGGTTCCTTACTAATTAACGTTTTAAAAAGTAAGTAAAAAAGACAAACAAAGTAAGTAAAAAAATAAAATAATTAATCAAAGCATGATTATTGCACAGATGTGCCGGGCTGGTTACAATAAAAGGCCATGTCATAAGTTTTGAGGGAGCGTGCAATTGCCAATTGGCATGCTGACTTCAGGAAGTGGACCTTAACCCTAACCCTAAATGTCCACTAGAGCTGTTAAGCTATATAAATAAAGCTTTACTTACTTACTTACTTACTTACTTACTAGAGCTTTTGCCTGTGATTTGAATGTTAATCTTTCTACCATAAGCAGCCTCCAAAGTTGTTTCCAATTCCAATTCCAATTCTCTGAAACACCTTTGGAGACGGCTTATGGTAGAGAAATGAACATTCAATTCACGGGCAACAGCTCTGGTAGACATTCCTGCCAATTGCACGCTCCCTCAAAACTTGCGACATCTGTGGCATTGTGCTGTGTGATAAAACTGCACATTTTAGAGTGGCCTTT
The DNA here is from genome assembly GCF_963989245.1 of Nansenia antarctica. Lineage (NCBI taxonomy): Eukaryota > Metazoa > Chordata > Actinopteri > Argentiniformes > Microstomatidae > Nansenia > Nansenia antarctica. The sequence goes on along the minus strand of NC_137675.1, from coordinate 62,036,053 downwards.
TATTGTGACCAGCCTAAGGCACATCTGTGCAATAATCATGCTGTCTAATCAGCATCTGGATATGCCACACCTGTCAGGTGGATGGATTATCTCGGCAAAGGAGTGCTTACAACATATTATACTTACACATACATAAAACATTGCTGATTATTTACACATACTTATACATTTATAAAACATTATAAATAATATAATGTTTTATATTTATAAAACATTAGAAATGTACATACATAAAACATTGCTGATTTAATTAGTGTTTATTGTCCCAGAACAAAGAGCAATACAGAGAAATATTCATGAATTTAAGGAGGAACGGTGGTCATTGGTAACAACATGCCTTATCGTGTTTCACCCTAGCCATAGATGTAAAACTGTCTTCACTAATGCAATAAGAGAAGGAGTACTTCCAGAAGAAATTATCCAAAACTAATGTTGTTAATAAAGAAATCTTCATACAGGTGTTAAAGTCTTCTTTGTTATATGTTTTGTAATGTTATGTATTTAGATGTTATTCTTCTTTGTTATATGTTTTTGTGATGATTTTTTGTATATGTTTGCGTGGACCCCAGGAGGAGTAGGTGTTTTGCATCAGCTAATGGGGATCCTAATAAATCAAATAAGAAAATCAAAGGTCTTCTCAGGCCCGGCTCACAGCACACAGCTGGTGGGGTGAAGGATTGAGGGTGAGCCCTAAAGTTGGTGTGAGGTCCAGCTCCTCCTCTGTTACCCCGGGTGGAGGAGTGAAACTAAAGTGCTGCAGGAGGGAGGTGAAGAAGAGGAAGAGCTCCATCCTGGCCAGACTCTCCCCCAGACACACCCTACGGCCTATGAGAGACAGACAGAGAGTGTGAAAAAGAACACAAAGAATGTCCAGAAAGGCACAATATTTTCTCTACTTCATTCTCATACATCAAACTAATGTGTAGTGAACAAGGTAAAGTACATACCTTATGTTTTGTAAACATTAAAGGCTATGTACACTATCCACTATACTATACTATACAAATAAAACACTGTGCTGTACTCTATGCTATGCTATACCTATTCTAACATTTCCTATCTCTGAACCTTATGTACCCGAGGGTTGTCATATTGCACATAGTGTTATTGTGTAAGTGTATATAACCTCATCAATCATAGCAAAAGTAGATAGGTCACAAGATACTTAATGCATACCTCAGGCAACAAAAGAGTGAGTACCTCGTCTCACACAGACACAAAGAATCGATTAACGATCAAAACAACTTTCTTGGCTAATCTTGCCACCCACTGCCATGTTGTTCACTGTTGGTAAGGTTGGGACACTTTTACAATAAATCAACTGTCAGTGATATTTTATGTTGTCAAATATGTCATTTGCATGTTAAATATGACTCATAAATACTATGATGAGAGTAGAACATTTGAATGACTGTATGAATGACTGTATGAATGAATGAATGAATGGTCTTTATTGTCATTGATATAGTACAGGTACCAAACAACGAAATTTGGGAGAGGGGGCTCCCCTGGTGCTTGGAAAAAAAACTAAAAACAGGAAGGGAAAAGAGCTGGTTTAGGCATTTCATAATTTCAGGTTCACACATTCAACACTAGAGGATATGGATTTTCTTACTTGATGAGATGCTGTCTAACTAACTGACTAACTAACTAACTAACTGACTGACTGACTAGCTAGGTAGCTAACTAGCTAACTAACTGACTAACTAACTAGGTAGCTAACTAACTCACTGATATAGTGATATATAAGATGTAGTGATATATAAGATGTAGTGATATATAAGATGTGTGATATATAAGATGTAGTGATATATGCTCAGAGGTGATGAGATGAGCTAGTCTGCTGCACACATGCCAGCTAAAGAGCTAACTGGAGGCACGTTATTATTTTACTTAAAGTAGATATACAATCTTTCTTATTCTGCTAGAATTGGGCTTCATTGGTAATACCATAATGGCATATTTACAGTACATGGACAGTGGATTGAAGCATTTGAAATGTCTGTTTTGTATAGTATAGTTGGACATGTTTTTTTTTCCAGGTGAGAGAGTAATGTCAAAATGACATTATCTGACTGCATTGCCCACAGCAATCCAAAATTCAATTATAATTATGTTATAAATTGATATGGATCAATGTATACCTCTTATTAGATTATAAATACTCTGGTTGTTATGTTTGCCTTTTGGTTGACAGCAAAAGGGAGAGAGGAGGATAGAGAGGGAGAGAAGGAGAGAGAGCAGGATGGTGTCGGCACACCAGAGAGAGAGAGCAAGAACCAGGTGAGAAAGTGGACAGGTAGTCAAGACCACATAAGTAAGTAGCCTTGAGAACCGATGGTTCTCGAGCCTAATGGCCCATAGGGAAGGAGCCTATCTCCTGTTTCCGTAGCGTGAGGCGGCTTAATGTACAAGTTAGTACACCCCCTGGACATGACGCTGGTATGTCGCAGGGTCTTACCCCCTGGGGGGGGGGGGGTCCATGCCACGGTCCATGCCACCCCCCCAAGGCAGCAAACCTAGGGGAAACACTGTTATTCTCATGCTAAAATCGACTGTTAATCCAGATTTTAAAGTTGATATTCTTCCCCGTGGAGCATGCCCCCATAACCTGTGCCCCACCCAAAATGTTTAGCACCAGCCGCCACTGGTTTCCACATGTTTATTAAATCGTTGCTGTGTGTAAGCACATCAAGAAAGAGTTCAAGCAGAGTTTACCACTGCAAGCCAACGTGCACTGGAGCTCACGGGAGCGCTTTCTCTAACAGCAAGCCAGACAATATTTGCAGCACCGCTGATAACAACAGTCTTCTATTGCTTTTCTTTATCAAGTATATTGGTTTGCATTCCTACATATGTAAATAGAATCCAAAGATATAGGGATAGGAAAGGCCAGTGGAACCGAGCCAGGACTCAGAGCAGAATGAAGGAAGAGGTGAAAGAGGAGGAGGAGATGAGATGACAAGGCCATCTGGATGGGACCCAACAATTCCCAGATTCATTTGATATCGTTAACCGCTGTTGATATGTTGGAATGCCATGTCATTTTCAGGCTTGGTGATATTTATTTTGGTGTTCAATATCTCTGTTTTACCCTGGACCCCAGCTCAAAACATACCTGCCAGGGACTTAGCCCCAGAGAACTCAGCAGCAGCAGTTGGCCACCACTACTAGAAAATACTCGGGGAAACAATAAAAATAGATTGAATGTATTTAAAACTTTATTGTCCATTGAAGTTTCATACAATGGACATTTTTTTTCTTTGGCACGCTGGCACAATAATTTATTCTGTGTCAAGGAACTCCTGTGTAGCGTTTGGCAAGAACCAACATCAGTTGGGCCCATAATTCATAGCCTATTCTTCCCAAAACTCCATGTAACACTACTGGGCAGCTGTGGCTCAGCCGGTAGAACCGGCGTCTAATGATCGCAAAGTCAGCAGCTCACTGCGGTTTGAATCCCCGGCTGGCCATGTGTAGAAGTGTCCCTGAGCAAGGCACTAAACCCCTAATTGCTCCGGGATCGCCTTCAATTGCCTAGATGCCCCCTCTAGTGCATTTTGTTGTACTCTGTGCAATGACAAACTTTGAATCCCTTTCCTTTCCTTACTACAACAAAAACACCAGTTTCAAGCAGTGTTTCTTGTTAGTATAGTTTTGCTTCTGTGTCATATGTTGTTGTGCAGTTATGTCCATTGGTTATTAAGTTGACAGAGATCTGGGTCTAGGGACAACTCATTTGTTCAGTCAGATCTTGTACACTTAAAAGGTGTAACTAAAGCACCCAGATATATCCCTCACAGCATGCTCTGTTAAACATCTATTGGTGGTTTGTACACCTCAGTCATCACTGACTGATCACTTTATTTCATGAGCCATGCCTCCCCTCTGGTATAGATTAGTGTAGCTAACTTCCAGGGAGCCTCGGACAATGGCTGTGAACACCTCAATGTGGCATTGCCTCTCATTTGCAATCCTTTCACAAAACAAACCAGGTTTGCTCAAGCAGCATTATCATTCAAATGCTTGTTTGTGGCCTACCTCTGTGGCAGCATTAGAATGGTAATGATTCATTTAGAAGTGAAAGAATGTGATGATGGTAAGCCTATGGGATGATTAGCATAGCTACTGATCTCTACCTGGACCCTGGTGGGGTGATAGGTGTTGGGGTGGGGGGGCTGTGTGCATTACAACAGGTGACCGTCAATATTATCCTTGTATGTTGTGGCATAATTGAAGGCTGTGTGTTTTTTCTTTTTGTCAAATACATTTATGTTGTGTTGTGGAATAACCCGGTAGGCCCAGTAAATCAATTGGAGTTTATAGAACCTATTGTAGAAGCACTGTCAGTGATTTCAGGATGAAGGGCCACCGACCCAATATAAACAATGAAACTATGTTGATATTTTAACACGCATATGTAACGGAGTAGAAAGGTCAAGTTCAATTATAGCTAAAATAGGTATAAACTGCGCCCTCTAGGGGTTTAATGACGTGGTATATCCGGGGTGTGTCCGTGACCCGGATGCTGTGTAAATATAGCTGGACAGTGCAATTGCACGGGACGTAACGTGATCTCCCTCAGTTCATTCTTAACCACCAGTATCTCCATTGTCAAAGGCAAGCTCGCCAATGAGAGGTTCCACGTCAACAACGAGCCAATACCAACAGTTCTGGAGAAGCCTATCAAAAGCCTTGGCCGCTGGTATAGCGCAGAACTCAAAGACTCGAAGCAGGTGGAACAACTCAGGCAGGATACAATCAGTGGCCTCAAGCAGATCAACAACACTGCTCTCCCTGGGAAGCTGAAGCTGTGGTGCTTTCAGTTTGGGCTGCTGCCCCGTCTCATGTGGCCAATTTCCATCTACGAGGTCACACTATCCCATGCCAACCGGCTGGAGAGACTGGTGAATGCACAAGTGAGGAAGTGGCTTGGACTGCCGAGAGGCCTTAGCAGCATAGGCCTGTATGGCAATGGAGCCCTCTCCCTACCAATCTCAAGCCTGGTGGAGGAGTACAAATGTGCCAAATCAAGGCTGGAAATTACTCTCACAGAATCCCGGGATCCATTCGTCAGAGGTGCTGCTCCGATCCTAGCAACGGGGAGGAAATGGAAGCCATCTGCAGCAGTTGCGGTGGCAAAGACCGCCCTCAGACACCGGGATATAGTGGGGCATGTCCAACATGGCAGAGGGGGCCTTGGTTTGGAAACAACAACACCCACATGGCAAAAGGCTACTCCAACCGAACGGCGGAAGATGGTGGTTGAGGAGGTGCGCCACCAGGAGGAAGCAGCCAGGTGCGCCAAGGCAGTCTCCCAAGCCCAGCAAGGCCGCTGGATGAAGTGGGAGAGCGTGGAGAGGAGGAAAATCACATGGAACGAGCTGTGGAGCATGGAGTCTAATAGGCTAAGTTTCATCATCAGAGCCACATATGATGTCCTGCCCTCTCCTACCAACCTACATCTCTGGTATGGAGAGGACCCAGCCTGTCTCCAGTGTGCAGCCCCAGCAAGCCTCAAACACATCTTGGTGGGTTGCAAGACCAGTCTAACTCAAGGAAGATACACCTGGCGCCACAACCAAGTGCTAAAGTGCTTGGCTGCCAAACTTGAGCACAAGAGGGTAACCACCAACGCCATGCCTCTAAATGCCCAGACTACCTTTCCACGGAAAACAATCTTCATCCGGGAAGGGGAGAAACAGCGGACCAAGCCATCACCTCCAGACTCAGGCCCACTGAACGCAGCCCGGGATTGGGAAATGCGGGTAGACCTCAGCCAGAGGCTCACCTTCCCACCCGAAATTGCAGCGACCAACCTGCGCCCAGACCTAGTCCTCTGGTCCAAGTCCTGCCGGCGTGTCTTCATCGTAGAACTGACGGTCCCATGGGAGGAGGCCATCGATGAGGCATTCGAACGGAAGAGGCTGCGGTATGCCAACTTAGCAGTCGAAGCAGAGGGGCAGGGCTGGAACGTGAAGGTGTGGCCAGTGGAGGTGGGCTGCAGAGGCTTTGTAGCCAGCTCCACCACAAGGCTCCTGAGGGCAGTAGGGATCAGAGGACAGGCCCAACGGAAGGCAATTAAAGAACTGTCCACTGCAGCAGAACGGAGCAGTCACTGGCTGTGGCTGAAACGTAGGGACCCAACATGGGCTCCCAAATGACCACGTGGTGCCACCGTGCGACACACACCCAGGCCTGATCAGCCTGTGGTGGGCCAACCTCGGCAGAGGGTGTCTTGTGATAAATGGCCGAAACACCCAATGAGGTCGGGGACCACAACTGAAGATGTGTCGTACTGGTGGCACCACGTGATCATTGCCAAATTCCACTCCACCCAAGAGGACATCTCCAACTCCACTCAGTCAATTGTTGTGCTAATTATTTAGGGATTTTAACATCTAGTCCTATTAAGAATCCTGATGCGGTAAGGTCATGTTTTCTGCAGGGTCTGAGATCGCATATAATTTAAGAGATTATTAATGTACCTATGTTTTATTTGAATGTTTAATGATCAAGATAGCTGTTTTGAGTTTCCCTGGTTATAGTATTTTAGTTTGGAACATGCCACAAGTTTAGTAATGTGAGTTTTAAGTTGTTAACATTGATGGCGCTAACGTGAATGTTCGTGTAACACCATTTTAGAATGTAGCTCGATGACCCTGCAAGTCCCGTGTCCAGAATTTGATGCACTGTTTTCTACAGGTAATATTATTATTGTTGTGTTATTATATGTCTGTTGTTCTGTTAGTAGACCGTATTGTATGAGGTTGGGTCTTCCACCTCGCTAGTTTGCAACATGCTCGCGGCTTACCTAGCAGTCAGGTTGCAGCCATTGTTGCACGTGGTGCGCATGCGTATTCCAAGTGTGTGGTTTTTCCATGCATTTGGATGTTATGATTTCTTGTTATTGTTGTTAAATGAATACCACTATATGATCACACAAGAGAGGATTTATGTAGTCTACACATTTTGTATTTTTGTTTCATATTATTGTTATAATTTGTGTAGTATGAGTGACTACTGTATGCTCAGTTCATTCTTAACCACTGATGCGAATGTAGCTCGATGACCCTGCAAGTCCCGTGTCCAGAATTTGATGCACTGTTTTCTACAGAATAAATGAACGTGAGCCATCCAGCTGAGAGTGATTCATGAAAAGATACACCCCGTCACATTGGTGCCGTGACCTGTGGACCTGAAGTCAACTCTTCACCTTGACCCGGGACCACTCTGCTGGATCACTCTGCTGGACCGCTCCTGCGTGCTGTCTGGTGGGCGGCGTATGGTTTCACTCAGTTCATTCAGTGATGTTATGCACAAATGGATTGTTGAATTAATGAATGTGATCACACATGTGATCTGTGATTTATTTTAGTTTTATTGCTGTTTTGGTGACATTTTTCTTTACTGGTCTTTTATCCGATTGGTCTGTATAGTACTGTTTTATTGAATTGTAATTCAACATGAGCCACAGACCAGGATGTTTCAGTACGCCACTAAGCAGTAGCATTGGGAGGGGTAGAGCGATCCTCCTCAGTGGAGGTAGGGGGATTCCAGTGTTGAGTTATGATAGTCCTGTTCAGGGGGGTGATGTTCATGTTGTGGGTAGTCAGGATGCTGCTGGGGCCCTTTCAGTTAGTGGGGACACAGTTCCTTCTCAGAGCCACGACATTGATCATGCATCGAGCACACAGGCCAGTGATACCCCATCCCCAATCTCTGCTTCTCAGTTACCTGATGTAGTGAGCCAGATGAGTGACATAATTAGAGATGTTGGTCTACAGCTGGCAGATAGCATACTTGCACGCCTTGACTCAACGCTACCCCCTCTTAGCACTGCGCATGCACAGACCACGCCCACTGATACATACACCCAGAGTCTAGACCTGTCCCAAGTCCAGTTGGTACCTCACAGGAGGGTGAAGGAGCCTCCAACGTTCAGAGGGGATGATAAGGACGCAGTGAATGTGCGTGAGTGGGAAGACATAATGAGGAGTTATGTGAAGAAGGCGAACATCAGAGCAGATCAGCAGGCGGAAGAAATATTCACCCATCTCAGGGGCAGGGCTAAGGATGTAGTGAAGTATGGGACGAGGAGCAGTGGCATTAATGTCGCTGAAAACCCAGAGGCCATCTATGGTCTTCTACGTAAGCATTTTGCTGCTGTTCCCTGTTCACCTATCCCCCTAGCCGATTTCTACACCACGCTGCCGAAGAGTGGTGAGGATGCGTATGACTACTGGCTACGCCTCAATCAAGCTGCAGATGTTGCCACTGATCGCCTCAAAGAACAAGGTAAAACACTTGAGTGCCCTCTCCTGGAGGTGACACGTATGTTCATCAGGAACTGTCCATCCAAAGAGCTTGCCATGACTTTTAGATCAAAGACGATCGATAAGTGGACTGCTGTAGAGGTCCAAGATGTACTTGACGAGTTCCACACTCAGGTGTGCTCGAACGGTGCTGCCGCAGCCGTGAGTAAAAGGCCCAGTGAGGGTGTGCTAGTGAACAGAGTTGAGATGTCAGGCACTGATATGTGTTCACCTGAAAAGCAGGATACTCGCCCAGACAAGGGGGCAGAGGCCTTTGAACGTATCATCTCAATGCTAGAGAAAGTCCTAGTGGAGAAGTCTGCTCCTGCTAAGGACATGTCAAACAAGCAGTATAGACCCAGCCCCCCCAGGATTGAGGGTCTGAATAACCTGCCGTGTGCTGTGTGTGGCGACGCTAGACACTCTGCTTGGACTCATTGCCGTGACCAGAGGCTCTGCTTCCAGTGCCATTCGCCTGGACACCCCAGATCCAAGTGTCCGATGCAGGGGCGTGCCCAGTCGGCGCAGCAGGGAAACTTATAGATCTGCATTCAAGGGAGGACTGTGCAGATCCTGTTGATATCTCTCCCAAAGATGAAATGGCTGATTGTGAGTCAACATACAAGTCATTCATCTCCAGAGCGCCTTCGAACAAGACAGTAGTATTTCAAGGTCTACACAGAGTCCAAAGGTCTGATAGTTTATTCTACACCACTGTCTCCGCTGCAGATGTCTCTCTTAGAGCGATGATAGACAGTGGTTCTATGGCATGCACGCTTAGCGAGGCTGCGGAGGCGCGTCTCTTGCAGCGTAACCCTGATCTGAGAGGATGCCCCGCTGATGATGTCATCATCATAGGATGTGGTGGTCACCGAGTTGTACCTAAGGCAATATACAATGTCGATGTGGTGGTGTATGACTGCAAGATGGTCATCCCAATGCTTGTGGTGCCTGGACAGACCGATGACATGATACTAGGCAGTAATGCCATCAAGAAAATCCTAGAGTTGATGAGGAAGACTGACAGCTATTGGCGGCTGATATCTGAACATGGTGGTGGCAGTGATGGGGACTGTCATCACTTCTTCTCTCTCCTTTCCAATACAGAGAGATGGAGGGGTGAGACAGTGCCTGAGAAGGTTGGCACACTGAAGCTACAACAGTGTGTGATGCTACAGCCAAATAGTGAGCATCTTGTATGGGGCAGACTCCCTGTGTCGGCACCTATATCAGAGGGCAGTACGGTGGTTGTGGAACCAACTCAGTCCAGATGCAGACCGAATAAAGTTCTGGTTGGCAGAGTTGTTACGCCGATGTGGGGCGACCGATGGCTGCCTATGAAGGTTGTGAATCCCACCGGTGAGCCGGTAGTGCTGAAGCGAAACACCAAATTGGCGGACGTGTTTCCCTGCATTGCCGCTGAAGATCTGTCCCCGCCCGACCACATTCAGTCTTCCCCACAATTCCTGACTGGTGAGTCTGTAGCAAGGCCCAAATAAGACATCAGAAAGGCACTGGAGGAACTTGGTCTACGCGACCTAGACTTGGACACGTGTGAAGTCTCTGACCTGTGGAGAGAGAAGCTTTGTCAGCTTGTTGTGAAATACGAGTCAATCTTTTCACGCCACAAGTTGGACTGTGGTGAGGCATCTGACTTCGTGCACAAGATACATCTGGTGGACGAGAGGCCATTTCGCCTGCCCTACCGCAGAGTGCCACCGAACCACTACGAGAAGCTGAGGTCTGCCATCAACGACATGGAGGAGAAGGGCATAATTCGTAAGTCCAACAGCGAATATGCCTCGCCCTTGGTTCTTGTGTGGAAGAAGGATGGAGGGTTGCGCATCTGTACGGACTTCAGATGGCTTAATGCGAGGACAACGAAAGACGCACATCCGCTGCCTCATCAGGCTGACGCGCTGGCTGCACTAGGTGGTAATGCCTACTTCTCCACAATGGACCTTACCTCTGGTTTCTACAACGTGTCTTTACATGAGGACCACAAGAAATACACTGCGTTCTCCTCTCCCTTTGGCCTGCATGAATATAACCGGATGCCTCAAGGGTTGTCCAACAGCCCGGCTACATTCATGCGGATGATGCTCTCGATCTTTGGGGATCAGAATTTCACCAGTCTATTGTGCTACCTAGACGATGTTATGGTCTTCGCTCCTACAGAACAGCTGGCACTCGAGCGTCTAGAGATGGTTTTCTCTCGTTTGAAGTACAACAATCTCAAATTGGCTCCAAAGAAGTGCTATCTTCTGCGGAAATCAGTACGGTTTCTCGGCCATATCATCAATGAGTCAGGAGTGCAGACGGACCCTGGGAAGGTTGAAGCCATTAGCCAAGTACAGGTATCCGATCTGATGGACAGTGATGGGGTGTCTCCTTCACAGAAGAAGATTAGGTCCTTCTTGGGCATGATGCTTTACTATCAGCACTTCATTGAAGATTGTTCCTCTAAGGCCAGACCCCTATTCAAGCTTCTCTCTGGACAGAACGCTGGAGAAAAGGCATGCAGAGGGAGAAAACCAGTGAAGAAATGTCACAATCTTGTGAAGCTCAAACCAGCTGACTGGACGGCCGAGTGTAGGGATGCTTTCGAGACATTGAAGCGCGATCTCCTGCATTCTGTAACCCTGGCCCATCCTGATTTCGCAAAGCCATTTATCCTAGCAGTGGATGCTTCATTCGATGGGATTGGCGCCGTCATCTCTCAGCTCCAGCCTGGTGATAAAGTTGCAAGACCAGTTGCCTTCGCTAGTAGGACGCTGTCACATGCTCAGTTGAACTATCCAGCTCACCGACTTGAGTTCCTGGCATTGAAGTGGGCTGTATGCGAGAAGTTTTCCCACTGGCTGAAGGGAGTGCATTTCACAGCGTGGTCGGATAACAACCCCTTGACCTACATCCTAACGAAGCCCAAGTTAGATGCATGCGAACAGAGGTGGGTGGCCAAACTTGCTGCATATGATTTCGATCTGAATTATATCCCAGGGCCTAGGAACATAGTCGCTGATGCGCTGAGCCGTGAGCCATTTGTTAAGTCCTGTGTGAGTCATCGCCTGGTGAGGGAGCCTTACCTGTCCTTGCTGGATCAGGTGAATGGAGTAGTGGCTGGTACGGTGCAGGACGCTTTCCGGCTGACTACCAACTGTCAAGGTGTTCAGCACACTAATGTCGACACAGATGAGGTCCTGAGTCCTGAGTCTTCTGGAGGTGCCATTAGTGCTGAGGAGGTGTCTGCTGTCATGGACGTCCATCGTACTGGGGGTGTTTCTCAGCTGCCCTACATTAATCCGGAGTATTTGCAATTGCCCGAGGAAGACCCTTCCATCGCCATCCCACAGAGTCAATTACACAATCTCCAGCAACAAGATGCTGTAGTGAGCAGGGTTCTCTTTTATATGCAGCGACATAGGAAACCAAATGCACACGAGAGAACAGCTGAGTCTAGCTGTGTGCTCAGGCTGTTGAAACACTGGAAGAAGTTGAGAGTGCGTAGTGGACTCCTCTACCGTGTGAAGAGAGACCGCATCAGGGACAAGAGGATCTTTCAGTTCGTCACTCCAGAAGCTCTGAAGCGACAAGTCTTGCATGGAGTCCACGATGCTGCTGGCCACCAGGGTCGCTCAAGATCATCCTCTCTGGCCAGTGAACGATTCTTCTGGACAGGCATGCAGAGGGATGTTGAGAATCACGTGAAGCACTGTCAGAGATGTATTTTGGGGAAGACTCCTGTACCACACGCCCGAGCACCTCTTGAGAGCATCCGCACTTCAGCTCCTATGGACTTAGTGTGCATCGATTTTTGGACCGCAGAGCAGAGCGACAAGAAGACCATTGATGTTCTTGTTGTTACGGACCATTTGTTACGGCTGGGCCGTCACACACGCCCTCTCCCGCCCCCACAGCTCGAGCACCCGCCCCCACAACTCGAGCACAGCGTGCTCTCCGCCGCAGGTGAAGCTCGTTCCCGGTGATTGGAGGGTTATCCAGCCACAGTCAAACCAACACACCTGTCTCCACTCCCAATTAACCCTCTGGCTACATCTACCCTGGACTCCCTTCATTCATCGTCAGTTCTTCCCTAAGAATGACCTGGCAAGTATCCTCTGTGATTAGTTATGAACTTTGCTCTTGTGCCTATCCTTGTGATTCGTTGATATCTTCTGTACTGGCCTACCGTGGAGACTTACCCTGCTTTCCTGTTCCTCCACAGCCCATGCCAACCACTACCGCCATCCCGCCAGGTTGAAACCCCCAGCCCGCCAGGCTGAAACCTCCGGACTCATCATCTGTGTTTCCACCCACCTGCACTGTAAATAAATACCCTACGGGGCTAACACTGTATTCTGCCTCCGGTGTCGTGTCCTTGAGCTCCCTCGCCCCCGTGTCATAACAGAAGAACTGACCTCACCTCCCCCCTGCGCCAGTTCACGTGGACACCAGCAGCCAGCGCTGCCTTCAGTGACCTGAAGAGGCTCTTCACCTCGGCGCCGGTCCTAATCAACCCAGACCCCTCTAGGCCCTTCATTGTGGAAGTGGACGCCTCAGACACGGGCGTCGGTGGCGTGCTCTCTCAACGATCGGAGGACCAGACCGTGCACCCCTGCGCCTTCTACTCCCGCCGTTATACCTCCGCCGAGGCCAACTACGACATCGGGAACCGCGAGCTGCTGGCGGTGGTGGAGGCGTTCCACGAGTGGCGGCACTGGCTGGAGGGCGCAGAGCACCCCTTCACCGTCTGGTCGGACCACAAGAACCTAACCTACATCAAGTCGGCCAGGCGGTTGAACTCCCGTCAGGCACGCTGGGCCCTGTTCCTCGGGCGGTTTAACTTCCACCTCACGTTCCGTCCGGGCTCCCTGAACGCCAAGGCTGACTCCCTTTCTCGGCTCCATGCCGCAGAGGAGGAACCCACCACTCCTGACACCATCGTTCCATCCTCCCGGGTCGTTGGAGTGGTCACCCTGGAGATCGAGGCGGTGGTCAGAGCTGCACAGCGCACCCAGCCAGATCCCCGACCGGGGTCCCCCGGCCGTCTCTTCGTCCCGGACGCCGTCAGGACCAAGGTGATGCAGTGGGGCCACGCCAGCCGCTTCGCCTGCCATCCTGGGGCCCTACGCACACTGTCCTTCCTGCGCCGGCGGTTCTGGTGGTCCACCATGGCCGCGAACGTCAGGGAGTTCGTCTCGGCCTGCCCTACCTGCGCTCGCAGCAAGGCATCCCACCGGCCGCCTTCAGGACTGCTGCGGCCTCTACCCGTGCCCGGTCGACCGTGGTCCCACCTCGCCATGGACTTCGTGACCGGCCTTCCCCCGTCCCTAGGCAACACGGTCATCCTCACCATCGTGGACCGCTTCTCCAAGTCCGTGCGGTTGGTAGCTCTGGCAAAGCTACCGACCTCGGCGGAGACGGCGGAGCTACTCACCACCCACGTCTTCCGGCTTTACGGGCTTCCCCAGGATGTGGTTTCCGACCGTGGCCCCCAGTTCACATCCAAGGTGTGGCAGGCCTTCTGTTCTGGGATTGGGGCCACGACCAGCCTCTCCTCCGGCTACCATCCCCAGACCAATGGGCAGGCGGAGAGAGCCAACCAGAGCCTGGAGTCGGCACTCCGCTGCATGTCCTCCCTCCATCCATCCTCCTGGAGCAAGGACCTACCCTGGGTGGAGTACTCCCTGAACGCCATGGTGAATGAAGCCACCGGCCGGTCCCCCTTCGAGTGCTCCTTGGGGTACCAGCCACCCCTGCTTTCTACCCAGGAGGGCGAAGCGTCGGTACCATCAGTCCAGGCACACCTCCTTCGCTGTCGTCGGGTCTGGACCTCCGTACGCTCGGCCTTGCTTCGGGCCACCGCCCGAACTACCCGAAGCGCCAACCGTCGCCGCACTCCAGCTCCGGTGTACCAGGTGGGCCAGAGGGTCTGGCTCTCCACGGCGGATCTCCCCCTCAATGTCCCCTCCCGGAAGTTGGCGTCGAGGTACATCGGCCCCTACGTCATCGACCGGGTCATCAACCCCGCTGCCATCCGGCTGGCCCTCCCTCACTCCCTCCGTCGGATCCTCCCGGTGTTCCACGTCTCCCGGGTTAAGCCCCATGTCGCCAGCGACCTGATGCCACCAGCCCCTGCACCGCCCCCTCCTCAGTTGGTGGATGGCCACCCCCAGTGGGCGGTAAGGAGGCTCCTCAGGGCTCGTCGCTGTGGCCGGGGTTTCCAGTACCTGGTGGACTGGGAAGGATATGGCCCAGAGGAACGGAGCTGGATTCCCCGGTCCCAGATCATGTCCCCAGTCCTCCTCAGGGACTTCTATCGGGCCCACCCGGAGGCTCCGGGCCGGTCGCCAGGAGGCTCCCCCTCGGGGGGGGGGTCCTGTTACGGCTGGGCCGTCACACACGCCCTCTCCCGCCCCCACAGCTCGAGCACCCGCCCCCACAACTCGAGCACAGCGTGCTCTCCGCCGCAGGTGAAGCTCGTTCCCGGTGATTGGAGGGTTATCCAGCCACAGTCAAACCAACACACCTGTCTCCACTCCCAATTAACCCTCTGGCTACATCTACCCTGGACTCCCTTCATTCATCGTCAGTTCTTCCCTAAGAATGACCTGGCAAGTATCCTCTGTGATTAGTTATGAACTTTGCTCTTGTGCCTATCCTTGTGATTCGTTGATATCTTCTGTACTGGCCTACCGTGGAGACTTACCCTGCTTTCCTGTTCCTCCACAGCCCATGCCAACCACTACCGCCATCCCGCCAGGTTGAAACCCCCAGCCCGCCAGGCTGAAACCTCCGGACTCATCATCTGTGTTTCCACCCACCTGCACTGTAAATAAATACCCTACGGGGCTAACACTGTATTCTGCCTCCGGTGTCGTGTCCTTGAGCTCCCTCGCCCCCGTGTCATAACACCATTTTTCTAAAGTAGCTCTTGCCTTCCCCTGTCGGAACCAGACTGCGAAACAAGTTGCCCGCTGTCTATGGGACAAGTTTTTTTGCATATATGGGTTCCCCAAAAGAATCCATTCGGATCAGGGAGCTAACTTTGAGAGTCGGCTTCTAAAAGATCTACTAGAGATGGCAGGTGTGCATAAGTCCCATACGACTCCATACCACCCCATGGGCAACGGCGTCACAGAGAGGTTCAACAGGACCCTCGGGGGCATGATAAGGGCTCTCCCTCCACTGAGCAAGTCCAGGTGGCCACAGATGCTCCAGACACTGACCTTCTGCTACAACTCCACTGTGCATGAGACCACGGGCTTCGCGCCATTCTACCTGATGTTCGGACGGGTCCCACGGCTGCCCGTGGATGTCATGTTTCATCATGTGCTGGAGGATGATGCCGTTGTCAGTCGTCATGAGTTTGTGCAACATCTGAGGAGAGATCTTTCTGAAGCAGCACAGATCGCTCAAAGGAATGCCATCAGGGAACAAGATCGCCACGCCAAACTGTACAACCGGAAGGTCAGAGGACTGCCGTTGGGTGTTGGTGACAAAGTGCTGCTTGCCAATCGAGGTGAGAGAGGGAAGAGGAAGATCGCAGACCGGTGGGAATCAACTCCTTTCGATGTGGTGTCTGTGAGATCGGACATCAACGTGTACAGGATCAGAGATGTTGTCACGAATAGAGAGAAGGTTGTACACAGGAACATGCTGCTTCCGGTTGACTTCTTGACAGTTCCGGAACAAGATGGGAACCCGGCATCCCTAGAGGGGTCGCAGTCTATAGCTTCCTGTGCCAGTGTTCAGGGATCTGTCACCTCTGATGTTGAAGAGGCCTCTCGGTTGCGCACCAGGGACTGGGTCTTGGAGTCGCCTGAGCACGCGGGGGCAGAGAGCATCCATGAGGAAGAAGTCAACGGAGGGACTATGCCCGTGCCGAATGCCTCGAAGGAAGACCGACCAGATGAGTTGCTGGATAGTGTTCCTGATGACTCTGTACCTGACTGCCACACTGATTATCCCCCTGACACAGTATGTGACACAGTACACTCACCTGAAGCTAGATGTGATGCCCATGGTGACCTCCCAATTCTAGTTGAGGTTGAGCCGGAGCAGGTAGTTTGCACACGTTCACAGAGTGCTCAAGTTCCATCAGTTGTCACGAGATGTGGGAGGAGTGTTAGGAACCCAAATAGGCTTATTTGTGAGATGTCAGGGCAGATGCTTAAAGGGAGTACTGAGCCTTTCATAGGTTCTGCATTTAGTTTCATTGCGGCGTCTATGTAGGGGCGTAGTGCATCCAGTTTTTTTTCTCTATTTATTTTGCTTCCGGTCTGAGTCGTGACCTAGAGTCATGAGATCCTCTTGTAAGGGCAAAGTTATGCACAACTGTGGGATGTAGATGGCATCTCTTTCTCCTCTGTGATAAGTACGGGTTTTGGTACCAATCTGTCCTTACACACTTCTTATGGAAGAATTTATAATGTTGAGTTTTGGTACATCAGTGCTCGAGATCCACGTTGTTTTTTTGTTTTGTCATTTGTTTGTTTTTTCGCTCCTGTTTTATTATTTTTTTTACTGTCCTCCGGTTTTCATGCTGTTGCCCCATTTTAGTATAATTTAAGGGGGGTGTATGTAACGGAGTAGAAAGGTCAAGTTCAATTATAGCTAAACTAGGTATAAACTGCGCCCTCTAGGGGTTTAATGACGTGGTATATCCGGGGTGTGTCCGTGACCCGGATGCTGTGTAAATATAGCTGGACAGTGCAATTGCACGGGACGTAACATGATCTCCCTCAGTTCATTCTTAACCACTGATGCGGTAAGGTCATGTTTTCTGCAGGGTCTGAGATCGCATATAATTTAAGAGATTATTAATGTACCTATGTTTTATTTGAATGTTTAATGATCAAGATAGCTGTTTTGAGTTTCCTTGGTTATAGTATTTTAGTTTGGAACATGCCACAAGTTTAGTAATGTGAGTTTTAAGTTGTTAACATTGATGGCGCTAACGTGAATGTTCGTGTAACACCATTTTAGAATGTAGCTCGATGACCCTGCAAGTCCCGTGTCCAGAATTTGATGCACTGTTTTCTACAGAATAAATGAACGTGAGCCATCCAGCTGAGAGTGATTCATGAAAAGATACACCCCGTCACACTTTCTCAACCTCAAGATTGCTTGTAAATTCTGTAATGCTTAATGACTTTCTTTCTGTTGCAGGGACAGTAGTGTTTGTCCTTATCGACACAGCATCAGCCCCAAACAGGACCGCCCACTTCATCAAGACTCAGGAACTATAGTGGTGAATCATAGTTTTACATTTTATATATAGTATATTATATGGGTGGTAGTGGGTGCTTGTCTATCTTCCACAATGAGATGAACCTCTAACTGTAACATGCTTATCTGTGTATGTACACTCACAATATTTCCCTTTTTTACCTATTTGTCATCCAAGGTTTTGCCCTTGCACATCAAGACCGCTTCCCTCTATTATGGCCGCATTGTGAGCAACAAAGACGACTGTTATGAGAGCCTGGCTGCAGAGATGGTCTCTCACTACGCCAAGGAGAAGCTGTATGCCAGGGAGGTGCTAGAGGGAGGCCTCTATGGAGTACAAGAAGAAGAAGCCTAGGTCAGAACCCCCCCCCCCCACCAAACACAACATGAATACAAATGAACAAATTTCAGCTATGAAACAATGTTCTCAATGTCAACAATCGGGTGACTCAGAGAGAAGTCCCGTTTGAGTGTGTTTCTGTGCTTAGACAACAAAGAGGCGGCTCCTCTGAGAGACTTAACCGTCTCCCCGCTCTGACGTTCGTCTCTGTCAGAGTGCGGGTGACCTCGGTGCCAGAGGCGGCCGGGCGTCTGTTCTCCAGCGTGACGGTGGCGTTCCTGGACGAGGGGCGCGAGCAGGAGACGAAGGCCCACCAGCTGCTGCAGCTGCCTGCTCAGTTCCACAGCCTGCCTCCCCAGGCCGTGGAGATGGTTGTGTGCCGGGCCAAGCCCGTCGACGCTGAGGTGGACTGGAACCCCAAGGTCAGTACAGTCACAGGACTCGAGTATCACGATTCGCAAATCTATGTACAAAAGAGACAGAGATGAGCAAAGGAGATGAGCAGACCAGCTAGCTAGCTTGCTAGTTCTTTGACACTATTCACACCATGGAACTATAATCAGACACTTTCTAGTCACAATAATAACGACCAATTTGAACGTTCTCTGTTAGAACACTCAGCAATTATATTTGCTAACCTTTCAACTTGCTTACTTTCATCTGCAGACATCTCACCCTGCAAAAACTCTCTCGCATTGCGCCTGCACAGTCGCGCAAAAATCGTTATATTCTCCAGCGTTGGCCTTGTGGGCCCGCGGGCACCGTGTTGGCTACCCCTGCTGTAGAAGAACATCATACAATGACATTCCAAGGGTGTAACTTACCCGCTCTGGGCTCACCATCTCTCCTCTGAGCAGGTCACGAGAGCCATCAGTCAGAAGATCAAAGGCCTGCATCACCAAGCCAAGGTCGTTCTGTGTCTGGGAAACACCGTCTTTGTTGATCCCATGGTAGGCTTTACATTACACTTAGCACTATAGCAACTTGATAACCCAGAGTTATCTCTACTTCATTTCAAAGTCAACTGAACTCCTAGCCTAACCCTTGTGTGGCATGTCTGTAGGTGAGAACCACCCGTCTGCCAAGCCTGAAGATATCCATAAACGAGTACAACGTCCACGCCGAGATCCTGAACACAGGGATGGGCACCAGCAACCTGCACCACCTAGACCTGCTGAAGGAGCTCTGCCGGGGGGCTGTGCCCGCCGGCGCTGGGGAGGTCACTCACAGCCTGGGGTGAGCGATGAGGCTTCCAGCACCACACACACCAGACATCCTAATGACCTCCTAACACGTCAGGGGACCCGTGGCATTTCGTTTCTATATGATAGAGAGATTTGTCGTTCTCAATCTCAACCTAGTTCCCCAATAGTTGCTGAGAGCACTTCACACACACTCCACATTAATAGTGTGTGTGTGTGTGTGTGTGTGTGTGTGTGTGTCATGTTAGGCCGGAGGGCTCTGAGGTGACTCTGGAGGACAGGATGCAGGCTGCCGAGGAGACCCTGGCCCACAAGAGTACTGGCACTTGACTGGCTCAGTGAGAGCGACTGAGTACTTCAACCAGAACCCCCATCAGTCTGCCCTGAAATATCGCCTTGGAACCGTCAGAGGACTTTGTGTTTCCCCCAACCTTTATCCAGCTCTCTCTTTACTGTTCAGCTTGCCAAACTCCTTTAGCCTTGGAGGCCAAGGATGCAAGAGATCCTAAATAGGTTCAGATATACTGGTTCAGATATACAGTAAAAGACTAACTGGCCATTTTCAGAATGTTAAAACACTCTTCTTCTCCTCACATATCATAAAGAGAGAGGAATACAGACACATTTTTAAGACTTAACACTACAGGCGCGACGTTTTTTTACCTACTAAAGCGCGACGAGGTGTGGATTCACACGACCACTATTCACAATGGGGGAGTGTGTACTGACCCACAAAAATCGCTGGATGGCGATGTCACGCAAGAAGCGTGAACACGCAACACGCAACAGAAACACGCAGAGTGCATGTCTTATCGCTGGAACGAGACTGACTGATACACACCACACCTCTGCCATCATACATCGGTCCCACATGTATTTATTTACCATCATATTTTTCTATATAAAACGGTATGATATGGTAGCCTACATTGCAGTCGTCCCGCAGTTCTAGTAGATCGCCGACATCATGTTATTTGATGTACACATTTCACGGCAAGAGAATTCCGATTTGTGGCAAACACCCAACAATTGTTCGTTCACTAAACATTATAACATGAACACAGTTATAGCACCAGTTCCTAGCACCTAGTTTCCTAGCACCAGGGGAGCCCCCCCTCCCAAATTTCGTTGTTTGGTACCTGTACTATATCAATGACAAATAAAGACCATTCATTCATTCATTCAAACAATGACAGTTACAGTCTCGCTCAAACTGTAGCGAGATTAGGAGACTACTAATTGAGAAAAAGAAAAGAAAATACATGAAAGAAAGGAGAGAAAGAGTACAGAATGATAAATCATTCAGAATGTTATTGGTTTTAATATTTCACAATCTGCCAGAATAAGCACGCTCCCTCGCACGCCCAGCCCATCATTTTTGATGCCGCTAATGTGTGTAATGAAAAGTGTGACAATGTTGAAAGACATGATGTCATAATCAAAATATAAAACCTGGTTGGATAAAATAAGATTCTGTTGTGATTGTGTTGACATTGTTGTGATGTCAAAAGAGATCTTGGTTATGTAATGTGTAAAGTGGAGAGGAGATTGATCGGAACTGCGGGAGTTTTCATTACTAACGAATGATGGTTGATTATTATTATACAAAAATAATAGTAATAAATATTGCAATATTGTGTTATCATAGTTATGAGCTTCACAGTGATAAAGTCTGTTTATTTGTCGTGAACTTCACGCCGGCCGTGCCCGTAACATCAGCAGACAATCGACTGCTGTAAGCTTGTAAGCTTTGAAACCTGCTTGGCAGCTTTGAAACCCGCTTGGCTCGCTCATGAATTGGCAGCTATTGTTTGCTGATGGGAAACGATCAATAAGATTATCCTCCCCTGTGCATCAACCATTGCATCAAGTGATTGTAACTCACTTTAGAAACTAGTTCTTAGCCTACACGTTTATTTGTCAAATACATGCTCTGCATGTTTCTCTAAAATGCATAAAGTTCCTATGAGCAGAGAAGTGGGGAAATTATTAGAGCAATCTGATATGAAGCTTGAGTCAGCTGAGAACGAACTATGGAACAGATTAAATGCTATATATGGAGAGGAGATTGATTGAGACTGCGGGAGCTTTACTAATGAATGAAAGTTGATTATCATTATTAAAAAAGAATAGTAATAAATATTGCAATATTGTGTTATCATAGTTATGAGCTTCACAAAGTCTGTTTATTTGTCGTGAACTTCACGCCGGCCCTAACATCAGCAGACAATCGACTGCTGTAAGCTTGTAAGCTTTGAAACCTGCTTGGCAGCTTTGAAACCCGCTTGGCTCGCTCATGAATTGGCAGCTATTGTTTGCTGATGGGAAACGATCAATAAGATTACCCTCCCCGTGCATCAACCATTGCATCAAGTTATTGTAACTCACTTTAGAAACTAGTTCTTAGCCTACACGTTTATTTGTCAAATACATGCTCTGCATGTTTCTCTAAAATGCATAAAGTTCCTATGAGCAGAGAAGTGGGGAAATTATTAGAGCAATCTGATATGAAGCTTGAGTCAGCTGAGAACGAACTATGGAACAGATTAAATGCTATATATGGAGAGGAGATTGATTGAGACTGCGGGAGCTTTAATGAATGAAAGTTGATTATCATTATTAAAAAAGAATAGTAATAAATATTGCAATATTGTGTTATCATAGTTATGAGCTTCACAAAGTCTGTTTATTTGTCGTGAACTTCACGCCGGCCCTAACATCAGCAGACAATCGACTGCTGTAAGCTTGTGAGCTTTGAAACCTGCTTGGCAGCTTTGAAACCCGCTTGGCTCCCTCATTAATTGGCAGCTATTGTTTGCTGATGGGAAACGATCAAGAAACAGTTAGAGAATAAGATTACCCTCAATATCTTATTATCAATTATCAATATACTGGTGGCCTAACATGGTCCAGTGGTCTAGCACCGTGGTCGTGCACACATATGTCGTCCCTTCTTCTCCTTACTTTCCTGTCTGTCTTCACTATATCAGTCCAATAACATGAAAACTATGAGTGGGACTGCCCCACTCAGAAAAAAACATTATACAATAACATTATATACAAAAAAAACATTATATACAATATTATAAATATCCGTTCGTTATATAATATTCGTTGATGAGTACAGGCATAATCAAACGTAGGTTACTCCAATTACTTTGCTGCAGTAGCTATGCATGCACCACACAACTTGATAGGTACATACTGTGCAGTGTATCATTCATAACTGTACATAGGCTACACATATCATAATATCTTATCACTATTGCATGGAACTTGGGTAAACCCGCTGTGAAAAAAAACCCTCAGCTCCAACAAATCTGAAGGGATTGGGAGACATACTGTACAGTTTATCATTTTCATAACTGTCTGTACATATACATATCTTATGTATCACTATTGCTATATATAGCCTATATATAAACACATTATGTTACAAATATCAGTCTTATCCACTGTATCTAATTCAGCACTGAAGCCTGAAGGTTGAGCACAGTGTGTGCCCCCTTGCTACCTCTGCTGATATAAAAGAGAATTGCAGCCTTGGAGAAAAAGATGGCAGCCGAATCCCAAGGCAAATACACAGACACACACAGAAATACTGCAAAATCGCTTTATACTAACTCGATTTTGAAAATGTAAAGATGCTGGGTGGTAGAACGCACATATCTAGGAAAAGTCATGAAAGGAGGGTCCTGAAATTTGATCGAGTGCAAAGGTAGATTTTTTTTTGTACTCACTGGTGCTGTTTAACACCTCACGGCTGATTAAGTGTTAACCAATTCAAATGCTTAAGACCCAGCCAACGAGAATTAATTCCCCCACGCGTGCACACACACAACAAATCCATGAGTGTTCCTGAGAGGCGACCGACTTGCCCATGCAACTAAAACGCCATGTTCAAGGTGATTGTCCTGAGAAAGGTGCTTTGCAGAATCCTGTGAGAAATGACTGGCCATGTCAATCATCAGAGTTAGATCCAATTGAAATTCCATCTTGTGGAATCAATGCCATGAAGAATTGAGGCTATTAGTAATAAAGTGTTCATTGTGAATATAATATTGTGAATGTAATATAATGTACATTGCATTTGGAAAGTATTCAGACCCCTTCACTTTTTCCACATTTTGTTGTGTTATAGCCTCAATTTAAAATGGATTGAATTAAAATAATTTGCCATCAATCCACACACAATACCCCAGA
This sequence comes from Nansenia antarctica, assembly GCF_963989245.1. Taxonomy (NCBI): domain Eukaryota; kingdom Metazoa; phylum Chordata; class Actinopteri; order Argentiniformes; family Microstomatidae; genus Nansenia; species Nansenia antarctica. The sequence goes on along the minus strand of NC_137675.1, from coordinate 62,012,762 downwards.
ATGACAAAGCGAAACCACTTTTTTTTTAAAATGTAAAATACAAAGTAAAATGACCCTTTAATGCTGGTTGGAATAATTATAATAATTATTTTAAATATATATATATTATTATTAAATAATACATTTAGAGATGTATCAGTTTTTGTTCTCAGTTCAATTATCTTCCTCCAGATTTCTGTATTAACTTTTGATGAGGTTACTCTACTGTATAAGCAGTTTATTTTTTTATTTTTTTATTGTGCTGCTTGGTTTGAAGGGTAAATTAAAGTTTCTTAATTTACACTTGTTTACTGTTTGTAATTGTCTATAGAAATCTGTATCATATTCAGTCCATCTGAACCCCACCAAGGAGTTGCTCAATTTAACTGGGCCAGGTTCTGAATACATTTTCAACATGCATGGAAAAGGAATGCCAATCTCAGACTTTTCAGCAGAAGGCAGTGGAAGACAATTGAAAATGCCCTAGTCTAGCCTTGGGTAAAGCTTTTCACTGACATACAGCTTTAACTGTATATGCCAGTGGCGGCTGGTGCTAAACATTTTGGGTGGGGCACAGGTTATGGGGGCATGCTCCACGGGGAAGAATATCAACTTTAAAATCTGGATTTACAGTCGATTTTAGCATGAGAATAACAGTGTTTCCCCTAGGTTTGCTGCCTTGGGGGGGTGGCATGGACCGTGGCATGGACCCCCCCCCCTCCTCCAGGGGGTAAGACCCTGCGACATACCAGCGTCATGTCCAGGGGGTGTACTAACTTGTACATTAAGCCGCCTCACGCTACGGAAACAGGAGATAGGCTCCTTCCCTATGGGCCATTAGGCTCGAGAACCATCGGTTCTCAAGGCTACTTACTTATGTGGTCTTGACTACCTGTCCACTTTCTCACCTGGTTCTTGCTCTCTCTCTCTCTGGTGTGCCGACACCATCCTGCTCTCTCTCCTTCTCTCCCTCTCTATCCTCCTCTCTCCCTTTTGCTGTCAACCAAAAGGCAAACATAACAACCAGAGTATTTATAATCTAATAAGAGGTATAAATTGATCCATATCAATTTATAACATAATTATAATTGAATTTTGGATTGCTGTGGGCAATGCAGTCAGATAATGTCATTTTGACATTACTCTCTCACCTGGAGAAAAAAAACATGTCCAACTATACTATACAAAACAGACATGCTTCAAATGCTTCAATCCACTGTCCATGTAGTACTGTAAATATGCCATTATGGTATTACCAATGACGCCCAATTCTAGCAGAATAAGAAAGATTGTATATCTAATTTAACTGAAGTAAAATAATAAAGTGCCTCCAGTTAGCTCTTTAGCTGGCATGTGTGCAGCAAACTAGCTCATCTAATCACCTCTGAGCTAGCTAGCTTGATAGTTCTTTGACACTATTTACAATGGAATTATAGTCATTGTCAAGTGTCAGTCAGACACTTTCTAGTCACAATAATAACGACCAATTTTAACCAACTTGCTCTGTCAGAACACTCAGCAATTATATTGGCTAACGTTTCAACTTGCTTACTTTCTATCTGAAGACATCTCACCCGGCAAAAACTCTCTCGCGTCGCGCGCACAATGTTGTATTTCTGGTTTGGAGCCGGAAATTGCAAAACGTCACGTTTGACGTCAGACTTAACAACCGGATATTCAGGGGCGCAATTTTTGCGCCCCGGCCGAGAAATAGGAGACAGCCAATTGGAGCGCTGCTACAGCTCACGTGTAAGCCAAAAGTATTTGGCCTGCCATAGACTTGCATTCGGCCGGCGCCCCGACTCCTCCCCCTATGTATTTTAACAGTGAATTTTACACACACACACAGATAAAATGTTTATTGTATTGGAGGATTTTTAATGAATGCTGATAGGCGCCGACAGAATATCAGCCGCATTTTGTGAATAAACAATGTTTCTTTAAAAAAAAAACGTTTACAAATCGCAACTAGGAAGTGAAGGTGGGGGCGGCGCCCCAGCGCCCTCTATCGGCCAGCCGCCACTGGTATATGCCCATCTTGTTCTATAATTAACAATATGAAAGTATTAGTGCATTGCACCAGCATGTTCTCACTAAAAGGTATATACCAGGCTGTGAACTCAGGAATTTAACTGTTACCCTTCTATGTGTAACTAGTCCGAATGTCTGTCTTTCCTTGATAACTCATGTACTCTCTCCTGACCTCAGAATGTATTGGAGGAGAATTTCAGGATAGATAGACAAGGAGTCAAGGAAAGACTTTAGATTTGGGCTCATATGCCTCTTCAATTCCTTGCAACCTCTCTCCCAATCTACTCCTCAAAACACACCGTAGAAGAAGACATGAAGAGGAGACAGCCCCTCGAGCGTCTTCATCACATCCCAGGTCCTTGATCATTAAATTCCTTCGCTTCACAGACAGAGACCGTATCCTCCAAGAATCAAGGAAAACTCCTGTGGAGATCGCCGGGCGCACCATCCGTTTTGCAGCGGATTACAGCGAGTACACTTCTAAACTCAGACGTCCCTGCTATCCAGTCATGCACCGGGCTCGGCTACTACGCTGTGAGGCATTCTTGCTGTACCCCGCGGTCATTAAGCTCATCCACAACTCTGAACACCATCTATTCCACGAACTATCAGAGGCAGAGAAGTTCCTTTCTTCACTTGAGGACAATTCCTGATCGGGGTAAGGCTCTTAACAAGAGCTCGCTCTAGACTTTGTTTTTCAAACGATAACTGTTAACCACATGCTGGACTTGTTTACTTCCTGGTTGGGCGTTACTCACGGAGGACGTCACTCCAATGACTCTGTTTGTTTATTTCTATCGTGTAGCAACTCAGTGAGTTTAAATCCGGCTGACATCGCTGTAAAACCACTATAGTTATTATTTTTGCTTTCTATTTACTGTAAATGCCGATCCAGCTGTATGGTGGCTGACTATGTGCGACACATTTCGCAATCTGAACTCTATGATAGGTTGCTGACTCATCAGATTGAATAGCGTTATAATAGCCTAATGTTTTAAGTTTGCCTGTTCCACACAACCTTGCTTATTTGAGTATTTTGAACATATGATATGGGGTGTCCCAATTTACGTATGACATTATAGGTAGCTTGAACACAATTATTGTTTTTTATTATAGAACTGAATGAATATATAATTTCATTGCTGATGGCTTTATAACCCCAAATGATACTTGAAAATGATTTCTTTTTTTCTTTGGTTTCTAATTCTGTATTATCATTATTTTTTATTATATATGGTAATTACTCAAACAAGGAATAGCTACAAGGGAGAGGGAGGGGTATCTGACTATCTTTTCTTCACTGTCACTTTTTTGGGGGGGAGGGGGGAGGTTGGGTGGGCTCTGGATGGACCTTTTTGTCCATTTATTTTTTGGGGGGGTTGGGGAAGAGGGGTGCCGATTGGGATTAGGGGGCAAGGGGTGGGTGGGCTATGATCATGGGGCTTATGGGGGGGTTGGGGGGGAGGGACAGGACCCTATGGTTGGAGCTCTTCGGTTAGTATCTTTCACTTTTTTCTTTTACCAAGATAGCTATGACTAGCATTACACTTCTGTCTTGGAATGGGCGGGGCCTAAATATCCCTCATAAACGCACAAGTACCTTAGACTTCCTACAGAGAAAAAAGATAGATGTGGCCTTCTTTCAGGAATCTCACCTATTGGAAAAAGATGTTAGTAGATTACAGAATAAATATTACCATGTAATTGCCTCCTCCTCAAATACCAAAGAAAAAAGGGGAGTAGTGATCGTTGCCAAGCGCAGTTTTCAGTTTAAAGATCTAGGATCTGGGAAAGACTCTGAGGGCAGAGTAAGCTATATAAAAATGATGGTAAATGATAAGAAACTGGCCTTTGTTTCAGTATATGCACCAAATTCCTTTGATATTGGCTTTTATGACTACTTAACTAAATTGATGTTTGATCTATCTGATTTTGGTTTAATAATAGGGGGTGACTTTAATGCTGTATGGCTACACACGATGGACAGAACTGGGGTTAACGAGGGGAGAGAGCAACACCTGGCGTCCTCTGCACTAAGGAAATGGGCTAGTGACTGTGCTGTGGTAGATGTCTGGCGTTCTTCTAACCCCTCCGTGAAAGAATTCACTTGTTTCTCCTCTCGACACAGATCATTCTCTCGCATAGATTATATTTTTATATCCAAACATCTGTATGATAAGACATCAGACTTTAATTTACTTCCTATGTCTCTCTCTGACCACAGGGCGGTCTTTGGCAGAGTAGCGATCTCCTTGAAGCCTAAAAGGGCTCCTCGCTGGCGCTTTAACTCCACCCTTTTGCAGAATGAATAATTCCTAAAGGAAATGAAGGAACAACTTGATGAGTTTATTGTAATTAATAAGCCATCTGTGGATGATCCTGGTATTCTCTGGGATGCGGTGAAGGGGTTCATTAGGGATAAAACTATTGGTTTTGCCTCTAATCTACACAAATCCAGATTAAAACATATTCAAGACTTAAGGCCAATGCACACAGCGTGCGATTTCTGTTGCGCGTCAACATTCCATTTTGAAGTTTGAATGGAAGTCTATGAGAACATCGCATTTCAACACATCGCACGGCGAAAATTCGATTCCATTCATTTTGAATGGGACAAAGCACACGGCGTGCGAGTTTTGTCGCACTGTCAAATTTGTGCTTTTTCCCATTCAAAATGAATGGAATCGAATTTTCGCCGTGCGATTAAAATCGGGGCCGTGTGTGTTGAAATGCGATGTTCTCATAGACTTCCATTCAAACTTCAAAATGGAATGTTGACGCGCAACAGAAATCGCACGCTGTGTGCAGAGCCCTTTAGAAAATAAAATTGCTGAACTGGAGATCACAATGACTCCGCATGTTACCCCTGAGCTAGTTCTTGAGAGAGAAGTGTTATTTAAAGATCTTAACCATCTTCTCAGACATAGATCTGATTTCCTCATTCATAGAACTAGACAAAACCATTACTTGCACAGTGCACAGCCAAGCCATTTACTAGCCTCAAAACTTAAAACCAATGAACAACTAGCAAACATCTCTTCAATTAAAAGTTCTACAGGTACTTTGTGCACTGATCCAACAGAGGTTAACAATAACTTCTGGGCATTCTACTCGGCTCTATATACTTCTGAGATTGATTATAATGATCAAGCCGTTAGTTCTTTCTTGAACCCCTTACAGCTCCCCCAGCTTTCCCAAAATGACTCCCTTGATTTAGATTCTCCTATTACGCTATCTGAACTATACAAAGCTCTCTCATGCATGAATAAAGGCAAGTCACCAGGGTTAGACGGTCTACCACCTGAATTGTATCTGGCCTTTTGGCCCCAAGTTGGCCCCTTGCTGTTGGGAATGATTCATTCTGCAATCAAAAATGGCTCCTTCTCCAAAAACAACAATATAGCTATAATCTCTTTGCTCTTGAAAAAGGGGAAGGACCCTACTGACTGCGGAAGCTATCGCCCCGTGTCAATTTTAAATACAGATACTACACTGTACGCCAAAGTTCTAGCCTCTCGACTGGAACCATTTATGACTACCTTAGTGCATGAGGACCAAACAGGCTTCATTAAAAATTGCCTTGCCTCAGACAATGTTCGCCGCCTTCTCCATATTATTGACTCTTCGAATATTACTGATTCAGCAAATGCTATTCTCTCACTTGATGCTGAGAAAGCCTTTGATCGTTTCGAGTGGCACTTTTTATGGGCGGTTTTACGCTATATGGGCTTTGGAGATCATTATGTGGATATGATAAAACTACTTTATTCCAACCCGACAGCAATGGTTCTGACAGGGAACACATGCACTAAACAGTTCCCAGTATCCCGCAGCTCGCGCCAGGGTTGCCCTCTCTCTCCTTTGCTGTTTGCCCTATCTCTGGAACCTGTGGCCCAGGCCGTTCGCCAATCAGTCACCCATGATCCTATTACGGTCCAGAACACCAAACATCACATATCTCTGTATGCTGATGATATCCTTCTTTTTATTCAGAATATCCCTCAGTCACTTCCTCACCTTCTAAACATCTTTAATAATTTTAGCCAAATTTCAGGTTACAAAATTAACTGGGGAAAATCAGCTCTATTGCCACTGAATGCCTCAGCTAGACAGTTAGATATCTCACTAAACATCCCAGTGGTCCAGAATATTAAATATCTAGGTATCACTATCTACCCCTCAATTTCAAACACAGTATCAATTAATTATAAGAATGTGCTGAAGGAGGTAGATTCTGATCTACAAAGGTGGAAAACTTCACCCCTCACATTTCATTCCCGTATCTCAGTTATTAAAATGAATATTCTTCCACGAATAAACTTTTTTAGTTCCATGCTCTCTCTAGCCCCACCAAGTGGTTATTGGAAGAAATTACACTCTATCTCTTCTCATTTTATATGGAGGGGGAAGAAGCCCAGACTCAAATTCTCAACCCTCCAGAGGCTAAAAAACGAAGGGGGATTGGGGCTACCAAACTTCGAATGGTATTATTGGTCCTTTGTGCTGCGTCCTCTCTCCACATGGTTTGATCCGGCTGCTCGTGTTTCTTGGCGCCCCTTAGAGGAAAACATTGTCCATCCTCATAGGTTACAAGATGTAATATACTCTAACATTTCTATTAAACAGTCCAAATTGAAATTCGGCTCCATCATCACTGAATTAATCTCAGTTTGGCGATGCGCAGAAAAGTTCTGCAAAATCTCAACCAACTGGTACCTCCATTCGCCTATATTTTAAAATTCAATTCTACAGTTGGGAGGCCGTCCAATCTCATTTCCCCAGTGGAGTGACAAGGGAGTTCACACATTCTCAGATTTATTTGGAGCTGAGGGTCTCCGCTCATTCCAAGACATTCAGAGAAACTTTAATTTACCGGGTACGTCCTTTTTTTTCTACCTTCAATTACGTACAGCTATGCGCACATACGGGGTACCCTGGAATAGCTCATTAGACATACATCCATTTCACATAGCATTCACCAGACCCAGGGGTCAGGTCTCAGCTCTTTACTCCATCCTGGTTAAGGCTTCTTTAAAACCATTACACATTGACAGAGTGTGGAAAGATACTTTATCACACAATAACTTAAATTGGCAATTAATTTGGCAAAACATATCCCTTTCCTCCAGAAATCCCAACCACCAGGTTATCCATTTCAATTTTACTCATAGGACATACTTCACTCCATATCTGCTACATAAAATAAAGACCATACCTTCACCTAACTGTACTCTTTGCACCCGAAATACAGTTGGCACCTTTTTTCATATGGTATGGGAATGCCCGGGAGTGGCTGATTTCTGGAGGACAGTTTGTGATGCACTGTCCCTGATCCTGTCCAAACACATTCCACACTCACCAGTAGTCCTATTGTTAAATGACAGTTCAAACCTTGATCTAAACATCAAACAAAGATGCATCTGGCTGGCCGGCCTTACAGCAGCCAAAAGGCTTATAGCTTGCAGGTGGAAGTCACCCCATTTCTTGACCACACAGAGGTGGATATTAGACTTCATAGATATAGCCAGCATGGAACACTGGATAGCCAACAGGCATCACGCAATTTCGGACAATGTTTCATGCTGGGACCAAACTATAACCATCCTCAAGACACTACTATAGGCTAATCGATTTGCTCCTTCCATAGGGTCCTGTAGGGGGGGGGGGGGGGCGGGGGGCTGTGATTGGGTGGGGGGGGGTGGGCGGGGGGCTGTGATAGGGGGGGGTGGGTGGCGGGGGGGTTGTGATTGGGCGGGTGGGTGGGAGGTATCTGGCGGGAGGGACATTTGTGGGAGGAGGGGTAGGTGGGGAACTACTGGGGTAAAGGGAGATTGGGAAGGGAAGGGGAGGGGGGGGGGGGGTTGAAAGGTTTATGCACATTTTGTATTTGTACTGGTAAACCGTATTTTTGTTATTCTATTTTCTCCTTTGTTTATTTGTATGTTACCACTCCCCTTGTTTTACTCCCTGAAATAATAATAAAAAATTGATCACAAATTTTTTTTAAGAGGAGACAGCTGAGTCGGGTAAACGTATACAGGTCAAACAATGTACACTTCAGTAGGATGAATGTGCAAGGACCCTCTAATGTAGTCCAGGCGGGAGGTGAGTCCAGAGTGATGGTCAGAGTATGGCAATGTTTCTTAGGTGGAAGAAGGCGGATCTGGTGATGGACTTGATGTGAGATTGGAAGGAGAGGGTGGAGTCAAGGATGACTGGATCCTGTCCAGTACTGCCAGGGCTAGCATCTGACAGACGAGAGAGAGAGAGAGAGAGAGAGAGAGAGAGAGAGAGAGAGAGAGAGAGAGAGAGAGAGAGAGAGAGAGAGGATGGAGGAATAGTAACTCAGACAGAGAAGGGAAAAGAGGTAGCCAGCCAGCGAGAGAGAGAGAGAGAGAGAGACATGGGTGCTCTGCACTATTGAGAGAAGTAGAACAATGCCCATTGTTACTGTACCATACCTGTCAACATTGGGATTTCTAAATAAGGGAAATTGTGTTACGTTCTAATGCTTTGGTCTGCATATCTTTAGCTTAAAGGGTCTTACCTTATTAGAATACCAAGATAAACTAAATTCTCTGTTGTTACAATGCTAATTGGCATTGTATTTTATAACGTTGGAAAGCCTGTTTATTTACCTTTACAATGATGTCCAACTTGTAAGGATCATGCATTTGTGGGATGGCCAAAATCCTCTGCCAATGCTAAACAGTGTATTCTCCTGTTGGTATTGACTCTTGTTTTGAGTTGTTTGGTGGATTGGATGATTGAACTCTCTCTCAGTACAAGGAACAAACAAGATATATGGTCAATTTGACACTTTATTCATTTAATACACCGTCAGGAGCCTCAGTAGCAGGTGGAAGATCCATACGCATTTTTCATCATTATAAGCATGATAGTGTTGTATCTGACTAAAGACTACAAACATGATTTCAGTATCGACAACCTACACTTTTGTTTTTGAGCCCTTAAAGTACATCATCTAACGTCCACAGGGGGGCAGCAGAGACAATGTTATCAGAGACTATGTTACTTATGTTACGTATAGTATATTAGAGGGTCACAACATTATTGTTTTGATTTCACAGGGCCAGGGTTATAACAGGGCCAGGGTTACCACAGGGCCAGGGTTACCACAGAGCAGGGTTATCACAGAGACAGAGCAGGGTTATCACAGGGCAGGGTTATCACAGAGACAGAGCAGGGTTACCACAGAGCAGGGTTATTATCACAGAGCAGGGTTACCACAGAGCAGGGTTACCACAGAGCAGGGTTATCACAGAGACAGAGCAGGGTTATCACAGGGCAGGGTTATCACAGAGACAGAGCAGGGTTATCACAGAGCCATGGTTATCACAGGGCAGGGTTATCACAGAGCAGGGTTATCACAGGGCCAGGGTTATCACAGAGCAGGGTTATCACAGGGCCAGGGTTATCACAGGGCCAGGGTTATCACAGAGCCATAACTGCTCATTTCAAACATCATACATGTCACACTGACACAGATAAAGCCCAGGTCTAAATCACACTTGCAAAGAAGGATCATTGAAGTTGGTGATATAATATTTGTAGCACACACATTGTACAGTGTATGGCAAAATGTGATTTCATCCCTATTTTTTCTTTGTTCATGACATGATAGTGTTGTATCTGACTAAAGACTACAAACATGATTTCAGTATCAACAACCGACACTTTTGTTTTTGAGCCCTTAAAGTACATCATCTAACGTCCACAGGCGGGCAGCAGAGACAATGTTATCAGAGACTATGGGTGAATCCCAAGTCACCACTCTGGCTCCGTTTTCACCCCTAATCTCCGTTTTGCGCGTTCACGTGTAGCCGTAGTGGCGTCCCAATTCATTACTCATTTAGGGTTAGGGTTAGGGTTAGGGTTAGGGTTGGCTCCGTTCTGAGAAAATCTTGACCCTCGTTCGATTCGGAGCCATGAGACTCCCTTCCGGCATGCATTGCGAAACATCTACAGAAATGTTCTTTTCGCTCTCGTAATACGGAAGCGAGCCTGAAATGTCATTTACTTTTTCTGGAATTAATTGTAATTAAAGACTTGAATAATTATGATAACCATCGTATTATCTTAGTTCAATGTCATTACAATGCATTATAGACCTTTTATTTATAACAAGCATAGCACCTGGAGAGGGGAAACAGCTACGCGAGACTGCTCTTTGTGGACTTCAGCTCCGCCTTCAACACCATCCTTCCAGACAGGCTAGTGACCAAACTACTAGACCTGGGTCTATCACACTCTATATGTGCATGGATCAAGGACTTCCTGACCGACCGCCCCCAGAGGGTGCGGGTGGGCCCCCACACCTCCACAGCCCTCAGACTCAACACTGGGTCCCCCCAGGGCTGCGTGCTAAGCCCCATCCTCTACAACCTCTACACCTACGACTTCACCCCCGTCCACCCCAGCAACTCCATCGTAAAGTTTGCAGACAACACCACCGTGGTGGGATGCATCTCGGGGGGGGACGAGGCGGCGTACAGGGATGAGGTAGAGCAACTGAGCAAGCTGTGCAAGGTTAACAACCTGCTGCTGAACAAGTCAAAGACCCAGGAAATCATCGTAGACTTCAGGAGGAAAAAGTCCGAGATCCAGCCCCTGCTTATCGACGGAGAGAGCGTGGAGAGAGTCTCAACCCTCCGATTCCTGGGGGTGCACATGCAAGATGACCTGACCTGGAAGGACAACACAAAAGCCACCATCAAGAAGGCACAACAGCGGCTATACATCCTGAGAGTCCTCAGGAAGGAACACAGCAAGCAGGAGATACTGGTGACCTTCTACCGCGGCGCAGTGGAGAGCATCCTCACCTACGGCATCTGCAACTGGTTCTCCAGCTGCACAACCGCGGAGAGAAATGCGCTACAGAGAGTCGTGAGAACAGCCCAGAAGATCACCGGCGCCCCCCTCCACTCTCTGGAAGAGCTGTACAACACACGCTGTCTCAGGAAGGCCTCCAAGATCTCCAGGGACCCAACCCACCCTGGGTACGAACACTTTACCCGGCTGCCCTCGAAAAGGCGGTTCAGGACCCTGGCCGCAAGGACAAACAGACTGAAGAACAGCTTCTACCCCAGGGCCGTCCAGGCCCTGAACACAGCAAAGACCTAGGTTCTGGGCCCTGGACAGTCTGGACGGATTGATGGCAGCTGCTGGACTGAAAAAATCAGGTGTAGTGCTGAGGCACAAATATGTACATTTCAAGCCTGCAAACTGCGACACTTTAAATAAATGTGCAATAACACTATGTGCAATATGACAACCCTAGTCGTCTATCTGTACAGTATAGTATAGTGGATAGTGTACATAGCCTTTATTTATGTAAACCAGCTCCTTCCCTTCTTGTGTTTTTTTTAAAGTGTTTTTTTGAAAGTGTTTTTTTTCTTTCCTAACACCAGGGGAGCCACCCCTCCTAAATTTCGTTGTTTGGTACCTGTACTGTAGCAATGACAATAAAGACCATTCATTCATTCATTCATTCATTCATAACGATAGTTATGGAGATAGACTCCAGTTCTATGAGTGGAGCGGAGCCCCATAGAGGAGCTCTGCTCCTATTGGTTTACCCCGCTACCTAAAGTAGCCAATGACTGCATTTTTCGATGCCTGCGCCCGCCCTGGGGTGCTATAAAAGGGGCGTCCTTCGATCCCTCATTCTCCCAAACATACAATACAGCCGGGTTTGAACAAGTCGAAGTGGGCCAGCAGCCCTATGGGGCTCCGCTCTACTCATAGAACTGGAGTCTATCTCCATAACTATCGTTCTATATCGTGGAGCTCCGCCCCATAGGGGAGCTCTGCTCCTATTGGTTTAGGCGGAGCAAGCGAGGCCAAATGTACCCCCACTGAGACTATTAGTCAGAAAACAATCTCAGCGGCACCCGGAGCTGACCACTGATGTTGGTTCAAGACAACCTTAAAAAGTTGGCCCAACCCACACCGAGTCTGCTCCACTGATCTAGCCCTTACGTGAGCACGTAGGGTTGTTGATCTAACGGAACATGTCCTGGAGGAGGGTCCCCTCCCCAGGCACATCCGTATTCATCCTGACAGCACTTGAATAGAATCCCCATGACCAGGGTAATCCAAGTGCCTTCCCCACTACATCAGTCATCAGCAAAACTGAGGACAGAATGAGAAAAGGATGAGGAAGAAATATCTTTCAAGTAATACCGTACAAAAGGTGATGGCGACGACCAAGACGCCGCCTCACATATCTCCTCCACTCCCACTCCCCTGAGAATGGCCACTGATGTGGCCATGCCCCTGGTGGAATGAGCCCGAATGCCAGTCGGCACGGGCTGCCCCTTCGATTCGTATGCGAGGCTGATCGCCTCGCAAATCCAATGGGACAGCCTCTGCTTCGAGGGTGGTGCCCCGGCTTTCTGTCCGCCGTAGCAGATCAGAAGCTGGGGAGAAGATCTCAGTCCTGCTGTGCGCTTCACATATTGTGCCAACGCGCGCACCGGACATAGACAATGTAAACGCCTCTCCCTCTCTCCGTCGTGAGGAGGAGGAAAAAAGGCGCTCAGTGCACAGTTCTGAACCCTAAACCCACGATTAACCTTAGGGATAAAAGCCGGGTTAGGGCGTAATACAGCTTTTGTGTCGTCACCAGATATGATCAAACAATCTGCCCGTGTCGAGAGAGCGCATAAATCACTCACTCGCTTAGCCGTAGTCAAGGCGAGGAGTAGACTCGTCTTGAGAGACAATAAACGCAACGACACAGTGTCAATGGGTTCGAATGGGGGCACGCACAGCGCCTCTAGCACAATCGACAGGTCCCATTTTGGCATTAGAGTCCTATGAGGGCGTCTAAGCCTACACACTCCAGTCAAAAAACGCTTAACCAGCGAATGACTGAACAGTGTCGTTGTCGCAAAACCCTCATGACAAGCTGAGATGGCAGCCGCGTAAACTTTAATAGTTCCCGCCGCCAATCCCTTGTCAAACAGCGACTGTAAGAAGCACAAGAACGCTTCGACCCGACAGCAGACTGGGTCAACGTCCTGTCCCTCACACCACTGTGTAAACACTCGCCAGCGCGCAGCATATCCCTTTGCAGTGGATTGCGCGCGCGCACTCTGAATGGTCTGAATAACCGCTTCTGTCAGACCCCTGCGTTCTAACAAGTCCTTCTCAGTAACCAGGCCATGAGGGGGCCCCCCATCATAGGTGGCCCCCTCACCAAGCCTCTGGCTTGAGAGAGTGCATCTTGTCGATGAGGTATGGGCCATGGGCCCTCTACCAACATCTCCATCAGTTCCGGAAACCACGGGGGTCTGGGGCTACAAGAATTAACTCTAGCCTCTCTGACCTCACTCGTGCCAACAGTGGGAAGATAGATATCAGGGGTGGGAACGCGTATAACAGGACCCTCGGCCATGGGTGGTGTGCGAATGCATCGACTCCCAATGGCGGGTTGTCCTGTTCGCGCAGGGAGAACCAAAGGCGACACTGCGCATTCGTCCGTGACGCAAACAGATCCACTTCTGCTTGCCCGAACCGTGCCCAAATCAGAGACACACTGGAGGGTGCTAACCTCCAGTCGTCGTCCCTCGGGCCTCCCCGTGATAATAGATCTGCTCCTTCGTTGAGCAGACCTGGAATGTGGAGAGCTTTTAGCGAACTCAGGTGTGTGACAGCCCACAGCCATACATCTGTCGCTAGGCGATGAAGTGACGCTGAGCGTACTCCCCCTTGACGATTGATGTATGCTACTGTTGTCCTGTTGTCGGATCTGACTAACACGTCCAGATCCTTTAACACCGGGGCAAAATGAAGTAGCGTTAACTTCACCGCCTCGAGTTCCAGCAGGTTGATGTGACGCGTCTCCAACGGTCCCCATCTTCCTGCCACCGAACCTGCCTGACACACTCCTCCCCACCCAGTCAACGACGCGTCCGTGAAGACTGGGTAGTGGGATGCCGGTCTGCCCATGGCGACTCCGCGCGCGATGACGCGCGGGTCTCTCCAGTAGCTCAGGTCGGTTTTGACCGATCTCGGTATTACAATCAACTTGCGACGGTGTCTCACTGGATCCAGTCGCAGTCGTGCGAACCACCTCTGCAGTCTGCGCATGTGTAATAGGCCTAAGGGGACCACTACATGGGCTGCAGACATCAGTCCTAGTAAGGACATCATTGATAGAGCGGTGATTGTATTTGTCACTCGACACACCCGGAGAGCTGACGTCAGTGTCCCTCTCCGTGGTGCCGATAAACTGGCCCTCATCTTGGCAGTATCCAACTGAATGCCTAGATAGGAAAACTGTTGAGCCGGCCACGGAGCACTCTTTGTCCAGTTGACAGCTAAACCCAGCTGAGTGAGGTGCTGCACCAGTGAGGTTGCGTCCCGAATGGCTCGATTTGGGCATTGGGCCAAGACCAGTAGGTCGTCGAGATATGCTAATATGCGTATCCCGTTTCGCCTCAGTGGTTCGAGTGCCGTCTGCACGCATTTGGAGAAAGTTCGAGGAGCAAGCGCGTACCCGAAGGGCAGGCGTGTGTACTCGTAAACCTTCCCTTGGAAGGCAAAACGTAGAAATTTCCTGTGCCTCTCTGTGATTGGCACATGAAAATACGCGTCCCTCAAGTCTATGCTGATTCCGTAGTCGCCCTTCTGTATACAAGACAGAAGGCGCCTCGTCGTCAACATACGAAAGGGGCGTTTCGCCACTCTCTCGTTGAGGACCCTTAAATCTAATATGGGTCTCATGCCTCCCGATTTCTTTGGGACAAGGTAATACGGGGAGTACCACCCCATGTCCCACTGGTCCCTCGGAACCATTGTCACTGCGCCCTTTGTTAGGAGATTCGTAATCTCCTCCTGGAGCGCACATGTTTTTATCGGGCAGGACAAAACAGTCTCTCTCACGCCCCTGAAGGGCGGAGGAGGCTGAATGAACTGTAGTGCATATCCCCTCCTCAATGTCCTGTCTAGCCAGCCCGACAGAATACCTGCCCCTTCTAGCCATTCTGCATAACGCAACGACAGCGGCTGGGCCGTCTGTTGTGGTGCAGTCGACAGAAAAAGTTTGAATTTCTGTATGACCCCAGCCGCCGCTGCACACCGAGGAGGTGGCACAGCCCAAGGTGGGGTCATTTCGAAAGGGATGGGTTGCCGTCTGTAAAGAGTGCTTGTTATGTGTAACAATGTCCTTTATTGACTTAGGTTTATTATGCCTGATAATCAAAGAACCGGCCGCACGCTCATGAGCTGGGCCAGATCCTGATAGACATGGAGGGGTTTTTGATGTAAATAACGGTCCCTCTATATGGCTACAGACAGGGGTGTTTAACCCCCTTTGTGTCGTGATAGGGGTAAGTCCGCTAGGCAGAGAGCTGGCCACACGCCGGTAAGCTGGGCCAGTCTCCGCTTTGTTTCTAACCGGTAGCGATTGGACCACACTCTGACAAGGCAGGCGGGTCTCCGCTCTGGTAGATAACATGGGAAATTCTCCTTTACTGAAAAAGTAAGGTGTTTTTGATGTAAATAACGGTCCCTCTATACGGCTACAGACAGGGGTGTTTAACCCCCTTTGTGTCGTGATAGGGGTTAGTCCGCTAGGCAGAGAGCTGGCCACACGCCGGTAAGCTGGGCCAGTCTCCACTTTGTTTCTAACCGGTAGCGATTGGACCACACTCTGACAAGGCAGGTGGGTCTCCGCTCTGGTAGATAACATGGGAAAATCTCCTTTACTGAAAAAGTAAGGTGGGGATTTTCCTTCTTTTGCCTCTTTATGAGGTAGCAGCCATGAAGAGGAAACCGGTGGTGGGGTCATTACAGACCCCTCCGCCAGTGAGACCGGGTCACGCTGCCGTGGGGGGCCGTAGCGGGCCCTCCCAGTGGTCAGCGGCGGGGGCTGGGGATGCCGAGTGGGGCATGGCTCCGTCGGTAGAGGTGGAGCCAGTGCCGCATCACGCCGAAACCTCCGTTTCGCAGCCGTTGACGGCCTAGTCGTCACCCCGGCGGAAGAAGAGGAGGGGGAGGTGTCTGGCCAGGTGCTTCTTAGCCTCCTCCATCGCGGCCAGGCGCTTCGTCATGGTGTCCATGGCGGGACCGAATAGCCCTTGTCTCTCTATTGGAGCATTCAGTAGGGCCATCCGGTCCGCCCCGGTCATGGTGGTGAGAGACAGCCACATCTGTCGCTGCTGCACCACCGCGTTTGCCATCAGGCGACCCCCACAAACCGCGACGCCCTGGGCCAGGTACATCGTCACGGCACTGAGCTTGCTCAGAAGCTCCGCCTCCGCTGCAGACAGACCGTTGGGTCGGTCTGTGGTGATTTTTGCAATGGCGGCGTTAAACACGGCGATGTTATTCGCCGCCGCCGCCGCTTGCGCACCGAGAGCGTAGCTCTTGTCTACCAGGGTGGCGTTAAACCTGTCACGCTGGTTGGGCAGCATAGGTTTTTTAGGCACCGACCAGGCGCTGGACCCCGGTACCAAGTAGGCGGCCAGCGCTGGTTCGAGCGGCGGGGAGCCGTCGGTCATCCCCTCCGCGAGCCCCTCCACTCTGGTAAAGGGCAGGAACGCCTTCACTGGCGCCCTGCCTGTGAGTGGTTCTCCCCACTTGTCCTCCACGAACTTATCTAAGCCTGGGAGGACAGCGTAAGGAGGTTGGTCCTGTCGCTTCGCCCTTTTCCCGTAAAAAAGGTCCTTCTCCCAGAAGGACTCCGTTGGGGGAGGGGTGGTGGGACGGGGAATTGCCAACACGCCTGCCGCAGCTTCCAGGAGGCCCTGGAAGTCGTGGTGGAGTGATGGGGGGGCGAGGGCGGGGAGCTCGTGAGCCTCTACCTGCCGCTCGCTCTCATCAGAGCTCTCTGACCCTGACCCTGACACCGACACCGACCACTCAGCTGGGTGAGGGCGGCGTGATGTCAGGGCCGGCTGAGCGGGCGGGACCATCCCTACTTGGGGAGGTGCCTGCCCAGAACGCCGCTCTGGGGCCTGTCCGGACGCATCATCGGCAGAGCTATCCGAGTCGGATAGCATCCCCGAGATAGCGTCCGCCAGGGGAATGCTCTCCTTGAACCAGGCCATCCTCTTTCGCCTTTCCGCGACGGAAAGGAGGTGGAAGGGGAGGCAGCTGGGGGAGGCGACCAACGCCGCCTCGGCATGTTGGGGGCCGAGGCAGACGTGGCAGAAGTCGTGCTTGTCCTACGCTGCTAGGAAATCGCAGCGGCAGGCGTCCCGGAGAAACTTCTTCGTGGTCGGCGGCGGACGATCCATCGCTGAAGGGAAAAGTCTGGCGGGTTCTCCAGTCTCTTGTAGTCGTCCTTCTTGCAGTCTCCGATGTAAACCCGTGCTGAAATTTTTGGGAGAATGAGGGATCGAAGGACGCCCCTTTTATAGCACCCCAGGGCGGGCGCAGGCATCGAAAAATTCAGTCATTGGCTACTTTAGGTAGCGGGGTAAACCAATAGGAGCAGAGCTCCCCTATGGGGCGGAGCTCCACGATATAGAACCAAAATATCGCTTTTATGTCGGTGCTGTGTCTAACATTACAGTAACGCAACGCTGCATGACAGTCGAGCATTTCAGAGATGTACAATCATAAATCAATTATTACCTGTGGCGTTTGACAGCGGATGATGGTACACATCAGGGTTTCCGTTAGAAAAATTTGCCGCCGGACATCGTGTCCGGGAAGATTTCGATTTACCGGACAAACGTGAATTATTCCGGTCATCATATTAAAATATAATAAAAAAAATTTTTTTCAAAATCATATTTTTTTTTCTCCAAATCTAATATAGCTGTTTGTCGCGGTGATTACTGTTGTGTAGCGGCCTATATATGCCATTTAATGTCTATTTCTCATCCGATACGATTAGATGCGAGCTATATAATAATATAACATGATTCGCATGCGCGCTATGCCATTATGTCCAGCGCTGAACGGGCGCCTCACTGGGAACTGAACAGACAGCATCGATCAATGAACGGACTCCACATTACGTTAACTGAAGTTTGTTAAATTGTTTGGGATTAATGTGAGTTTTCAATTTTCTCTTTCCAGTTTTACCCTTTTTAATTTTTTTTATCAATAAAACAACGTCATTTCTATAACCAGGGGGGTGTTCCATCGACGTCGCTGGAGGAAAGTCTGGGCTTGTTTTGACAAGTCTCGCGAGATCTATCAAGATATGCCTGGATCTTTTTAAGAGTCTCGCGGGACTTGGCGAAGTGGGCCTAGGTTTCCCTTTGGCGACGTTGATGGAACACCCCCCAGGTCTCGCTGGTTGGGAAGGCATTTTCGTTTAGCTGCCTGTCAAATCATACTTAGGGGATAGCCCTGTAAGCTCATACGGGTCTGTATGTCGTCCTGAAGACCGGCTGTTAGATCATATAGCTGAAGTTTGTCTCCATCTTACAACACTACTTTACATTGTTAGCAGGCTCATAAAACAAGCCGTGTTAGTTGACTAGCGATGTGTCATTGATTTTCGACAACGCGGAAATGTATTCACATTTTTCGAAAGAAAAGTCAAAGCATTAGAACGTAGAACGGAACATCGCACGCGCGCGGAAAGCCACCGGCCCCGATTTGGCCAGAACTTTTTTTTCCGTCAGGAGATTTTCTTTTTGTTGCTTGAATCCCTGGGCTCCCCCGCACACCGTGATTTAATTCGCACACTGTCTTAGTGTAAATGTTGTCCGTTTCGTTTGTTATCCTTGTTATTGTGCGATAAAGATAAGGCTTTTCGCTTCGGGCCACCATTTTCAGCTGGGCACCGGACACACACACACTCGTGCACGCGCGGCACTGCCCGAGAGAGAAGGACCCGCCCCCTTTGGTTAGCCTATAGGCTGGCTGGAGGGGGCGGGTCCTTCTCTCTCGGGCAGTGTGTGTGTGTGGGTGTGTGTGTGTTTGGTGCTCAGCTGAGAATGGTGGTGATTATTTTCACCGGACATTTTGTCCGACGAGTTTTCAGTTTGTCGGACTTCAACAAATGTTACCGGACAAAGACCGGTAATTACCGGTTAACGGAAACCCTGGTACACATACAGTATGTAAAGTTATCTATCAAACGTTCGTCTGACTTGTACATGATGCGCATTTTGACCTATTTCCACCCGCAATCTAATCCGAGCAGTTGTTATTAGGTAATATTATTAATGGGTTGTATCATTCATTTAAATGCATTATAGACCTTTTCTTTATAACAAGCACAACAAAAACAAAACGTTATTATGCCGATGTGCTGTGTGTCGAACGTTACAAGCTGATTTGTGCATGACAGCCGCGCATTGACATATTTCCATGTCTGATGTCAAATGTCTGATGTACTAATGTCATTTCAATGCATTATAGACCTTTTCTTTACAACAAGCATAACAAAGAAAGATCGCTATTATGCCGATATTGTGCCTATGCAGCGCCCCATGGAAGTGTCAAGCACAGCCATCCCATAAGGAGCGCGATTCACATCGAGATGTACATTCCTGTTTAGAAATAAAAGATTACCTGTGGCGTTTGACAGCGGATGATGATAGACATATTTAATGTTAAGTTATCTATCTAACGTTAGGCTGATGTGTGCATGATAGACGCGCATGACCTATGTCCATGTTTTATTTACAGCTATGGCACGTATTAAACCAAAACAACCCGCAATCCTATCCGAGCAGTTGTTATTATGTACTAGTATATGTGCCATTTTTGATGGAGGGCAGTCGCTCCTAGCTGTGTCGATCGTGATAGGAATGTCGTATCGACACCATTCAAATGGTTTCAGATTCCCTGTCCTCTCCCCTGTCCGGACACATTTGAATTTTCACCGTAAGCCCCGGTAAAGCGACGTTATTAACCCGCAAAGAGTGTGCCCCGGGCACCGTCTTTGTCCATTAATAACACCGGCTAGGAAGGTGGTAAAAACAAAATACTGCTTTGCTAACTTCACCATCGCTATACGGTCATTTTAAGCCGTCAACCACCCCGCTGGCAAACCCGGGAAGTTATGTTTCGAACCCCGAGAGCATGCATAAATGTCAATCCGGAAAGAGTGCACTCTCCCCGGCCGCTGCACGCGCCTCTCCTCGCTAACGCGGAGGTCCAAAGCATAATAACGCATACATGACATAAAAGCATGTCTATAAATGCTTTCATAGGGGGGAAAAAACTAAACAGTTTTTTTAACCTTTATTAACTAATGCAGTGGACAGCGGCTGTTTCTCCAGTGTTCCTGTCACATGGGATTTCGTAACGCCATAAAAATATATCTGTGCTGTTATATATATATATATATATATATATATATATATATATATATATATGCATTACATGTTATAAGGCTGATCTGCGCATGATAGTGCTGCATTTTGACATATTTCATGTTTCCGCCCGGTGATGGTATATGACGCTTTAGTCAGTCCCAATCAGGGGAGGCTGGTTCATTAGGGCAATTGGACAATGCCCCACCAAAGGGAGAAGAGAGAGATTTTTTTTCTATGACTTCTAGACAGTGTTGCTTCTGAATATCATAGTCCAATCAGCTAGTGTTCTGTGGAGTATATCATAGTCCAATCAGCTAGTGTTCTGTGGAGTATAATCCAATCAGCTTCAAGTCCCGCCCCTTTCAGTGCAACTTTCCCTCTACTCGAAATTGCACTAGGCTGTTCTCGTAGACTTACATGTAAAATCTATTTTGGTAACTTCAGGCCATTCGGGCATTCTCTATGGGTTTTTGGGACATGCACAAAGAATCGTACGTGCTTACGTCATGTCATACGGCTGCAGAAGAAGGACATTGACGCAGTCTTCATAAAACATGCCGTCCAAAGCTTCACAAGCAGCATGCAGGCCATAAGGTAAGATCAAAAAATATAGTTTGTACCTTCTCCGTAATATAGAACTTTGTAATAATCAAATGTATGCATGCTATGATGAATGGGAAAGGCGCCGGTAAAACTAGTAGGCTTATATAACAATGAGTTGAATTAAAATTAGGGCTTGCCCGAGTAATTGGAGTAGGATATTCCACTATTCATTTGGTAGGTTGCTATGCGAAGCTTCTTTTTTGCAACAAAACTTTGCATTTAATTTATTATGTTACATTATATTAATATGTAGTTACTTAATGTAATGTAGTATATTACATCAAACTATACAATACATTTTGTCAGCGAATTACAACTAAGCATTTTTTTTAGATATATGTATTAGGCTAATATATAGAACATGTCTAAAAATGTCTGAGGTTTAGTTTGTGAATAGATAGACCTACATATTTCTATTCAAGAATAAGCATATCTGGTGCGCATGACGAGCAGCGAGTGAGACGTGTGGGTCCGACTCTCTCGGGGGAAATAATTGATTTTACCCCAAAATCAACTTGATATGATTTAACAAACTTTTCTTTATGCATTTAAGTTGATTATAACTCTGTCCGTCATTTGGGAAACTTAGGCAAACTTTCGCGAGTTGCCTATTGAACAAACAAACAAACAAACAATTAACCACGCCTGTATGCCACCAAAGACACGCTCTATGCCGGAGATGGAGAAACTACAAACAACGCTGGATACACTCGTGGCATCGAACACTATTCTCACCAGAAAAATGGATAAACTGGACACACTTTCAAACAAAATAGACAATCTGAGCAGATCAGTGGCGTCCATCGGTAACCGGCTGGATAAAACCGAAGCCGACATACTCATACAAAGCAACAAGCTGGATGTGCAAGGTTCCAAAATTGAATCCCTGGAAAAGAAATTAGCGGATGCTATCAATGAGATTGACTTTCTCGAGAACCGATCCAGGAGGAATAATCTTCGCTTGTTACACCTACCTGAGAAGAGCGAGGCTGGCTACACCATGGCGGCTTACCTGGCGAAGACCCTATCGGATCTTCTAACCATTCCATTACAGGAGGAGGACATAGAAATCGCCCATAGAATCGGTGCCCTGGGTGAGGAACATACCAGACCCCGCACGGTGATTTTTAAACTGCACCATCTCCAGAAGAAGTTCTGCATCCTGGAAGCTGCTGGAAAATGCAAGGAGCTGAGGCCCAGGGGTCTTCCAGGCGTGAAGCTGAACATCACTGCTGACATGTCGGTCCGCCGGAGGAAGCAGCGAGACCAATACTGGCCGATTCGGCAGCAGCTCCATGACAAGGGGATCAGGACCAGAGTCCGGGACCCAGCGACCCTCTGCGTCTGGACTGACAATGAAGCCCTGAAGTTCGAGAGCCTAGAAGAAGCTACTATGGATTTAAAACGTAGATACCCTGACATAGATTTCGCTAAAAAGGTTTAATTTTAGTAGGCTAAAAACCTGCCCAGGGGGTAATAGGCATGCCCCATCTTCCATTCTAAGCCTAAACGTGTTATATTATAGCCTATATATATATTCTTGTTTTTCATCTCCGAGACCTATGCATTTTGAGGCTGGGTAAGTTAGTTTATATTATTTCATTGTTGTTGAAATGGTCACTTATCTATATTATTTCATCATGATGTTAGTTGATCAGCGCTTGAAAGTAGGCTATAGGCTTTAAACTGCTGTTTTTTGTGGTCGCTGTTGACGGTTGTTTTGTTGCTAATTTTGTTTTCCCAGTATCTTTCATTACGGCCCTGCCTAAGGTTGTGTATTCTCTACTCTGTGTAGATCAACGGGCCGTATTGGTTTACCTAAAGTAAAGGACTTATTTTTCTTATGATCAATTTATTCCGCCCACTTGGAGTTCTCTAGGGACTCGCCTTCTAGTATTGCATGGGTTATCCATGTAGGATGGTGTTGTTCTTTTTGTGTTGTCTTGCGGTGTGTGTGTGTGTGTATTTGTTGTTTCTACTCGCTGCTCTGGTGTGTGTGTGTGTGTGTGTGTGTGTGTGTGTGTGTGTGTGTGTGTGTGTGTGTGTGTGTGTATGTGTGGGTGTGTGTGTGTGTGTGTGTGTGTGTGTGTGTGCGCGTGGGGAGGCTGCGTGTGTGCGTGTGCGTGCGTGTCTGGCTGCATGTGGGTATGTGGGGGTATGTGTGTGTGTGCGGGAGGGGGGGGGGGGGTACAGGTCTTGCTCTGCCAGTTCTTTTTCTTTTCCTTCAGCTCATATTATGCCTTCTCGTTTCTATTCCTCTTCCTCTTTCCCTCTTTCTCCTTTCATTACTGTCCTTCCCCCTCCTACTGTTTTCCTAGTCCCGATAATATGCTTACTTTATGAAATACTCGCAATGTTAATTTAAAATGAAGCCCTTAAACAGAGATATGAAAAAGTTGAAAATAATATCATTAAATGTTAATGGCTTGAATAACATAATTAAGAGGAAAAAGATTATCCTCCAGCTGAGGAGAGCTGGAGGAGATGTCCTCTTTTTACAAGAAACCCATTTTAAAAAAAAAAGAACATGACAAATTGAGTAGGGGACAAATTTACTCCAGTTCATATGGAACACAGAAGAGGGGTGTTGCTATAATTATACAACCACACATACCATTTATAGAAGAACAACATATATACGATAAAGAGGGCAGGTTTGTTTTAGTAATTGGTAAAATAGAGTCAATTACTGTCTCATTTTTAAATGTATACTATCCACCGGAATTAGGCCCAGAATTCATGTCAGAAATAATCGAAATGTTAATGACAAAATGTAAAGGAATCACCCTAATGGGAGGAGATATGAATCTTACAATAAATTCTAGGCTAGATTCCTCAAATAATAAACCACACAGAGCTGATAAAACATCATCAATTTTAAGAAGTGCAATGTCAGAATTTGGATTAGTAGACATATGGAGGATGCTAAATCCAACTAAAAAAACATATACATATTATTCTGGACGATTTCCAACTTCCAATAGACTGGATTATTTCTTCATGTTTAAAAAAGACGTAGAGAGGATGGAAACATGTACAATAGGCACAAGGGATTTATCAGATCATGCTATGCTATCTATAACTATACATTTGGATATAAAGCAAGGAGAAAAAATATGGAGATTAAACAACTCACTTCTCCAAGATAAGATCTTTGTTGAAAAAATCAATAAAGCCATAAAAGAATACGTAGAGATAAATGACAATGGAGATACTAATCCAACTATTATATGGGAGGGCCTTAAAGCGGTACTACGAGGACAGATAATATCATATTGCGCATGGAAGAAAAGACAAACACAACAAAAACATAAAATACTTGAACAACAAATACAACACTTGGAAGACAAATTAAAAAATACAAATGAAATAATAGTAAAAAATGAATTAAAAAAGAAGTATAAGGAGTTGGATAAAATTCGTACAGAGGAAGTGGAGAAATTAATGACATACACCAAACAGAAATATTACGATGGAGGACCTAAGTCTTTAAAACTCCTAGCATATCGACTTAAGACACAGACTAAAAAAGCACACATTTCGAAATTGAAGACTGTAGAAGGCTCTGGAACAATAACGGAAAAGGATAAAATAGCTGAAGAATTCGTAAAATATTATGAGAACCTTTATAAAAACACAGGAAACATTGACCTGGGACTAATGAAAGATTTCTTACATAAGTTAAACTTAAAGCAAGTAACAAGATCAAAAAATGAACAGCTCATTAAGGACATCACAGTAAATGAAATACAACATCAAATAAATAATCTTAAAATGGGGAAAACACCAGGTGATGATGGATATACTAATGAATTTTATAAAACTTTTCAAAAACAATTGATACCACTACTTTTACAAGCATATAAGTTTGTATTACAAACGGGAAATTGGGCAACTACTTGGAACTCATCTATAATAACGGTTATACATAAAGAAGGTAAGGACGCTACTGAATGTTCGTCTTACAGGCCAATATCACTACTGAATACGGACCATAAAATAGTAACAGCCATTATTGCCAATAGGTTAAAGGACATCGTGCCAGATATAATAGACAGCGACCAATGTGGTTTTATACCAGGTAGGCTGTTGTCAGATAATATAAGGAGGACGTTAAATATAATGGACTACGCACAAAACAATGGTGCAAACCTTCTACTCTTAACACTGGATGCAGAAAAAGCATTTGACAGAGTGCTATGGCCATTCATGTTTGAAATTGTAAGAAGCTTTGGATTTCATGAGAATTTTAATAAATGGCTTCAAGGAATGTATAAAAATCCAGTGTCAAGAGTAAAAGTTAATGGCACAATATCCAGAAGATTTCCAATCTATAAAGGTACAAGACAAGGAGACCCACTCTCAGCAGTTATATTTGCTATATGCATGGAAGGACTAGCAGAAAGTATAAGGAAAAATAATACCATCAAAGGCATAACGATAAAAGAGGAACAGCACAAACTGGCATTATATGCAGATGACGTGGTTGTTTATTTAACATCACCAGCCCAATCCTTACCAAGCCTAATGGAAGCAATTACAGAATATAGTAAACACTCTGGTTATAAACTAAACGAAAGTAAGTGTGAAGTATTAACAATTGGAGAACAGATAGATTCAGAAATTAAGGAAAAATACAAGTTGAAATGGGATGCAAAGAAAATCAAATATTTAGGAATCTACCTCACTGGAGATATAACATTATACACCGACAATTATCAAGCCCTTGGAAATAAAATACGAGAAGATCTTAATAGATGGAAGATAACACCTGAATCCTTAATGAGTAGAGTAGAAAGCGTCAAAATGATGATCCTCCCACAGTTTCTGTTTTTATTTCAAACATTACCAGTTCCCATTCCACAGCGTAGCTTCAAAAAATGGAATACAATGCTCTCAAATTTCATTTGGAACTACAAAAGTAAACGGAAAAAACTTAGTATACTAACTCAAACCAGAGAAAAAGGAGGGTTTAATTTCCCTGATCTAAAGTCCTATTTCCATGCAACTCAAATAGATACAATAATGAAATGGATGAATAACTCGGTTCAAACCAAATGGAAAGACATAGAAAAACAAGCAATATCAATATCAATAGGAACACTACCTTTTCTGAGTCTAAAGGATATTCAAAAACATAGTGGAAATAACAGATGCATAGAAAATACCCTCAAAAATTGGAAAACTATTCGTAAAATGTATAAATGTGATGACAAATGTATTTATTTGAGAGAGATAGCCAGTGACCCAGACTTTTTACCTAATAAAACAGACAAAATATTAGAAGAATGGGCTAGGAAGGGACTACAGGTGTACTCACAGATGTTTACAAATGACATGATAGACTCATTTGAAACCTTAGTTAATCAATTTAATATAAGTAATAGCCATTTTTTTAAGTACTTACAAATTAGAAGCTACCTTATAACACAGCAGATGAGACAGGAACAAAGATCACATATACTAATGGAATATCTGATCAAAAATAGAAACAGTGAAAAGACAAAAATCTCAAAAATTTACAAAATCATGCAAGAAATCAAGATACAAGAAGATAACACTAAAGAAAAATGGGAAAACGAATTAGCAATAACAATTACGGATGACGAGTGGAAAGAAGCATGCAAAAGAATATTTAAGACAACACAATCAAAATTCTGGAAAGAATTTGCTTGGAAAATAAATATGAAGATCTTCCTAACACCGAAAATGTTGTCAAAATATAGGCCAACAGGCAATGCAGAATGCTGGAGGAAATGTACGGAACGAGAAGCCAATCACACACACATTTTCTATACATGCCCTAAATTGAAAAGGTTTTGGGAGGCAGTTCAAGTAAAAATAAAAAATACATTTACCTTACAAAATCCTATACATCCAGTCAATATTATACTCGGTCTTATTCCATTAGATATATACAGAGAGGGAGATAAATATTTGTACACCATACTACGTATCGCGGCTTTAAAGCAAATCACACGTAAATGGTTGGACTTAAACCCACCATCCGTTAAGAATTGAAAAAAAAACTGTTGAAGACATAAAAGAAATGGAAAGAATTACTTGCAAAGTGGGAGGCCGTGAAGAGCAATTCACTATGAACTGGAGTAAATGGACCGAATGAATGAGTAGGAAGGAAGCCCCCCCCCCCCAACCCTCCCCGATCCCACCCCTCCCACCCCCCTCCCTTTGTCTCTTACTTTTCTATTTCTATCCCTATAATTTCTCTCTCTTTTTTTTTTTTTTTTTTTTTCTTTTATATTTTCTCTCTAGTCTCTATTCTTTATTTTCTTTATTTCTTGTTCTCTCTATAAAAAATTAAAAAACAAACAAAAATGTTGCAGGAACTTAAACAAGTGAAGAACTTGTAAAGTGTGTGAAATGAATTTGTGAAATGTGATGTAAAGTCCTGCAATAAAGTATAAAAAAAAAATAAAAAAAAATAAGCATATCTACCTAAATAGCTCCAAGATATCTAAGTGGTCGGGAGTGACTCATGTGCACAGCCTGTTAAAGCTAAAGTCAACTGTTATACTTAAAACAGATCCCTCTCTCCTGGAGACCTTAAATCATCGTTAGACTACATTTCAGAAATTACTGTAGATACAATTACAACTACAAGACAGCAGATTGTTCAGCTACATTTTCTTATTTGAAATCTTAACACTGTTGGTCTGTCTGCCTTCAGGGACCAAAGCTCATCTCAAGAGCAGCAGCAAGAAGCCACAGGAACCAGAACATCAAGGAGGGTCTTGGGAGAAGAAGAGAAGCAGAGGCTGTCTAAAGAGGTAGGTCCAAGTTTTGAAACACAGTGTTGGAAAATCACCACCAATCAGAGTTACATTCAGGGATGGGATGGTAGCAGTCTTTATTCAGTGTTGTACTTCCAAAGTGCTTATTTCCACATTTTCTTTCACACCCCATACTTTTGACAGATCTGCGACACAATCCTGGCCCACTCCAAAGAAAGGTTTTCTTTCACCAACCACCTTGTGAGTGCCACGCTGCTCCAAGGAGAGATGTTCCAACAGCACTGCCATGCATTCCCTGTTGAGGCTCTGAACACCACTGTCAAGGCATACCCCATGCTGAACCAGGTGAAGCTCAAGACTGAGCTGTCCCTTGTCTATGAGAGTGCTGAGTTCAAGGGCTGCTCTGGTGCACTGGCACTGTACCAGGTTCTACACAGGTACAACCTCCAGGAGACTTTCTCTGAGACTGTAGCTTTGTTGAACATCCTAATTACCACTCCCATGACAACAGCTGAAGCTGAGAGGTGTTTCTCGACCCTTAAGAGAATCAAGAACTTCCTGCGAAACACAATGGGCCAGGAGCACCTGAATGCACTGGCCATGCTTTCAATGGAGAGGGAACTAGTCAGGAAGATGCCTGATTTTAATGAGAGGGTCATTGATTGTTTTGCTGCTTTGAAAGAGAGACAAGCTAAATTTCAATACAAGTTAGCAGTATGTATGCCGTCCATATTTTGTATTTTGTAGTATATAAATAGTTTTATCCATCCATTGCATATTATCAGCCCCTGTGCCACTGCTCTTTATCCTGGATTTGCTGCACCTAAAATAAAATATGTGATGATACTGAATACCAATGGCTGTGAGAGTCAATTTATTTAAGCCCGCTGATTTAGGTGAATTTACCCTTGAACGTGTCACCTTAACCATCAACGCAACAATTGCCCCCCCTGAGAGATTTGTCAGGAGCCGCCACTGGTCCCAATGGTCCAAAAGTCAAGCGCTTCGTAACACAGACGGGGTGAATGTTATGAATGAAAGTGAAAGTTCTGTCACAAAACGCCGTTACGTATCCTCACACATTTTTAAGTGGGTATACGGAAATCCTTGGCCTTTCCTAGTGGGTATACTATACGGCATAGTCCTGCGTATCACCTAGACCAGTGGTTCCCAACCGGGGGTACGCGGACCTCTGGGGGTACGTGAGGGGATTGCAGGGGGTACGTGGAAAGATCTGGAATTATAATTTATTTCCCTTTCCCAAAAAAATATTAAATATAGTCGTTTCATAAACCTGTTGTTAAAATGGTACGCTGCAACTTAAGTTCCTCCCCGACAGGTGATGACTGTAACACAAGTGGTAGTCACGTCACATTTAAATCACGTTCACGATCATTTTCGCGCGCAAGTCAGCTAGGCCTGTCAGTATACCGCAAAGATGGACAGATGGCTAAAACGACCAGCTACAGTAACGGTCAGATCAGAGGCAGATCAGACGGTCAGATCAGAGAGAGAAAAAAAAAAGGACCCCGCTATTATTTGGAAACATATGTTTTGTGGGGATTTACATGTACATCGGCTGATCCACCACAGCCACAGTGCTTTTTCTGTGGCGAAGTCCTGGCTAATAATTCAATGAAGCCAGCCCATTTACAGCGACACCAGAGCACCAAACACCTAGCAACTGTTGGTAAAACTGACGACTTTTTCAAGCGAAAACTGTCAGAGTTCAAGTCAAGTCAGGCTACACTGAAGGAAGCGGCAAGTGTGTCAAGCAAAGCACTGGAGGCGTCCTATGCTGTTTCATTACTGGTGGCTAAGTAAAAAAAAACACATTCAATCGCCGAAGATCTGATTTTGCCTGCCGCTATGATTTTGGCTAAAACTATGCTGGACAAGAAAGCAGCTGACGCGCTCAAGTTGGTACCATTATCAAACAATACCGTCTCCTGTCGGATTGATCATCCATAAATATTGTCGGACAAGTGGTGGATAAAATGAAGCAAGCAGGTCAGTTCGCTTTGCAATTAGATGAAATGACCGACGTTAGTGGGGAGGCTCAGCTGCTGGATTTTGTGCGTTATAAAGAAGAGTCGGACATAAATGAGCATATCTTGTTTTGCAAGACGCTGCCAGGAAAGATAATTGTTGAGGTAGTGGCGGTTGAGGTGAATCAGTTGCGATTTCTAATGGCCTGCGCATAGAAACTGTTCCGGAGCCTGTTGGACCGGGTCTGGATGCTCCGGTACCTTTCGCCAGAAGGCAACAGAGAACAGGGAGTGGCTGGGGTCTCTGATGATCTTACCACCTTCCTCTTGCACCTCGAGTAAATGTCCTGAACGGCAGGTAGTTTGCAGCCCATGACATTTCACAACTTAAATATAAAACTATTCAAACTGATAAGAGCGGTCTTTAAATTGTGTGAAATAAAGTTTATTGCTTAGACTTTTCATTGAACAACACAATACATATACTTCCTTTACAAGGAAAAAGTAATTTACGTAAGAACAGTTTAGCAAATATTTTCTTGGTTCACCATATATTTCATGTCAGATACACACAATCACACAACACTGCCCTCTGACTCCTCTTGTATCTAAAATAAATAAGCCCCAGGCAGTCATGTTATATTGATACACCTCTACAGCCTCCTGAGGAGAGGCCGCAGTTGAACTGTTGGGACGGGATCCGAAAGAGAGGAGTGCTCCGTGCATGCATCCAAAAGAGGGCCTTCTTCATGCTTCCCTTCCCCTCTAAAGGACCCTAGTGTGGAATTTAGGAAGTCAAGTTGTGCAGTCGCACCAGGGCTTTTCTTCCCCTCTCTCGCTAACGCCAGACTACACAATAAAGGGCCTGGATTCAGCTGATCCTGTTAGAAGGCCAATAAAACGGGGAGCTGCTTTGTCCTGCGGGCAGGAAAGCTGAACACTGCCAGCAGTGTGCAACACTTTAACACTAGGAAAGCCGTGAGGTGTCATCGGGCACCAGTGAGTACAAATAAAAGTCTACCTTTGCACTTGATCAAATGTCAGGACCCTCCTTTCATGACTTTTCCTAGATATGTGCGTTCTACCACCCAGAATCTTTACATTTTCAAAATCGAGTTAGTATAAAGCGATTTTGCAGTATTTCTGTGTGTGCCTGTGTATTTGCCTTGGGATTCGGCTGCCATCTTTTTCTCCAAGGCTGCAATTCTCTTTTATATCAGCAGAGGTAGCAAGGGGGCACACACTGTGCTCAACCTTCAGGCTTCAGTGCTGAATTAGATACAGTGGATAAGACTGATATTTGTAACATAATGGGCCGGTTTCAGAGTCCTGGACTAAATCACACTTTCAATGTAAAATCTCCATT
This sequence comes from Nansenia antarctica, assembly GCF_963989245.1. Lineage (NCBI taxonomy): Eukaryota > Metazoa > Chordata > Actinopteri > Argentiniformes > Microstomatidae > Nansenia > Nansenia antarctica. Next base: position 61,981,786 of record NC_137675.1, on the reverse strand, counting down.
GAATATGTTTTTTAATCTAGGACTAGGCTTAAGCCTTGTCTTTGAAACCGGCCCAATGTGTTTATATATAGGCTATATATAGCAATAGTGATACATAAGATATGTATATGTACAGACAGTTATGAAAATGATCAACTGTACAGTATGTCTCCCAATCCCTTCAGATTTGTTGGAGTTTTTTTTTTTCACAGCGGGTTTACCCAAGTTCCATGCAATAGTGATAAGATATTATGATATGTGTAGCCTATGTACAGTTATGAATGATACACAGTGGTGTAGTCTAGTTTTTTCTAGTGGGTATACTGTGATTTTGCCCTCCCAGTCAGAGTGACACCTGTCCCGTAGCGACACCCCATAAGCACCACCACACTCACTTATGCATACAGTATGCATCTACACCGGTGTTTGCTGCCTTGGGGGGGGGGGGGGTGGCATGGACTGTACTTGTACATCAAGCTGCCTCACGCTACAGAAACAGGAGATAGGCTCCTGCCCCTTAAGGGCTGTTAGGCCCGAGAACCATCGGTTCTCAAGGCTACTTATGTGGTCTTGACTACATGTCCACTTTCTCACCTGGTTCTTGCTGTCTCTCTGGTGTGCCGACACCATCCTGCTCTCTCTCATTCTCTCCCTCTCTATCCTCCTCTCTACCTCTTTTGCTGTCAACCAAAAGGCAAATATAACAACCAGAGTATTTATAATTTAATAAGAGGTATACATTGAATTCATATCAAATCATAACATCATTCTAATTGAATATTGGGTTGCTGTGGGCAATGCAGTCAGATACTGTCTTTACTTACTCTCTCACCTGTAAGAAAATCGTATGTCCAACTACAAAAAACAGACATTTCCAATGAGTGAGGGTTTGTTCCAATGCTTCAATCCACTGTCCATCAGAACACAGTAATTATATTTGCTAACGTTTCAACTTGCTTACTTTCTTCTGCAGAGCTTTCAACCTGCAAAAACTCTCTCGGTCAAAACAAAACAAAACAAAACCAAAACCATTCTCCAGCGCGGCACGAAGCTGTGTGTGGAGGTCTGGCCCGCCCACCCCAAGGCAACTGTAGGGGAAATACTGAGAGCATTCTGAACGACTGGTTATGCGATAACAAACACAGAGCTGCCAAGTCTCACGCAATCGCCGTGAGACTCACGCATTTCAACCAGTTCTCACGCTCTCACGCCACATCTCTATTTCTCACGGCAAGAAATAACAATTGTTTTATGGGACTTTTATTTTTGAAATTCCTTGAAAGAAAGCTACCGGACATGAGTTTCGTGGCATTACATTTACATTTACATTTTTGGCATTTAGCAGACGCCTTATTCCAAAGCGACTTACAATCAATACATTTGAATACTAAGCATGTGAATCAGCAGTCCACTATTCGTTGCAGGAAGAGTACTCTAGCTCGGGCCCGGGGCCACTGATAGAAGGAAAAACCTTCTCCCTATTATCGCCTTCTACTAAAACGTTTTATTTTTTAATTATTATTATTATTATTATTTATTTTTTACTGGAGAAACTGAGAAACAGTACAAGGGGGGCAGTAGAAGTTCTTAGGGACACAGTAGAGGGGAAAGCGGGTGTCTTTAGGAGACATAGTGGTGAGGGTCAGAAGATGTCTCAGGAGGAGCAGTTAAGATGTAACCTGAAGAGATGGGTCTTCAGTCTACGACGGAAGATGGGTAGTGACTCTGCCGTTCTGACGGCGGTGGGGAGCTCATTCCACCAGCGGGGAGCCAGTGTTGTGAAGAGACGTGATCGGGCAGCCCGACTGCTGTGTAGAGGAGGTGGGGCCAGTCGGCCAGCCGAGGTGGAGGAACGGAGTGAGCGGGCAGGGGTTTGGGGGGTTACCATTTCCTTCAGGTAGGCAGGGGCATCTTTCTGCACGTGCGTTAACTTGAGTCTGCAATCGAAGCGGCAGGCGAGCGCTGATGGAAGAACCTGTGTTCACGCGAGCTGCAAGAACGTAGCAAGCAGTGTTGCCAGTGTTACACCCACCATATAGGTCCCTAGCATAAGAATGACAGTTGAGAATGTACTTTAAATAGAAAATAGTTTTATTACATTAGTTCACAATCCAGGCCCACATTGACCTCTCTCCAAAGAACCTCAGTTATTGTTACCAGGGCAGGTATTATATTCACTGCACACCATAGGCTACACACTGTAGAAAAGGGTTGTTCACTGCACACCATAGGCTACACACTGTAGAAAAGGGTTGTTCACTGCAATCATCTATAAATATAGCACACTCAAACCTGCCCTGATGGTCGAACTGGGATTAACCCGGTGAAGTGGCAATGGTGGGGGAAAAGCGGATTTAAACAACAAATAAACAAACAAACAAACAAACAAAAAGAAAAACTAGTCCGCCCCGCTACCGGCACACTTGCGCAGGCGGACTAGATAAGAACATAAACTTTAACCAAACAAAACGTCTCACGGCAAGAGCAGCTGTCCGCACTGATGCTCTGGAGGAAACACAAATGAACAATCTTAAAACACTATTACCGACATATTAAAATACATAATGATTCAATTTACATGACGAATATATTAAAATACCTGGTACGTCGATGGCAGCGTCCTACCAGCGACTACCAGCCGCCTTCAACCCAGCAGGGAAGTAGGTGACCTGTAATACATCACACCATCAATATTACATACAATCAAAGAAATAATATAAAATGCTACGCACAGAAAATAGCCATAGGCTGCGGCCTACCTCTTGATCTCTGCCTGTCAGCATGGAGTAAGGTGTGCAACTACCTTACCTCCGACCTGATCACACGGCTGCGCTCTGGCGAGTGCTTTCCTTTGGGCACCTCCCCTTTTCCTATTGGCGCCACACGCCACACTAGATTGGGCTACTTTTGGTCACACTGGACGGGTGGATTCGGCAGCTTTTAGACCGGTTGGGCTGGACATTGTCAATTCCGTCTGGCAACCGTGGTAGCAAAATATGTGCATACATTACAACATCGTATCTGGTAGCCTACTGGACTGGGTTGCACCAATATGGCCTAAGTCATTACTAAATGCAGGCATTTAGTAGTTACTAAACCTCTAGTTGTTACTAGTTAGTTTCAAACTAGTTGTTTACTAATTTCGGTTGCACCACGCCAATCTTTTGCCAATCTTAGCTACTCAGTTTTGGTAACTGTTTTTTGTTTCTCTACTGTAACATAACCAGGTACATTAATAATAATAATAATAATTAATAATTACAATTTACAATACAAATACAACAATTGGGGGTCCCTCAAAAAAAAATGGGCGCGACAAAATCACCCACCAAGCCCTCATTCGGACCCAGGAAAAACCCTGGTATGTACTGTATAACATGATAGCCATCTATGAGCAATGCACTGTATATAAGATGATGACCACGGGTCTTCCTGCTGCTGACCAAGGGGCTGAGTCCTGTTGATGGGGCCCATTTTTCTTTTAGAGTCTGTAGGCTACTGTATTTGTTTATTAAGATTTCATAAATATGATATATTGTCTGAATTTTTTTCTTGTTTTATAAAATGTTATTATTTATTAGTTATTATTTTCATTTCTTGTGCTGGTTTATTATGAACAACATGTAAAATTGCAGGAAACTATCACAAATAATTGGGTGGGAGAGAGGGGCCGCCGCTGCCAAAACGTGCACAGTTTTTGTTACATATAGGCATATGTTAGTAGCCTGTGTTACAGGGACACCTAGGGGTGACCTGATAATGTTGCATGTAAGACCCGGATGTTGTATGTGGGCGTGCGCGGGAGGAACCGCAGTTTAATAAAAGTCATACTGAAACATGGAGTCAGAAGCGGGATCTAAGTAAAAATAAAAATAAAATAAAGACGCTTAAAGAAATGAAACGCCATGGCAAGCAACAGCATCCCCGCGCCCGATGGTATGCGCATGACTGGTGATCTGGCGAAAAACTGGGAAGTTTTCCGTGCAGAGTTTGAGGACTTTTTGCTCGCTACCGGACTGAGCGAGAAGTCGAAGCTGATCAAGGCAGCCACGCTGAGACGGCTGATGGGAAGTGAGTGCCGTCATGTGTACACACATAGCCTCACGTTGACGGAGGATGAACAGAAGGACCCAAAAGCGATTATGGACGCTTTGGGGGTTTACTTCAAACCGGCGAGAAACGTCATTTATGAGAGGTACATGTTTGGAAGCTGCAAACAAGAGGCTGATGAGCCAATAGACAGTTTCCTGACAAAGCTTAAGGAGAGAGCATCGTCATGCGAATACCGTGCGCTGAAGGACGTGCTGGTTCGTGACAGGCTCGTGCTGGGTGTTGCGAGTGAGGGCACCAGGAGGCGTCTGCTACGCGAACGTGAGTTGACGTTACACACAGCGACTGAAATCTGTAGGCTCGCTGAGCTAACCGAGAGACACATGAGAGTGATGGCTCTGCTAGCACAGACGGACAATGTGAATGCCGCGGACAGGCAGAGTGAGAGGCGCGCACATCAAAGGAAAACAGCGCCAGCGGAGAGAGAGCCACAGTGGAGCTGCAAATACTGTGGAGGCAGCCACAAACGGGGCAGGGAGCAGTGCCCAGCCTACGGTAAGACATGCCGGATATGTGGCATAGCAAATCACTTTGCCAAGGTATGCCAGGCTGGCAGCAAGGCTGACAAAATAAAAAAAGTGAATGTGCTTGAAAATGATGAGCAAAGAGAAGATGACTCAGATACTGATGATAGACTGTTTCTAGTAACTGAATGTGTCAATACTGCAAAGGCCCAGCAGGGGCGCAAGTCGTTTGTGAATCTATGCCTGAATGAGAAAAGGCAACAGTGTCAGCTGGATACAGGCTCCACCTGCAATGTCATGGGCCGCAAGATTAAAGAGAAGCTGTCACCCAGAGCGGCGCTAGGCCCGAGTGCAGCCAAGTTAAAGTTATACTCTGGGGAAATCATGCCATCACTGGGGAAATTCCACACTGAATGTGTCATCCGGGGAGAAAAGCACAACCTCACATTTGAAATAGTCGACACAGAGCAAAAGCCTCTTCTCGGGGGGGGGCACATGCGAATGTCTGGGCCTCGTATCCTTCACCGTTCCAGATGAACTCCACACAGTTGATGCAAGCCAGTCTGTGCCCCTCACCAAAGATCAGCTGCTGAGAGACTATCATGACGTCTTCAATGACCCAATCGAGTCAGTCCCGGGCGAGATACACTTCGAGCTGGATCCTGATGTGACGCCGGTGCAGTGCGCGCCGAGGAATGTTCCAGTGGCTCTGAAGGCGAGAGTCAAGGAGGAACTTGACAGACATGTCAAGGTCGGCAACATTGCGCCGGTGACTGAGCCGACAGCATGGATAAGTAACATGGTGACTGTCGCAAAGCCAGAGAAAATAAGAATCTGTATCGATCCAAAGCCTCTCAACCGAGCGCTGCTGAGGTCTCACTACCATATGCCTACGCTGGAAGATGTGTTGTACAAGTTGCCCAAGGCTCGCCTCTTCACGTTGGCAGACGCTCGTGTTGCCTTTTTACAGTGCAAGGTTGACGACGCGAGCAGCCGTCTGACGACCTTCTGGACACCGTGGGGTCGGATGAGATGGCTCAAGCTCCCTTTCGGAGTCTCAGTAGCGCCTGAGATCTACCAGCGCAAGCAACACGAGCTGCTATCGGGCCTGGCCGGCATCGAACCGATCGTGGATGACATCCTGGTGGTCGGGTGTGGCGATACGGATGCCGAGGCCGAACTGGACCATGACAGAAACTTGAGTGCTCTCATGGAACGATGCAGAGCAGTGGGACTCAGGCTGAGTGAACGCAAGCTACAGTTCAAGCTCAAAGCCGTACACTTCCACGGCCACATTCTGTCCTCGGAGGGACTGAAAATCGACCCAGAGAAGACACGGGCCGTGCTGGAAATGCCGACACCCACCGACGTGAAAGCAGTGCAGCGCTTTATTGGGTTCGTGACGTACCTTGCAAAGTTTCTGCCAAAGCTCTCGGAGGTCTGTGAGCCGCTCCGCAGGCTCTTGGATAAGGACGTCATGTGGCACTGGTTGCCCAAACACGAAGATGCAGTGTGCGGAGTGAAGCGTATGGTCACCTGCACGCCCGTCCTCAAGTACTATGATATCACAAAGCCTGTCACGGTCCAGAGCGACGCCAGCATGACCGGGCTGGGGGGCTGTTTGTTACAAGGGGGACAGCCGGTGGCTTTTGCATCGAGGGCACTAACGCCGACAGAGCAAAACTACGCTCAGATTGAGAAGGAGTGTTTGAGCATAGTCTTTGCCTGCCAGAGATTCCACCAGTACCTGTATGGCAGGGAGGCTATCACTGCAGAAACAGACCACAAGCCGCTTATCACAATATTCAAGAAGCTCCTCCTGAGCGCACCGAAACGTCTCCAAGGCATGTTGCTGCAGCTGCAAAGCTACAATCTGGATGTTGTGTACAAGCCGGGCCCCGAGATGTATGTCAGCGACACTCTGAGCAGGGCCACGCCCCCGTGCCGTGGGTCTGACACCCCGTACGTGCAGCATGCTGTGTGCGCCGTGAACAGCACCCAGGCCGGGTATTCACAGCTGGACCAGGCGCAGCACCTGGACGTTACGGCTTTTAGATTCCACCAGATTGTGCAGCACACAGAGACGGATGATGTGCTTCAGGAGCTGGCATCTGTGATCCTCAGTGGCTGGCCAGACTTTAAAGAGGACACTCCGCTGGCAGTGCGGGAATAATGGCCCTTCAGAGACGAGCTGAATGTTCAAGACGGAGCGTTGTACAGGGGACAGTGCGTCGTCATACCAAAAGCCATGAGATCTGAGCTGCTCAAACGCATACACGCTAGCCACATTGGTGGGGAGGCGTGTTACAGACGGGCCAGGGATACGCTCTTCTGGCCGAACATGAGAGCGGAGATAAAGGACTTTGTGGCGAACTGCTCCGCATGCAATGAGTACGCACGGGTCCAGCAGAAGGAACCGATGATGTCGCATGACATACCGGTGCGCCCGTGGCAGGCAGTGAGTATGGACGTCTACTCATATGCGGGCAAGGACTTTCTCGTCATTGTGGACCAGTATTCGGATTTCTGGGAAATCGACCAGCTGCCAGATCTGTCTGCTGACACGCTCATCACGCGCTGCAAAGCTCAGTTTGCACGTTATGGGCAGTCAGAGAGGGTGGTCTCGGACAACGGCCCACAGTTTGCATGCGAACGGTTCAGGAAGTTTGCAGCGAGCTGGGGGTTTGCCCATGTCACATCCTCACCCCGACATCCTCGATCCAACGGCAAGGCTGAGTCGGCCGTTAAGATTGTCAAGTCACTCTGCAAGCGGGCGAAATTGGATGGCACGGATGCGTGGATGGCCATCCTTCACTGGCGCAACACACCCACAGAGGGGTTGGACAGCAGCCCGGCCCAGCGCTTAATGGCACGCAGGCTCAAAACTTCACTGCCCGTCGCGGACAGCCTGCTTCTACCACGTGTGGACGGAGTGGCAGAGAAGCTGCGGTGGAAACGGCGGGTCGCCAAGTCATTCTATGACACGTCTGCCAGAGACCTTCCAGAGCTGGATGTTGGAGATCACGTTAGGATGAGGCCTCTGCCAGGTGATCGCACAGGGCGGTGGCGACGAGGCCAGTGCCTCCAGAGAGTCGCTCCCCGCTCGTTCGTGGTGGATGTGGACGGCACACTGTACAGACGCAACCGAGTGGATCTGCGTGTTGCAGAGCGCTCAGCTCAAGCGCAACAGACAGACATTCTACGGCCTGAGCGGAGCAGTCCTGACCAGACCCAGGTCGCTGGGGAGACTGCCTCAGCCGAGACACGGATTGTCTCAAGTCGGGGGGAGACAGGCGGCGAGGTACATCCTCGTACACCAAGGGCACCGGCGACGCCACGGCAGGCCAGGGTGTCTACTCACGGAGTGGTCGCCTGTCACGGCCGCCACAACGACTGGACTTATGACTTTGAAAAAAAATATGGAAAAAAAAGGAAGGGGTGAGTAAAGGGACAGCTCTTCTCGGACTGTTTTGACTTTGCCTCAGACGGCTGTACTGGACTGTTGTTCTTTGTTCAGAAAAAAAAAAAAAAAAAAAAAAGGGAAATAATGCAATGTTGTAATGCTATTGTTAATGTTTGGGGTTGTTCTTGTCAATGGAATTGCAGACGGAGATGCAAGCATGTCATTTGCAAACAGCTAAAGGAAAGGAGATGTTACATATAGGCATATGTGTGGTGGCCTGGGAAAACCCGTCGGATGTCGCTGGCGTTCGTTTGTGGCAAAGAGCAAAAATAGATGGAAATGTCCTATTTCGGCGATTTTGATATTATGTGGTATTCTAGTACTTTGAACTCCATACTACATTATGGTGAATAAACATTTTAAGAAAACAAAAGAGAAAGTACTTATTTTTATGTTTTTGTGGTGGGTAGTTTGCTAGCGAAACAACCTCACGTTGAACGTGTCTCATTCTCAGTTAAGCAACGCACGCACACATGAGCGAAAGGAGAGACGATACTTCCACCTGTGTTATTGCCAGTTTACTGATGCTCACAATAAGCATAAAGTAATACAATCTTAACTAGAAGACACAAATGGATCTGTCCCTCGCATACCGACGAGGCGAGCAGACTAACACCGCATCACAAGCAGACAAACGAGACCGGCCGACCTGCATAGGCTCCTCCCCCGACCCGGAGGAGAAAGGAGATGGGGGCAGCATTTCTCACCTTTCACTTTTTTTTACATGATACATTAAAATGCTCATAACTTTTTAAAATAAAGAGCTATCTCAGTCATTCAACCAGTTATGAATAGCTGAGAACTTCTAATTTATGGAAATATTAAAAAATGAAAATGTCAAAAATGCCACCATGTGAAGGGTTTTCCCAGGCCACCACACTGTTAGTAGCCTGTGTTACAGGGACACCTAGGGGTGACCTGATAATGTTGCATGTAAGACCCGGATGTTGTATGTGGGCGTGCGCGGGAGGAACCGCAGTTTAATAAAAGTCATACTGAAACAGTTTTGGGTCGCTCCACCGCCAAAAAATCTCACTCCAAACTTTGGGTGAAACTTGGCAGCCCTGCAGATTCACCCAATATGGCCGCCAGCCTAACAACACAACCAGACTCACCTAAGATGGCCGCCAGCCTCACAACACAACCAGACTCGTCTAAGATGGCCGCCAGCCTTACAACACAACCAGACTCACCTAAGATGGTCGCCAGCCTTGCAACACAACCAGACTCACCTAAGATGGCCGCCAGCCTTACAACACAACCAGACTCACCTAAGATGACCGCCAGCCTTACAACACAACCAGACTCACCTAAGATGGCCGCCTTTGGTCTGTGCTGTTTGCCGTAGCTGGAAGTGCAATGCATGTTGGGAAGACCGGGTTGTTGTCTTTGTATTGAAGTACCGAGTGGAAATAAAGACGCACTAACTGAAGCTCCGTGCTCCGACTACTTTATGGTTTTATGGCAGTCATAAACCTGTCTCCGTATATAACAAATTGGCGACGAGGTGGTTTGAACTCCCGCGAACGGTATGTGTGTGGAGTTGAGTTAATTAGGACGTGGCTGTGTTCTTGTTAGCAGTGTGAAGCTAATGCAGCTAGTTGGCACCGCGCGTCGCGCCCAGCGTCGGTTGTGATTGACACGGATGTCTGCTGGAGGGGAATTGTCAGCTGAAGAGGAATTATCAGCTGAAGAGGAATTATCAGCTGAAGAGGAATTATCAGCTGAAGAGGAATTATCAGCTGAAGAGGAATTATCAGCTGAAGAGGAATTATCAGCTGAAGAGGAATTATCAGTTGAAGAGGAATTATCAGCTGAAGAGGAATTATCAGCTGAAGAGGAATTGTCAGAAGGTAATACTGATAACCAGGAGCCTACAAGGAAGATGGCTGGAGTTATTGGAAATATTGACCCTTTTGATGAACATGTGGAACAATGGAGCGCATACTCTGAGCGTTTTGATTATTTCCTATCAGCTAATGACATTCCTGATGAAAAAAGGGTAGCCACGTTTCTGTCAGTAATGGGTCCAAAGGCCTTTAATCTGTTGCGTGACCTACTGCAGCCTAACAAGCCAGGGACCAGACATAACAATTTTTTCTACAATGCTGAATGCTGCTGTTTAAATAGTTTTAACTTTAAACCAGTTACTGAGTACTGGTCACTGAGTACTGCAGAGTACTATTTTTGTTGCTTTAATAAAGGCTGGCAGTCTTTAATTTAACTGTTGTTGGTGTGGACTATATACTGGGGAGGTATTTGTTATTATTCAGGGGTCAAAAAATGTATACAAATATCGGATCGGTATCGGTATCGCCGATACCCGAAGCCCAGGTATCGGTATCGGTAGTGAAAAAGTGGGATCGGGACATCCCTACTTACAACACAACCAGACTCACCTAAGATGGCCGCCAGCCTTACAACACAACCAGACTCACCTAAGATGGCCGCCAGCCTAACAACACAACCAGACTCACCTAAGATGGCCGCCAGCCTAACAACACAACCAGACTCACCTAAGATGGCCGCCAGCCTTACAAACACTCTCCAAGTATATCCAGCTGCGGACATCACGCCTATCACCCGGACGCTTGATGGACCATATTTGGTTGGAGTGGTTGGAGCGAGCCTGCATATTTGCATATTGCGCCTGCATATTTGCATAGACTACGTCATCGCCTTACAACGGTATGTTTTCAAACATTTCAAATCATTTATGCAAGAAATGTTTATACTAAGGATAGTTGATTGTTGAAGTACTGGATGAAAAGGTAATGTTGTGGCTTATATGCCTTGTTGTGATTTTAATAGATAGCTGGAACTCAGACATATGTTTTACGTACCATTTTCTAGCATTGACTAATTTTAGATGCACTTGAATTCTAAAAGGAAAGGAGGTTTTCATTGCTGACCTTCATGTAACCGCAACGTGGGTCCAGCCCCACAACTGTGATCCCATGAGCCATTTCCCAGTAAGTCAAATGATTGAGCCGGTATTTGAATAAGATAAACAGCTATGTAGACAACATTGTATCCAGCATTACAATTGGCATGCCCTTCATGGGACATCAGCACATTAGCTGTGTTGGTCCTAAATACGTTCTTTATTTTTTTTACTTGATTTCATCAAGGTAAATTAAATGGTTTCCTAACACTAAGCCAAAAAAAACACTACATGTATGAGAAAGGACTTCATCAAATTATCATGTAATTCATAATCATGCACACCCCAGTTAAGTGTTGGATAAAAATGATAAATGCAGTACATGGTTTTGATCAGGAACATGCTGATCAGAAGGATGCCCTTATCCTTCCACTGTGGGTTCCAGGCCACTTTGTCCTGTGTGTAAGTGTACTATACCCATATATATATATACAGAGCATAACTTTATGGTGAATGGTGAATGAATGGTGAATGGTCTTTATTGTCATTGCTATAGTAGAGGTACCAAACAACGAAATTTGGGAGGGGTGACTCCCCTGCTGCTAGGAAAAAAAAGAAAAAAGAAAAAAAAAAGACAAGAAGGGAAAGGAGCTGGTTTACATAAATAAAGGCTATGTACACTATCCACTATACTATACTGTACAGATAAAACACTGTGCTGTACTCTATGCTATACCTATTCTAACATTTCCTATTTCTCTGCAACCTTATGTACCCTAGGGTTGTCATATTGCACATAGTGTTATTGCACATTCATTTAAAGTGTCGCAGTTTGCAGGCTTGAAATGTACACATTTGTGCCTCAGCACTACACCTGATTTTTCAATCCAGCAGCTGCCATCAATCCGTCCAGACTGTCCAGGGCCCAGAACCTAGGTCTTTGCTGTGTTCAGGGCCTGGATGGCCCTGGGGTAGAAGCTGAGCTTCAGTCTGTTTGTCCTTGCGAACATGGTCCTGTACCGCCTGTTCGAGGGCAGCCGAGCAAAGTGTTCGTACCCAGGGTGGGATGGGTCTCTGGAGATCTTGGAGGCCTTCCTGAGGCAGCGTGTGTTGTACAGCTCTTCCAGAGAGGGGAGGGGGGCGCCGGTGATCTTCTGGGCCGTTCTCACGACTCTCTGTAGCGTATTCCTCTCTGCGGCTGTGCAGCTGGAGAACCAGTTGCAGATGCAGTAGGTGAGGATGCTATCGCAGCGGTAGAAGGCCACCAGTATCTCCTGTCTGGTGTGGTCCTTCCTGAGGACTCTCAGGAAGAAGAGCCGCTGTTGTGCCTTCTTGATGATGGCTGCTGTGTTGTTCTTCCAGGACAGGTCATCCTGTATGTGCACCCCCAGGAATCGGAGGGTTGAGACTCTCTCCACGCTCCCTCCGTCGATGAGCAGGGGCTGGACCTCCTGAAGTCCACGATGATTTCCTGGGTCTTTGACTGGTTCAGCAGCAGGTTGTTAACCTTGCACAGCTTGCTCAGCTGCTCTACCTCATCCCTGTACGCCGCCTCGTCCCCCCCCGAGATGCAGCCCACCACGGTGGTGTCGTCTGCAAACTTTACGATGGAGTTGCTGGGGTGGACGGGGGTGAAGTCGTAGGTGTAGAGGTTGTAGAGGATGGGGCTTAGCACGCAGCCCTGGGGGGACCCAGTGCTGAGTCTGAGGGCTGTGGAGGTGTGGGAGCCCACCCGCACCCTCTGGGGGCGGTCGGACAGGAAGTCCTTGATCCATGCACATATAGAGTGTGATAGTCCCAGGTCTAGTAGTTTGGTCACTAGCCTGTCTGGAAGGATGGTGTTGAAGGCAGAGCTGAAGTCCACAAAGAGCAGTCTCGCGTAGCTGTTTCCCCTCTCCAGGTGGGATAGAGTGGAGTGGAGAGTCGTCGCGATGGCGTCCTCTGTGGACCTGTGGGCTCTGTAGGCGAACTGGTATGGATCCAGGTTGGGCGGGAGGCGTGTGAGCCCGGACTATGTGGGCCCGGACTAGTTTCTCGAAGCACTTCATGATGATTGGTGTGAGTGCCACCGGGCGGTAGTCGTTTAGGCAGCTCACCGTGCTTTTCTTCTTATATGCAACATATGACATCCACAGTAGTAGATTATAAAGACATACAATGTAGTTGAGCATTTCTCAGCTTTTTTTTTTTTTTTTTTAAATCAGTAATAAGGAACTGTGGCAGAGAGGGAGCCAGGAGCCAGTAGAGAGCCAGATCAGGAGACGGAAGTGGGGATGGATTGGTCACACCCTGCGCAAACCAGCAGCTACCATCACACGACAGGCCCTGACATGGAACCCACAGGGAAAGCGGAAAAGAGGAAGGCCCAGAAACAGCTGGAGGCGGGACTCTGAGGCGGAGTTGAAGAGGCAGGGTACCAGCTGGGGAGAGGTGGAAAAGAAAGCCCAGAGCCGTGATGGATGGAGAAGAGTCGTTGATGGCCTTTGCTCTGCAAGAGATCCAACGGCATAAGTCAAGTAAGTCATTTCTCAGCTTTAACCTTCATATGCCATTTGTTTGTGAGTTTGTGTCTATTGTATTACCCCCAGTGTCCTTTTTGCTTATTGCACTAGGAAAGCCGTGAGGTGTCATAGGGCACCAGTGAGTACAAAAACAAATCTACCTTTGCACTCGATCAAATGTCAGGACCCTCCTTTCATGACTTTTCCTAGATATTGCGTTCTACCACCCAGCATCTTTACATTTTCAAAATCTAGTTAGTATAAAGCGTTTTTGCAGTATTTCTGTGTGTGTCTGTGTATTTGCCTTGGAATTCGGCTGCCATCTTTTTCTCCAAGGCTGCAATTCTCTTTTATATCAGCAGAGGTAGCAAGGGGACACACATTGTGCTCAAACTTCAGGCTTCAGTGCTGAATTAGATACAGTGGATAAGACTGATACGTATGTAACATAATGTGTTTATATATAGGCTATATATAGCAATAGGGATACATAAGATATGTATATGTACAGACAGTTATGAAAATGATAAACTGTACAGTTGTCTCCCAATCCCTTCAGATTTGTTGGAGATTTGTTGGAGCTGAGTTTTTTTTTTCGCAGCGGGTTTACCCAAGTTCCATGCAATAGTGATAAGATATTATGATATGTGTAGCCTATGTACAGTTGATAATGATACACTGCACAGTATGTACCTATCAAGTTGTGTGGTGCATGCATAGCTCCCGCAGCAAAGTAATTGCAGTAGCCTACGTTTGATTATGCATGTACTCATCAATGAATATTATATAACAAACGGATATTTATAATATTGTATATAATGTATTTTTTGTATATCACTGTAGACCACGGTGCTAGACCACTGGACCACCTCAGGCCTCCAGTAATAACCATAATTGTGGAATACTATTTACAATTAGTAGTCTCCTAATCTCGCTACAGTTTGAGCGAGTCTGTAACTACTTTTGTTTCAGCCCATTCTTGCCTATAGACAACAATGTACAATCATTCATATTGAGTTTATTCACCCAATAAAGTAAAGATGAATAATACTGCCCTTCAGCTTATTATCAGATGTTCAGTTATGATTAGACCTGTGTCGGCAATGATAATAATACACAACAGGCAAGACGGTTGTACCATAGATATACGCAGATTAATATTTGTAGATTCGTTTTCGAACATTAGATAGGCCTAGTTGATTTTGGCAACATTGTAGTAGCCAATTGCAGAGTGTATTAATTATTTTGTTTGTTTGAATCCTCACTGTGTTCATGTTATAATGTTTAGTGAACGAACAATTGTTGGGTGAATAAACTGTCTCTTGCCACAAATCGGAATTCTCTTGCCGTGAAATGTGTACATCAAATAACATGATGTCGGCGATCTACTAGAACTGGAGCGGGACGACTGCAATGTACCATATATATCTGCCATATCATACCGTTTTATATTGAAAAATATGATGGTAAATAAATACATGTGGGACCGATGTATGATATGGCAGAGGTGTGGTGTGTATCAGTCTGTCTCGTTCCAGCGAGTCAACTCGTGTTGACTCAATAAGACATTATTGCGCTCTGCGCTGCGGGCTACATTTGATTATGTAATCATCAACGAATATTATATAACGAACGGATATTTATAATAGGCCTACAGTATATAATGTATTATTATTTTTATTCTGAGCAGTCCCACTCATAATAAAATACTGATGTTCTCATAATATAATTATAGATATAGCCTAGCTAAATCGTGTAGACTGCTATGGAGGTATATTGAAAAATATGATGATAAATAGGCTACATGTGGGATGGAGGTAAGGTGTGGGATGGCAGATATATGATATATTATGGCAGTTTCTCGCGCCTGTCCCGCTCTGTTGTTCAAAGAGTATAATATAACACTTTAACTCTACTCTCATTACTCTCATGTGCCGTGGGCTCTCGGAAAGCTGCGCATTGAATATATTATGTATGAAAATAATGCAATAGGCTACATAGGAATAAGTGTGTTCATACGCAAACATACTCGAGAGATATGAGTTCAATCAGTAAACTGTTATCATCTCAATAGGACGGCCAATGTAATGCGTTGTTTTTTTGATTTTGCATTCCTTGTTTCGTGGTAAACAAATCTCTTTCTGATCGTCCCGTTCACAAAAACCTAAGGTGCATAAGTTACGTAATATGGCGAAATAAATGTTCGTTCAGACAATACAAGATATATTGAAAAATATGATGATGAATACATGTGGGATGGAGGTACGGGGATGATATGTGGCATGTCCGCTCGCCAACTAAAGCCCATTCTTGCCTATAGACAACTGTACAATCATTCATATTGAGTTTATTCACCCAATAAAGTAAAGATGAATAATACTGCCCTTCACCTTATTATCAGATGTTCATAGACCTGTGTCGGCAATGATAATAATACACAACAGGCAAGACGGTTGTACCATAGATATACAGTACGTACGCAGATTAATATTTGTAGATTCGTTTTCGAACATTAGATAGGCCTAGTTGATTTTGGCAACATTGTACATTGTAGTAGCCAATTGTCCTCTCGCCAACTAAACACACCACATATCATACCTCCGCCCTATATGTATTTATCATCATATTTCTCAATATAAAACGGAGGTACGATATATTACCAGATATACAGTATGTGTTCGGTCTACTTGCCGACCGAAAGGCTGGACTGAAGGACACGGATACCATTCAATTCGTTTTTCTCTTATTTTAGTGAAAATTGAACAGATTGTAAAACCTGCGAATGCAGACAACAAAAACATACATGAATACACAGCTCTGACACATTCAAAGACTAAAACAAAGCATACAAATGTTACACAAAGCACGCATCAAACACACTAACCGTGGCATCCCTCACGTCCTGGCATCACACAATGAATCCATACGCACGGTCTCCCACTATTTAAGCACCTAATCACAGCCCCCAATATCCCTACGCATACCTGATCTATATAATCAAACAATTCCCACGCAGTTATGAGGCATAACTCAAAATAATGTTACAAGTATCTAATAATTTAAATAATTAATAATAACTAATAATTATTTAAATAACATTCAAAATAACATTTCACATTTGTCCCATTTTATAGGCTGAAATATGCACACTGAAACACCCCATCCTAACTGGACAGTACACCTCCCACCTAGCCGATCTAGCTACTAGTCTAGGGAGGCTACCAATGTCCCTTGTTCCTCAATGGGGAGGAGAACAACCATCCTCCTGACATCCCGGTGGAGGACGACCCCGGGCAGCTTGCCAGAGCCTTTCTTTTCTCTTGTTTTGGCTCCTCATGGAGAGGCAGGGCTAGCAGGAACTGTCCTGACCCGGACATCCCTCACAACACCTGCTGAATCTGCTGCCACCTGTACGACCCGACCAAGTCTGTACTGACATCTTAGCGCATTTTGGTCAGCTAGCCAAACCTGGTCGCCCACGGCAACGTTCCTCTCCCTGGTATGCCACTTAGGGCGAGTGAACAGGTTCGGCCCTGCCAGTTGAGACCACCTCCTCCAGAATTCACTCACTGCCCCCTGGACGGCTTGAAAACGCTGGAAAGGATAGTCCCACTTGAAACCTTCTGAGTCCCCCTTTGGGCCGGTCCGCCCTAGCAGTAGGGAGTTGGGACTCAGGTACTCGATGACATCGTCTTCTTGGGCCTGGATTCTTGCTTCGATAGGCCTCTCATTCGCGAGATTGGCTGCCAAGTACAGGAGAGTTTGGAGCTCCACCAAGGTGAATGGCCCCTTCTTGTCGATGGCTCTCAAAGCTCTCTTCATTATCCTAACGGCAGCCTCTGCAGCCCCATTTCTGTGGGGGGAGTTCGCAGGATGAAACTTCCATGACCACTCTGTCCCATGGCTGGCTGCCTCTGGTCCGGACGGCGTGAGGCTCCTTTGAAACTTGATTTCACCTAGCCTTACGTACTCTCCAAAGAGCTTTATGGCTTCCTCACGAAGACCAGGTGAGATTGGGTCGTCCCACGTTTCCTTGGCTGAGCTCCCGCCTCCTGCCTCTTCGAAGGCTCTTCTTACAAGGATGTTTCCTTTTTGTTTGGCCGGGGACACCAGGCCAATTGGTTGGTATAGAGCAGCCACTTGGCTCAGCAGCTCTCTTCTCGACAAGCCGTTGGGTGTATTCTTCCGGACTTCTTCTACCTTGAGGTTGAGGCCTGTCCTCACCTTTCCTTTTCTCTTGGAGAAGTTTACTGATGTCATCACGTAGAGCTGGTCGAAATCCACGAGATATCCAATGCCAGGGGCCTTATTATCCTCGTCTTTCAGCTGATTCGGTAGCACCAGGGTTTTGGATGTCGCTCCAGGCCTCTCCCCTCCACAGGTTCTGGCGTCGTCCTTTCTCCTCCCACCTTGGCCAGACCGGACCCACGGCTTTAGAAAGAACCCTCCAGCGCTCAAGATCTTCTCCACTCCACTCGTGATGGTGTTGAGCATCTCCAGATCATCATGGGAAGTCAAGATGTCGTCGACGTAGCTGTCTTTCTCCAAGACACAACGCTCTTCCTCCCTTTCAATGAACTGAGGTAGCTCTGCTGTCTCCCTCATTTCCAGTTGAGCAATGCAACCAGTAGGACGGTCTCCAATGTTCACCCTCGTGATGGCGTACTCCCCGATGTCCTCTTCAGGATCATCTTCCAACACTTCTTTGTTGGTTGCCATTGAGCTCCGGACTCTGGAGTTGCTTTCCTGCCTCAGTCCACTCTCCCTGGTCTCTTCGCAGCACCCGATACACTTGACGATTTCCTCATACTTGGCCGCTGCTGTTCTCATTGATCGGGCAAAGTGTGTCTTGGACTCGTAGGTCACCGTCTCCACATCTTCAAACAGATTGGGATGCGTCCCACTCACAATCTTTCCAAGTGGGCCTTCCCACAGGACCAGGTCTCCTACTACCTTCACGGGACAGGGAACCAGCCGCCCCTCTCTTTGGCTGATGAGGAGCTCAATACTCCTTGGCCGGACCAACTCCTGGGTCTTGGCCTCGGGGAAGAATCTTTTCAGTTGCTGTGGTTCGATGGCATGGTGCACCTTGGCTATTTCATCTAAGCCGTAGCAGACCAACTGGTGGGCTCTTTCACCTTCCGGGGTCCTGAACCTCACCTTCAGGAGGTACCTTTTGGTGTTGGCTGTCACAGTCATCCCTCCGACGCCCTGCACCACTAGCGTGATTTTCTCGCTCTTCAGGCCAAGCCTACTTGCAGCCGCGTGGGTAATGTAATTTGTATCTGATGCGAGGTCCATCAGAGCACCAATTTGTTGCCCGTCGTTAGCAGTGACCTTCAGGAGCATCATTATTACCGGACACTCGTTTACTCCATTTTCTTCCAGGAGCTTCCCGGATTTTGCTTCAGTGCAGCTTGTAACTGCTGTCTTATTCGTGAAGGCTCTCCTGACTTTTCTCTCAATCTCTGGAGCGAGTTGGGACAAGACCTCTTCCTGTTCAACGGTCAAACTCCTTGCACGTTCACCGCCGCTACTTGGAGTTTCTCTCTTTTCCCCACCATCCTTCTTACTGTCTCTACTGGGGCAGAGAAGGTAATGGTGGTCTGACGACTCTCCTTCTTTGCAGCCTCTCTTGGTGCAGAGGAATTTAAGGTTACACTCTCCGTCAGCGCCATGTGATGAAAGGCACAGCCGGCAGGCTCTAGACTTCTTCACCGCGGCCTTTCTTGCTGCCAAGTCGAGGCCTCTGAACTTCTTACAGGTGAACAGCCTACTTCTGTGTTTATCTTCGCACAGAACACAATTGTCATCAGCGCTGCCTCTCTCAGTGGCTCTAGTGAAAGCAAACTTCTTCCCAGTATTCTTCTCTGGGATCTCCGTGATCTCCATCTGCTCCAACTGTTCGAGGATGCTTTCCTGCTTTTGTAGGAAGTCCAGGAAGGTGTCAAAGTATCTCTCCGGCTGGAAACCATTTCGGGGGTCTATTTTGAAAGTAAGCCACTCCTTTTTCAAAGTGAGTGGCAGTTTGTTCTCAATGGCTCCAGTCACCAGAGGGTTTTTGATGGCTACTTCATTGTTAAGATCTTTAAGGTCTGCTAGAGCTTTCTCTGTGATTCGGATCAGATCAATCACCTTCCTGAATTGGTGCTCTTTGACTGGAGAAATCTTCTGCAGCTCTGCTACGATCAGGTTGGTGATTGCATTCTTGTTTCCGAAACGATTATCTAGCACCCTGAAGACATCTTCGGCAGTATTGTGGCTCGCGAGCCTAAGGTCCTTCACTATGGTCTCTTCAATACTTTCCAGAAGTTGAAACTTCTTAACTTCCGGAGACCCGGAGGGGTCGCCTTGTTCCTGTAGGCTTTCCCAATCCTTCCTCCAGCGGTAGTATTCCCGAATGCTACCTCTAAACGTCGGGAGACTTGTAGGCTTCAGCCTCACTTTTGGAATGCCTCTCGTAGCTGCATTTCCACCCTGTGCGCCCGCTCCCTCAGTTTGAGTCTCCTCCAACACTTTTTGCTGGGCTTTAACAAGCTCTGCCTGTGCTTCAGTCTCCGCCTGTTGAGCCAGGATAAGCTGGGCGCGTCTGGCGCGTTCTTCCTCTTCAGCCCTCTGGCGCTCTCCTTCAGCTGTTGTGCGGCGGACGCGGTCTTCTTCCTCAGTTGCCTTTCGAGCTTTTCCTATCTCGGCGTCTCTATCTCGCCTGAGCTTGTTATTTGAGGACATCAAATGATGCAGCCGTCCCTCCACGTCTTCTATAGCAGCGACAGGGGCCCAGTCTCTCCAGACAGAGAGCTCTTTCTCTGCTCCTGTAGTGAGCTCCTCTAAATGGTGCACTTGTCTCTCGTGGCTGTCATGGTCTAGCTGGCCCAATGGGACCTCTTCTGTCTCTTCTTTAGCTGGTTCAGCCTCCCTGATCGCGAACAACACTCTTCTTTCACCGTATCTTGACCACAGATGGAGTTTTACGAGATCGCCAACCTTCGACAATTTAGTCATGCAGTCTTTGCTCACCTTCTCGATGTCTCTCGTCTGTTGTTCCGATAGTTTGGTGGGGTCCTCTTCCGCTTCTGCAAGCAGACCCTATTAGCAGGTCCATAGCTACTATTGGCTTCCAGGAGCTTCTCAGCTTCATTAGAGAAAGCCTGCCACTGGACCTTTAATTCGCTCTCGACCATGGAGGGTGTAACGCGGAGCATGAAGGCAGATTTTTGGTTAAAGTTGGATTTAGCTGAATTTCTCTCTTTTCAGTTGAGCTACGGACTGGTCCTCTTCAGCCATTTTCCTATTTCTTTTCACAGGCTATCAATGTTTAATGTTTAATGTTAAAGTCCCTTCAAACTGCTCACTTAGTATTTTTTTTACTTTTGTTTTATTCAACTGTGACGTTTTACAGTCAAAACTGACATTTATTTACTGCCAGAATAAATGGGACTCTTATTTTGAAACTCCGGATCTTCTGTGTATTTTTACGTCCTTTATTTACTGACAGAATAAATGGGACTCTTATTTTGAAACTCCGGATCTTCTGTGTATATTTACTTCCTGGTTACTGCAAGAATAAATGGGACTCTTATTTTGAAACTCCGGATCCTCTGTGTATATTTACTTCCTGGTTACTGCAAGAATAAATGGGACTCTTATTTTGAAACTCCGGATCTTCTCTCGTGCTCGTCAGTGACGCACTAGTCTCCTCCTCCTCTCAGTTAGGATATATCACTCCGCTTAGCCACTTTAGCCGACACAGTCAGTCCCACGTTAATCACTCTGGCTAGCAAGGCATGTCTCTATACACATCCAGCAAGGCAAGTCTCTAAACATCCAGCTTGAATTAGTCCGCTGGTCAGTGCTGTTGCTTACCCGACCGCTTTCCTGGTCTTGCTGTCCTCTCTCGCTGTCTCGCGCTGCCGACACTGTCACTTTTCCAGTAGGCTCTGCACAGACACGCTTCACAGACAGCACACCTGGCTAGCTAGCTCCGGTTAATTGCAGCCACGTTTCCGAGTTCCCTCGACGCTTGTATTCGTCCCGCGGAGAACTCCTCTCTGAATGTGGCTTTCAATTCACTTCTCCACCACCTCGGGAATCTTTTCAAAGATATTTCTTTGATGCCCGGGCCGTAGGTTTTACAATTGTTCGGTCTACTTGCCGACCGAAAGGCTGGACTGAAGGACACGGATACCATTCAATTCGTTTTTTTCTCTTATTTTAGTGAAAATTGAACAGATTGTAAAACCTGCGAATGCAGACAACAAAAACATACATGAATACACAGCTCTGACACATTCAAAGACTAAAACAAAGCATATAAATGTTACACAAAGCACGCATCAAACACACTAACCGTGGCATCCCTCACGTCCTGGCATCACACAATGAATCCATACGCACGGTCTCCCACTATTTAAGCACCTAATCACAGCCCCCAATATCCCTACGCATACCTGATCTGTATAATCAAACAATTCCCACGCAGTTATGAGGCATAACTCAAAATAATGTTACAAGTATCTAATAATTTAAATAATTAATAATAACTAATAATTATTTAAATAACATTCAAAATAACATTTCACATTTGTCCCATTTTATAGGCTGAAATATGCACACTGAAACACCCCATCCTAACTGGACAGTACAGTATGTATGGTATATTATGGCAGTTTCTGGCGCCTGTCCCGTTCTGTTGTTCAAAGAATATTATATAAAACGCATCACATGTTTGTCACTGTGTGAAAATGTTTCTGTAGCGAAGAACCTTGGTTCAATCTGGAGCTGATCAACTCCGGACGGCAATAGCACGTTGTGGGTGCAATTGTGCAAGAATAACACTATTTACAGCGCTGTCATTTATTGCTATATTTATTACTGTTATATATAAATGTGAACATTACAGATACCTGGTCAACACAGCTTGGGATTCCAAGGAAATTACATGGAACTATGTGTGAAAGGGACAACAGTTATTATATATTACAGTTATTATTATTTTTAGTAGTAATGAAAACTCCTGCAGTCTTGATCAATCTCCTAGATCAATCTCCTCTCCACTTACGTTACATCTACAATGGCATGCATACGTTATTATATATATATATATATATATATATATGTTCCTTTTCAGCTGACTCTCTGCTCTGTCCCCACTTCTCTGGAACTTTATGCATTTTTAGAGGTAGTGTCTTGTCATTTTCTCTTCTTGTGTGACATCGCCATCCAGCGATTTTTGTGCGTCAGTACAGAGTGGTCGTGTGATTCGACACCTCTTTGCGCTAAAAGTAGGTAAAAAAAACGTCGCTGTTCTAGTGTTAAACAACTACAACATTGTACGTGTGCCATTGTTTGTTATTTCTAGGACTGGAGTTTCGAAAGCATGGCGTTTAATGTTGTTTTTTTAACAATTTGCATCTTTTACCCTAGATTGCCATGGTAAGAAGAAAACTATTGGGTTTTCATCCTTGTAACCTATTTAATTGTATTCCCTGACCTCACAAATGTAGTTTGACACCAAATGTCAAATGTCATTATAGCCATAACAGTAGCAAATATATGGGGTGTGGTAATTGCCAATGGGCTCTGATGTATTGTTGGGGCCATTTTGAAAAAAAAAAAGCAGATCTCACTTGTGTCTTTGGAAAAAAGGTTTTTCTATGACCCTAAGGTACTTCCATGCCAAAGGGGACATTTGTTGCATTTACTGAAGTCAACATGCTATATTTTGGACTAACAGCCTTTACTATAAGACGGTCTGTTGTTGAAGCCAGTGCAAATGCCGTCTCCTGGAATACCTCTCGGTTGAAGGGATATATCCCACTTGCCCGGAATCCTGCCTGAATGTTGGCCGGGGAAACTGCTAGAGGGAAGGCTGTAGCCACGATTTTGGGGATCTCGTAGATCGTCATAGTTTTCCCGGGGTTGTTTAGCATCCAGGCAGTGGAGGCGGTATTCGGTTGTTAAGTCTGACGTCACGCGTGACGTTTAGCAATTTCCGGGTTCAAATTTTAAAAATCCCTGTACCAGTGTATTAAAGCGGTAGAATGACAGTTCAATCGTTTTTTAGACTCGGATCTATTCATACAACAATAGGCGGTGGGCCGAAGCTGTCTATCTGCTTTAGTTTTTGAAATGATCGATCTGCAACTGCAGACTAGTTGATTTTTTCATATAAGCTAAATGTTTTTTTTGGGAACATGTTTCCGTTTGTTGGCAGCCTATTTTCGAACAACGTTTTATGAAAACTAAACTTACGATTCATAAGTTAATAAGGAGAATACTTGGGGCTACTATGCCGCTAACCAATCAAAACCCGTTAAAGCATCACCTGACTTGACGTCTGCCAATGATATTCCTACAAAATACGGAACTATGAAGACTGAGTTGTTTCTGATAACTTTACTGTCAAGTAATGTTTCAGGTAAGATTTGAATGTCATACTAATTCATATCACATATTAATGAACAAGTCCATGTCATGTTGTGTCAATACAAACATGTTCTATATGCTATTTTACTGAAAAACCCGACCTAACGTCACCCGCGATTGTGAAGCTAATTAATTAACAAGCTAGTTATCTAACTTTAAAGGGTACAATAGTTACCAATGTCAACTATGTCTATTCTCAATTATTTCAGTAATCATTGTGCCAAATTGGGACCAGTAACATTAACTTGTGTGTGAGTACGTTATACAGTATGTGTGTGCAAGCATGTTTTTGATATTGTCAATCGTCTCACTTTTACGAGGTGAGCTGGTAAGACAAAACCCAAGACTAAGTGTATCTTCACTTGCCTTGCCTATAATTGACGAGACTAGACAAAGATTCAAGTGTTTAGAGAACATTTATAACACTAGTGTGTTTTCGCAGTGCAAACACAGACACATGTCTGTACATGGTAGGTTGTTAGATTTGCATGTGCATCTCCCTTTCACACATTTCGTTTTTTTGCAGGAGCAGTATACAAGCTCTAAAACTGCGACTGGGGCTGGGGGAAGTGACATCCAGTCAATCCCAAAGAAATCTCCCTCTATCTTCCAGCCATGGCTCATTGGCGGAGGGATGTCTGGCTGGCTCTTAAGGGACCTCCTGTATGGCTGCCTGGTAGTTTGCCCGCTGACTATGTTTGTGCAAGGCATCCTTATTTAGTGGTAGACTTCGGTCATTGCACTTCCCACTCTTAAACATTTGACACCTAGCTAAATGTACATCCCTACAGCCTTTGTGGTCGTAGAGGTCGCATGTAAATGCCTCAATTTCCTCATACAGCTCTGTTGGCAGTTGAGAAGCTGTTCCCAACTTTTGGAAAGTAGCACAATGCTCTTTGTTGGACAGGAGTGTTTTTACGGCCTTCACTTTTTCATTGCCGTGCAGTGCACTCACTGTATCACAGCCGGTGAAACAGTGAAATCCAATGAGCGCATCAGAGACTTCATCACCAAGATGGCTGTGTATTCTCTGTACGTGTATGGTGTTTGTTTGTCCCTTTCCCTGTGTGGAAGTACAGGTTTGCTCCTATTTCCTTACAGAAAGCGATAGCCAGTACAAACACACGTGTCAGGACTGCTGATCACAACATGTTAGCTATACTGTGAGGCATGTTCACAGTGAAGCAACAGCAGGGTGTCTGCCTCCTCCTGTATTGAGAACAGTGTGATCAGTGGTAAAACCTCAAGTTCTGTGCCACTGCTGTTGACTCTGATCACATGACACTCAGACCCATGTCCAACAATCAAAGTGATGTCTTGAATTTGGTCTTTCCTGGACTTGGACTATGTCTCAAAAATAAACTGTTGTAGGTTTTCTTTGTTTTGGCCACAAGCCAAGAACTTGGACCAAAGTCTTCTGGTCAGCTGAATATATTGTTGTCAACTGTTGGGAATTTGTATTAAAATAACTAGAAGTGATGAATCATGTACTATGTGCTCATTTAAATAATATGTGACTGAGGTCAGTTGAGAACAATTAGAAGGTCACGCGAAGCCAAAAGAGAGGTTCTGTTTTTGAGCGACAAGAAGAAGACAAGCTCCTGACTAACAGAAAGTTTTATGATTCAAACCGCCTGTAAATTACTTATTTTTACCTATGTGCTAACAACCATTTTAGACCTGCTGTTATGATATTCTATTTTCCTGTACTGATTTTATACTTTCATAACTAATGATTAATGATAAGTCTATTCTTCTATACTATATTTTAACTTGTTAATCAAATCCCAAGTCATGGGACTGTGTAACTTCAACAGTTATGTTTTCACAAGCTATCCTGATAAAGGACACACTGACCTAGTCATGAGGGAATGGGTTTGAAGATCAAATAACTGGCCAATTAGTGCTTTAGAACGCACTTAGAATTAACAGTATAAAAATGTCTGTTCATCCTAAAAATATAACTGTGTGCATATGTTTACTGATTTCTTAAAAACAACAGAATGTGTATGTGTCTAACGTTGCGCAAGATTAAGGCTGCTCTCACAGGTGGATACAGCCGACAAAGTGTGCAACTACTCTCACCATGACTAACGGCCGGGGGGGGCCAGAAGAAGAAAACACACAGTACACTCGCACCCACACAAGGAGTTGAAGGCCACATAACTAACTAAAACACTTGCTACAAATCAAATGGTCACAGCTGCAACAGATTTTATGCTGACAATTAAAAAACTACCAGATAGGGGGAGGAGGCACAGCCCAGCCCCAAATGTTAAATCAAAATGTATAAAGTCTATGTATCAAGGCGAAACTGGGTTCTTGTCTGGTGAAGCTTCTGCAGTTAACCTATTGACGGTTAGCTGATACTGGCCTGCGGAGGTGAAACTAGATGGGACCACTTTTCCATGGAAATGAACTATTATTGCTTGCTGATGTGCTTGAATAAATATTCTCTTAATGAACAGTTCAGTAGTGGTGCCTAATATTTGATTGGATCATTTTATCTTAAGAAGTTATATCAAGGACGTCTCGTTGAGATTAAACGAACTCGCGAAATAAGTTTAAGTCTAATTGAGACAGCGGTAAAGGCTGTTCTCCAACAGGGGTCACGTGCTGGTAACCTCTGTCCCTGAAGAAGCAACAACCAAGAAGACGTCGCTCATTAAGTGCCTTTTAGTTTGCTATGTGATTGTGCTAATAAGTTTAAGTCTAATTGAGACAGCGGTAAAGGCTGTTCTCCAACAGGGGTCACGTGCTGGTAACCTCTGTCCCTGAAGAAGCAACAACCAAGAAGACGTCGGTCTTTAAGTGCCCTTTAGCTTGTTATGTGATTGTGCTAATAAGTTTAACTGTAATTGAGACAGCGGTAAAGGCTGTTCTCCAACAGGGGTCACGTGCTGGTAACCTCTGTCCCTGAAGAAGCAACAACCAAGAAGACGTCGCTCATTAAGTGCTTTTTACTTTGCTATGTGATTGTGCTAATAAGTTTAAGTCTAATTGAGACAGCGGTAAAGGCTGTTCTCCAACAGGGGTCACGTGCTGGTAACCTCTGTCCCTGAAGAAGCAACAACCAAGAAGACGTCGGTCTTTAAGTGCCCTTTAGCTTGTTATGTGATTGTGCTAATAAGTTTAACTGTAATTGAGACAGCGGTAAAGGCTGTTCTCCAACAGGGGTCACGTGCTGGTAACCTCTGTCCCTGAAGAAGCATCAACCAAGAAGACGTCGCTCATTAAGTGCCTTTTAGTTTGCTATGTGATTGTGCTAATAAGTTTAAGTCTAATTGAGACAGCGGTAAAGGCTGTTCTCCAACAGGGGTCACGTGCTGGTAACCTCTGTCCCTGAAGAAGCAACAACCAAGAAGACGTCGCTCATTAAGTGCTTTTTACTTTGCTATGTGATTGTGCTAATAAGTTTAAGTCTAATTGAGACAGCGGTAAAGGCTGTTCTCCAACAGGGGTCACGTGCTGGTAACCTCTGTCCCTGAAGAAGCAACAACCAAGAAGACGTCGCTCATTAAGTGCCTTTTAGTTTGCTATGTGATTGTGCTAATAAGTTTAAGTCTAATTGAGACAGCGGTAAAGGCTGTTCTCCAACAGGGGTCACATGCTGGTAACCTCTGTCCCTGAAGAAGCAACAACCAAAAAGACGTCGCTCATTAAGTGCCTTATAGTTTGCTATGTGATTGTGCTAATAAGTTTAAGTCTAATTGAGACAGCGGTAAAGGCTGTTCTCCAACAGGGGTCACGTGCTGGTAACCTCTGTCCCTGAAGAAGCAACAACCAAGAAGACGTCGCTCATTAAGTGCCTTTTAGTTTGCTATGTGATTGTGCTAATAAGTTTAAGTCTAATTGAGACAGCGGTAAAGGCTGTTCTCCAACAGGGGTCACGTGCTGGTAACCTCTGTCCCTGAAGAAGCAACAACCAAGAAGACGTCGCTCATTAAGTGCCTTTTAGTTTGCTATGTGATTGTGCTAATAAGTTTAAGTCTAATTGAGACAGCGGTAAAGGCTGTTCTCCAACAGGGGTCACGTGCTGGTAACCTCTGTCCCTGAAGAAGCAACAACCAAGAAGACGTCGCTCATTAAGTGCCTTTTAGTTTGCTATGTGATTGTGCTAATAAGTTTAAGTCTAATTGAGACAGCGGTAAAGGCTGTTCTCCAACAGGGGTCACGTGCTGGTAACCTCTGTCCCTGAAGAAGCAACAACCAAGAAGACGTCGGTCTTTAAGTGCCCTTTAGCTTGTTATGTGATTGTGCTAATAAGTTTAACTCTAATTGAGACAGCGGTAAAGGCTGTTCTCCAACAGGGGTCACGTGCTGGTAACCTCTGTCCCTGAAGAAGCAACAACCAAGAAGACGTCGCTCATTAAGTGCCTTTTAGTTTGCTATGTGATTGTGCTAATAAGTTTAAGTCTAATTGAGACAGCGGTAAAGGCTGTTCTCCAACAGGGGTCACGTGCTGGTAACCTCTGTCCCTGAAGAAGCAACAACCAAGAAGACGTCGCTCATTAAGTGCCTTTTAGTTTGCTATGTGATTGTGCTAATAAGTTTAAGTCTAATTGAGACAGCGGTAAAGGCTGTTCTCCAACAGGGGTCACGTGCTGGTAACCTCGGTCCCTGAAGAAGCAACAACCAAGAAGACGTCGCTCATTAAGTCCCTTTTAGTTTGCTATGTGATTGTGATAAAAAGTTTAACTCTAATTGAGACAGCGGTAAAGGTTGTTCTCCAACAGGGGTCACGTGCTGGTAACCTCTGTCCCTGAAGACAGAGGTTTTGGAAACCTAGCAGTGAAGTCATCTCTCTCTCCACTCTGAGTAAGTAGACTATCTAGTAAGCTGGACTTCTGATAAGTTGATACCTGTCTTGTTATTAGTAATAGAGTAAATAACTGTCTGTTTTAAGGCTATCTAGTTAAAATTGGACTACTGATACCTGTCTGTTCATTAGTAATAGTGATAGGGAAAGTAATAGGGTGATTGCTGTCTGTTTTAAGATTATCTAGTTAAGCTGTCTGTTTTCAAAACAAAGGCTTCAGAGTCATTCTGGTGAAACTAACCAGTTTCTGACCAAGTAGGTGTTAACTTGTAGTAGGAGGAGACTTCTAGCTCCCCTATATAGTGGATAGACCAAGGCCAGGGAGGTCATACAGGCGACTGTGAGAACACCTGTCAGTCGTTGTCATTAGTGCTCGTTAGTGAGGAGTGGCTACAAGCCTGCTAGTGTCCATAAATATCTGGCCTGTCTGAGAGCGACAGCCCCTGCGACAGCCTCCTGACACTAAGACTCGTGACCACAAGACAAGGGAGTCTATCTGTGGGAGTCCTGAGAGGAAGCCAGGGTACTTAGTACCTTCTCTTCCAGTGTTTGTAGTGTTGCTGTCTTCTCTTGGCACATCGGTCTACTGAGTGCACTTAGCTACCCCTACTTCTGTTGGTTCATTAGCCCTCTTCCCCTCTACGCACCTATATCCCAATGTGCTTTCTCCCTATTCCTGTTCTTCTGACACTCAGGAGGACACCTAGATGCTACACCCCCCCTCGCAACCCTTCCAATCTCATCTACCCACCTCTTTCTACTGACCATGACTTTATCGCCGCAGGCGGTCTCTGGAATTGCCAGTCGGCGGTCCGGAAAGCTGACGCTATCTCAGCTTATGCATCTCTTATGGCCCTCAATTTCCTTGCTCTCACTGAAACCTGGATCACACCAGAAAACACAGCTACACCGGCAGCCCTCTCTGCCGCCTACTCCTTTTCTCATTCCCCTAGACCCTCTGGTCGAGGGGGAGGCACAGGACTCCTCATCTCGCCCAAGTGGTCACATAATGTCCTTCCCCTGGCACACTTGTCTATATCCTCCTTAGAATTTCATGCTGCTTTCGTCTCCTCCCCGGTCAAACTACACATTGTTGTCATCTATCGCCCCCCAGGCCAGCTCGGTGACTTCCTAGGCGAGATGGATGGCCTTCTCAGCTACTTCCCTAATGATGGCACTCCGCTCGTACTACTAGGCGACTTCAATTTCCAATCTGAGAAGCTTCTCTCATCTGGAGTACTTGACCTTCTTCTCTCCTTCGGCCTTACCCTGTCCCCCTCTCCTCCGACTCATAAGGCAGGCAATCAGCTCGACCTTGTCTTCACCAGATCTTCCCACACTTCCAACCTTACCGTTACCCCTCTTCCAGTTTCTGATCACCACTTTATATCCTTCTCCCTTCCCCTCAAAACGTCCTCTTCCCTCTCAGCCTCTAACCACTTAAGACCCTCTCGTCGTAACCTACGTACCCTGTCCCCCATCACCCTCTCTTCTTCTGTCCTATCCTCCCTACCCTCTGTCGAATCCTTCTCCCTTCTATCCACTGATGCGGCATCCTCAACCCTCCTGTCCGCTCTCACCTCATCCTTCGACACCCTCTGTCCACTAACCCTGAAGCCAGCTCGATCCTCTCCTCGAGCTCCCTGGCTCTCTGAAACGCTACATGCTTGTAGACTAGAGCTCAGAGCAGCTGAGAGGAAATGGAGAAAAACTGGCCTTTCTGATGACCTTAACCTCTATCACTCTCTCCTTGCCAACTACGCCTCCTCGGCATCAGCTGCTAAAGCATCCTACTATCATTCCAAAATACATTCTTCTGCCTCTAATCCTAGAAAACTGTTCTCCACTTTCTCTGTACTCCTTAATCCACCTCCTCCCCCTCCTCCTTCCTCCCTGTCCGCCGATGACTTTGTCACCTACTTTGAAAAAAAGGTGGACGACATCAGCAGCACCTTTTCCCCCCCACCTCTCCCTCCTCCCACAATGCTAACACCTCTTCCAAACTCTCTCCTCGACACTCGGTCTCTGGATTGTCATCTTTTTCCCCCCTCTCCCCCGATGAGATTCTCACACTTATCACATCAAAGCGGGCAACCACATGCCCTCTTGATCCCATCCCCTCCCCCCTTCTCCAATCCATTTCCGCCGACATCCTTCCTTACCTTACCACCCTAATCAACTCCTCCCTATCCACAGGATCTGTCCCAGCGGCCTTCAAAATAGCCAGAGTCAAGCCTCTCCTCAAGAAACCTACCCTTGACCCATCATCTGTCCACAATTACAGACCTGTATCCCTTCTCTCCTTCCCTTCCAAAACCCTTGAACGCGCGGCATCTAAACAACTGACTGACTATCTCCGGAAGATGGATCACTTAGACCCCCACCAATCCGGCTTCAAGGCTGGGCATTCCACTGAGACTGCGCTCCTTGCTGTCACGGAAGCCCTCCACTCTGCCCAAGCTTCCTCCCTCTCCTCTGTTCTCATTCTCCTTGACCTGTCTGCTGCCTTCGACACAGTCAATCACCAGATCCTTCTCTCCATCCTCTCAGACCTGGGCATCTCTGGCACCGCACACTCCTGGTTTTCTTCCTACCTGGCGGGCCGCTCCTACCAGGTGACCTGGAGAGAATCGCTGTCTTCTCCACGAACCCTTTCCACTGGAGTACCCCAGGGTTCTGTCCTAGGGCCCCTACTTTTCTCCCTCTACACCAAGTCTCTTGGCTCGGTAATCTCTTCACATGGGCTCTCCTACCACAGCTACGCAGACGACACTCAACTCTTCCTGTCCTTCCCCCCGTCTGATGTACACGTGGCAACCCGTATCTCAGCATGTCTCGCTGACATTTCAACTTGGATGGCTGACCACCATCTCAAGCTCAATCTTAACAAGACCGAGCTCCTCTTCATCCCCGGGAAAGCCTGCCCTCTCCAAGACTTCTCCATCACAGTGGAGAACTCTACTGTAACCCCCTCCCTGACAGCCAAGAACCTTGGAGTGATCCTGGATAACCGACTATCCTGTGCGGAGAACATTGCAGCAACGGCTCGCTCCTGCAGATTCTTCCTCTACAACATCAGAAGGATACGACCATTCCTTACCAGAGAGGCAGCGCAACTCTTGACCCAGGCACTGGTCATCTCCCGCCTGGATTACTGCAATGTACTCCTGGCTGGGCTCCCCGCTTCAGCCATTAGACCTCTGCAGCTCATCCAGAATGCTGCTGCCCGGCTGGTATTCAACCTCCCCAAATACTCGCATGTCACCCCTCTCCTTCGCACCCTGCACTGGCTCCCGATAGCAGCTCGCATCAGATTCAAGACCCTGGTGCTTGCATACCAGGCAGCTAAAGGGACAGCCCCTGCCTACCTGAAGGAAATGGTAACCCCCCAAACCCCTGCCCGCTCACTCCGCTCCTCCACCTCGGCTGGCCGACTGGCCCCACCTCCTCTACACAGCAGTCGGGCTGCCGATCACGTCTCTTCACAACACTGGCTCCCCGCTGGTGGAATGAGCTCCCCACGGCCGTCAGAACGGCTGAGTCACTACCCATCTTCCGTCTTAGACTGAAGACCCATCTCTTCAGGTTACATCTTAACTGCTCCTCCTGAGACATCTTCTGACCCTTACCACTACGTCTCCTAAAGACACCCGCTTTCCCCTCTACTGTGTCCCTAAGAACTTCTATTGCCCCCTTGTACTGTTTCTCAGTTTCTCCCGAAAAAAAAAAATATATAGTTTTAGTAGAAGGCGATAGGGAGAAGGTTTTTTCTTCTATCAGTGGCCCCGGGCCCGAGCTAGATTACTCTTCCTGCAACGAATGGTGGATTGCTGATTCACATGCTTAGTATTCAAATGTATTGATTGTAAGTCGCTTTGGAATAAGGCGTCTGCTAAATGCCAAAAATGTAAATGTAAAATGTAAAATGAAGAAGCAACAACCAAGAAGACGTTGCTCATTAAGTGCCTTTTAGTTTGCTATGTGATTGTGCTAATAAGTTTAAGTCTAATTGAGACAGCGGTAAAGGCTGTTCTCCAACAGGGGTCACGTGCTGGTAACCTCTGTCCCTGAAGAAGCAACAACCAAGAAGACGTCGCTCATTAAGTGCCTTTTAGTTTGCTATGGGATTGTGCTAATAAGTTTAAGTCTAATTGAGACAGCGGTAAAGGCTGTTCTCCAACAGGGGTCACGTGCTGGTAACCTCTGTCCCTGAAGAAGCAACAACCAAGAAGACGTCGCTCATTAAGTGCCTTTTAGTTTGCTATGTGATTGTGCTAATAAGTTTAAGTCTAATTGAGACAGCGGTAAAGGCTGTTCTCCAACAGGGGTCACGTGCTGGTAACCTCTGTCCCTGAAGAAGCAACAACCAAGAAGACGTCGGTCTTTAAGTGCCCTTTAGCTTGTTATGTGATTGTGCTAATAAGTTTAACTCTAATTGAGACAGCGGTAAAGGCTGTTCTCCAACAGGGGTCACGTGCTGGTAACCTCTGTCCCTGAAGAAGCAACAACCAAGAAGACGTCGGTCTTTAAGTGCCCTTTAGCTTGTTATGTGATTGTGCTAATAAGTTTAACTGTAATTGAGACAGCGGTAAAGGCTGTTCTCCAACAGGGGTCACGTGCTGGTAACCTCTGTCCCTGAAGAAGCAACAACCAAGAAGACGTTGCTCATTAAGTGCCTTTTAGTTTGCTATGTGATTGTGCTAATAAGTTTAAGTCTAATTGAGACAGCGGTAAAGGCTGTTCTCCAACAGGGGTCACGTGCTGGTAACCTCTGTCCCTGAAGAAGCAACAACCAAGAAGACGTCGCTCATTAAGTGCCTTTTAGTTTGCTATGTGATTGTGCTAATAAGTTTAAGTCTAATTGAGACAGCGGTAAAGGCTGTTCTCCAACAGGGGTCACGTGCTGGTAACCTCTGTCCCTGAAGAAGCAACAACCAAGAAGACGTCGCTCATTAAGTGCCTTTTAGTTTGCTATGTGATTGTGCTAATAAGTTTAAGTCTAATTGAGACAGCGGTAAAGGCTGTTCTCCAACAGGGGTCACGTGCTGGTAACCTCGGTCCCTGAAGAAGCAACAACCAAGAAGACGTCGCTCATTAAGTGCCTTTTAGTTTGCTATGTGATTGTGCTAAAAAGTTTAAGTCTAATTGAGACAGCGGTAAAGGCTGTTCTCCAACAGGGGTCACGTGCTGGTAACCTCTGTCCCTGAAGACAGAGGTTTTGGAAACCTAGCAGTGAAGTCATCTCTCTCTCCACTCTGAGTAAGTAGACTATCTAGTAAGCTGGACTTCTGATAAGTTGATACCTGTCTTGTTATTAGTAATAGAGTAAATAACTGTCTGTTTTAAGGCTATCTAGTTAAAATTGGACTACTGATACCTGTCTGTTCATTAGTAATAGTGATAGGGAAAGTAATAGGGTGATTGCTGTCTGTTTTAAGATTATCTAGTTAAGCTGTCTGTTTTCAAAACAAAGGCTTCAGAGTCATTCTGGTGAAACTAACCAGTTTCTGACCAAGTAGGTGTTAACTTGTAGTAGGAGGAGACTTCTAGCTCCCCTATATAGTGGATAGACCAAGGCCAGGGAGGTCATACAGGCGACTGTGAGAACACCTGTCAGTCGTTGTCATTAGTGCTCGTTAGTGAGGAGTGGCTACAAGCCTGCTAGTGTCCATAAATATCTGGCCTGTCTGAGAGCGACAGCCCCTGCGACAGCCTCCTGACACTAAGACTCGTGACCACAAGACAAGGGAGTCTATCTGTGGGAGTCCTGAGAGGAAGCCAGGGTACTTAGTACCTTCTCTTCCAGTGTTTGTAGTGTTGCTGTCTTCTCTTGGCACATCGCTCTACTGAGTGCACTTAGCTACCCCTACTTCTGTTGGTTCATTAGCCCTCTTCCCCTCTACGGACCTATATCCCAATGTGCTTTCTCCCTATTCCTGTTCTTCTGACACTCAGGAGGACACCTAGATGCTACACCCCCCCTCGCAACCCTTCCAATCTCATCTACCCACCTCTTTCTACTGACCATGACTTTATCGCCGCAGGCGGTCTCTGGAATTGCCAGTCGGCGGTCCGGAAAGCTGACGCTATCTCAGCTTATGCATCTCTTATGGCCCTCAATTTCCTTGCTCTCACTGAAACCTGGATCACACCAGAAAACACAGCTACACCGGCAGCCCTCTCTGCCGCCTACTCCTTTTCTCATTCCCCTAGACCCTCTGGTCGAGGGGGAGGCACAGGACTCCTCATCTCGCCCAAGTGGTCACATACTGTCCTTCCCCTGGCACACTTGTCTATATCCTCCTTTGAATTTCATGCTGCTTTCGTCTCCTCCCCGGTCAAACTCCACATTGTTGTCATCTATCGCCCCCCAGGCCAGCTCGGTGACTTCCTAGGCGAGATGGATGGCCTTCTCAGCTACTTCCCTGATGATGGCACTCCGCTCGTACTACTAGGCGACTTCAATTTCCAATCTGAGAAGCTTCTCTCATCTGGAGTACTTGACCTTCTTCTCTCCTTCGGCCTTACCCTGTCCCCCTCTCCTCCGACTCATAAGGCAGGCAATCAGCTCGACCTTGTCTTCACCAGATCTTCCCACACTTCCAACCTTACCGTTACCCCTCTTCCAGTTTCTGATCACCACTTTATATCCTTCTCCCTTCCCCTCAAAACGTCCTCTTCCCTCTCAGCCTCTAACCACTTAAGACCCTCTCGTCGTAACCTACGTACCCTGTCCCCCATCACCCTCTCTTCTTCTGTCCTATCCTCCCTACCCTCTGTCGAATCCTTCTCCCTTCTATCCACTGATGCGGCATCCTCAACCCTCCTGTGCGCTCTCACCTCATCCTTCGACACCCTCTGTCCACTAACCCTGAAGCCAGCTCGATCCTCTCCTCGAGCTCCCTGGCTCTCTGAAACGCTACATGCTTGTAGACTAGAGCTCAGAGCAGCTGAGAGGAAATGGAGAAAAACTGGCCTTTCGGATGACCTTAACCTCTATCACTCTCTCCTTGCCAACTACGCCTCCTCGGCATCAGCTGCTAAAGCATCCTACTATCATTCCAAAATACATTCTTCTGCCTCTAATCCTAGAAAACTGTTCTCCACTTTCTCTTCACTCCTTAATCCACCTCCTCCCCCTCCTCCTTCCTCCCTGTCCGCCGATGACTTTGTCACCTACTTTGAAAAAAAGGTGGACGACATCAGCAGCACCTTTTCCCCCCCACCTCTCCCTCCTCCCACTAACAATGCTAACACCCCTTCCAAACTCTCTCCTCGACACTCGGTCTCTGGATTGTCATCTTTTTCCCCCCTCTCCCCGGATGAGATTCTCACACTTATCACATCAAAGCGGGCAACCACATGCCCTCTTGATCCCATCCCCTCCCCCCTTCTCCAATCCATTTCCGCCGACATCCTTCCTTACCTTACCACCCTAATCAACTCCTCCCTATCCACAGGATCTGTCCCAGCGGCCTTCAAAATAGCCAGAGTCAAGCCTCTCCTCAAGAAACCTACCCTTGACCCATCATCTGTCCACAATTACAGACCTGTATCCCTTCTCTCCTTCCCTTCCAAAACCCTTGAACGCGCGGCATCTAAACAACTGACTGACTATCTCCGGAAGATGGATCACTTAGACCCCCACCAATCCGGCTTCAAGGCTGGGCATTCCACTGAGACTGCGCTCCTTGCTGTCACGGAAGCCCTCCACTCTGCCCAAGCTTCCTCCCTCTCCTCTGTTCTCATTCTCCTTGACCTGTCTGCTGCCTTCGACACAGTCAATCACCAGATCCTTCTCTCCATCCTCTCAGACCTGGGCATCTCTGGCACCGCACACTCCTGG
Organism: Nansenia antarctica; assembly: GCF_963989245.1. NCBI lineage: Eukaryota > Metazoa > Chordata > Actinopteri > Argentiniformes > Microstomatidae > Nansenia > Nansenia antarctica. The sequence continues at coordinate 61,945,295 of NC_137675.1, read as the reverse complement.
TTTTCTTCATACCTGGCGGGCCGCTCCTACCAGGTGACCTGGAGAGAATCGCTGTCTTCTCCACGAACCCTTTCCACTGGAGTACCCCAGGGTTCTGTCCTAGGGCCCCTACTTTTCTCCCTCTACACCAAGTCTCTTGGCTCGGTAATCTCTTCACATGGGCTCTCCTACCACAGCTACGCAGACGACACTCAACTCTTCCTGTCCTTCCCCCCGTCTGATGTACACGTGGCAACCCGTATCTCAGCATGTCTCGCTGACATTTCAACTTGGATGGCTGACCACCATCTCAAGCTCAATCTTAACAAGACCGAGCTCCTCTTCATCCCCGGGAAAGCCTGCCCTCTCCAAGACTTCTCCATCACAGTGGAGAACTCTACTGTAACCCCCTCCCTGACAGCCAAGAACCTTGGAGTGATCCTGGATAACCGACTATCCTGTACGGAGAACATTGCAGCAACGGCTCGCTCCTGCAGATTCTTCCTCTACAACATCAGAAGGATACGACCATTCCTTACCAGAGAGGCAGCGCAACTCTTGACCCAGGCACTGGTCATCTCCCGCCTGGATTACTGCAATGTACTCCTGGCTGGGCTCCCCGCTTCAGCCATTAGACCTCTGCAGCTCATCCAGAATGCTGCTGCCCGGCTGGTATTCAACCTCCCCAAATACTCGCATGTCACCCCTCTCCTTCGCACCCTGCACTGGCTCCCGATAGCAGCTCGCATCAGATTCAAGACCCTGGTGCTTGCATACCAGGCAGCTAAAGGGACAGCCCCTGCCTACCTGAAGGAAATGGTAACCCCCCAAACCCCTGCCCGCTCACTCCGCTCCTCCACCTCGGCTGGCCGACTGGCCCCACCTCCTCTACACAGCAGTCGGGCTGCCGATCACGTCTCTTCACAACACTGGCTCCCCGCTGGTGGAATGAGCTCCCCACGGCCGTCAGAACGGCTGAGTCACTACCCATCTTCCGTCTTAGACTGAAGACCCATCTCTTCAGGTTACATCTTAACTGCTCCTCCTGAGACATCTTCTGACCCTTACCACTACGTCTCCTAAAGACACCCGCTTTCCCCTCTACTGTGTCCCTAAGAACTTCTATTGCCCCCTTGTACTGTTTCTCAGTTTCTCCCGAAAAAAAAAAATATATAGTTTTAGTAGAAGGCGATAGGGAGAAGGTTTTTTCTTCTATCAGTGGCCCCGGGCCCGAGCTAGATTACTCTTCCTGCAACGAATGGTGGATTGCTGATTCACATGCTTAGTATTCAAATGTATTGATTGTAAGTCGCTTTGGAATAAGGCGTCTGCTAAATGCCAAAAATGTAAATGTAAAATGTAAAATGAAGAAGCAACAACCAAGAAGACGTTGCTCATTAAGTGCCTTTTAGTTTGCTATGTGATTGTGCTAATAAGTTTAAGTCTAATTGAGACAGCGGTAAAGGCTGTTCTCCAACAGGGGTCACGTGCTGGTAACCTCTGTCCCTGAAGAAGCAACAACCAAGAAGACGTCGCTCATTAAGTGCCTTTTAGTTTGCTATGGGATTGTGCTAATAAGTTTAAGTCTAATTGAGACAGCGGTAAAGGCTGTTCTCCAACAGGGGTCACGTGCTGGTAACCTCTGTCCCTGAAGAAGCAACAACCAAGAAGACGTCGCTCATTAAGTGCCTTTTAGTTTGCTATGTGATTGTGCTAATAAGTTTAAGTCTAATTGAGACAGCGGTAAAGGCTGTTCTCCAACAGGGGTCACGTGCTGGTAACCTCTGTCCCTGAAGAAGCAACAACCAAGAAGACGTCGGTCTTTAAGTGCCCTTTAGCTTGTTATGTGATTGTGCTAATAAGTTTAACTCTAATTGAGACAGCGGTAAAGGCTGTTCTCCAACAGGGGTCACGTGCTGGTAACCTCTGTCCCTGAAGAAGCAACAACCAAGAAGACGTCGGTCTTTAAGTGCCCTTTAGCTTGTTATGTGATTGTGCTAATAAGTTTAACTGTAATTGAGACAGCGGTAAAGGCTGTTCTCCAACAGGGGTCACGTGCTGGTAACCTCTGTCCCTGAAGAAGCAACAACCAAGAAGACGTTGCTCATTAAGTGCCTTTTAGTTTGCTATGTGATTGTGCTAATAAGTTTAAGTCTAATTGAGACAGCGGTAAAGGCTGTTCTCCAACAGGGGTCACGTGCTGGTAACCTCTGTCCCTGAAGAAGCAACAACCAAGAAGACGTCGCTCATTAAGTGCCTTTTAGTTTGCTATGTGATTGTGCTAATAAGTTTAAGTCTAATTGAGACAGCGGTAAAGGCTGTTCTCCAACAGGGGTCACGTGCTGGTAACCTCTGTCCCTGAAGAAGCAACAACCAAGAAGACGTCGCTCATTAAGTGCCTTTTAGTTTGCTATGTGATTGTGCTAATAAGTTTAAGTCTAATTGAGACAGCGGTAAAGGCTGTTCTCCAACAGGGGTCACGTGCTGGTAACCTCGGTCCCTGAAGAAGCAACAACCAAGAAGACGTCGCTCATTAAGTGCCTTTTAGTTTGCTATGTGATTGTGCTAAAAAGTTTAAGTCTAATTGAGACAGCGGTAAAGGCTGTTCTCCAACAGGGGTCACGTGCTGGTAACCTCTGTCCCTGAAGACAGAGGTTTTGGAAACCTAGCAGTGAAGTCATCTCTCTCTCCACTCTGAGTAAGTAGACTATCTAGTAAGCTGGACTTCTGATAAGTTGATACCTGTCTTGTTATTAGTAATAGAGTAAATAACTGTCTGTTTTAAGGCTATCTAGTTAAAATTGGACTACTGATACCTGTCTGTTCATTAGTAATAGTGATAGGGAAAGTAATAGGGTGATTGCTGTCTGTTTTAAGATTATCTAGTTAAGCTGTCTGTTTTCAAAACAAAAGCTTCAGAGTCATTCTGGTGAAACTAACCAGTTTCTGACCAAGTAGGTGTTAACTTGTAGTAGGAGGAGACTTCTAGCTCCCCTATATAGTGGATAGACCAAGGCCAGGGAGGTCATACAGGCGACTGTGAGAACACCTGTCAGTCGTTGTCATTAGTGCTCGTTAGTGAGGAGTGGCTACAAGCCTGCTAGTGTCCATAAATATCTGGCCTGTCTGAGAGCGACAGCCCCTGCGACAGCCTCCTGACACTAAGACTCGTGACCACAAGACAAGGGAGTCTATCTGTGGGAGTCCTGAGAGGAAGCCAGGGTACTTAGTACCTTCTCTTCCAGTGTTTGTAGTGTTGCTGTCTTCTCTTGGCACATCGGTCTACTGAGTGCACTTAGCTACCCCTACTTCTGTTGGTTCATTAGCCCTCTTCCCCTCTACGGACCTATATCCCAATGTGCTTTCTCCCTATTCCTGTTCTTCTGACACTCAGGAGGACACCTAGATGCTACACCCCCCCTCGCAACCCTTCCAATCTCATCTACCCACCTCTTTCTACTGACCATGACTTTATCGCCGCAGGCGGTCTCTGGAATTGCCAGTCGGCGGTCCGGAAAGCTGACGCTATCTCAGCTTATGCATCTCTTATGGCCCTCAATTTCCTTGCTCTCACTGAAACCTGGATCACACCAGAAAACACAGCTACACCGGCAGCCCTCTCTGCCGCCTACTCCTTTTCTCATTCCCCTAGACCCTCTGGTCGAGGGGGAGGCACAGGACTCCTCATCTCGCCCAAGTGGTCACATACTGTCCTTCCCCTGGCACACTTGTCTATATCCTCCTTTGAATTTCATGCTGCTTTCGTCTCCTCCCCGGTCAAACTCCACATTGTTGTCATCTATCGCCCCCCAGGCCAGCTCGGTGACTTCCTAGGCGAGATGGATGGCCTTCTCAGCTACTTCCCTGATGATGGCACTCCGCTCGTACTACTAGGCGACTTCAATTTCCAATCTGAGAAGCTTCTCTCATCTGGAGTACTTGACCTTCTTCTCTCCTTCGGCCTTACCCTGTCCCCCTCTCCTCCGACTCATAAGGCAGGCAATCAGCTCGACCTTGTCTTCACCAGATCTTCCCACACTTCCAACCTTACCGTTACCCCTCTTCCAGTTTCTGATCACCACTTTATATCCTTCTCCCTTCCCCTCAAAACGTCCTCTTCCCTCTCAGCCTCTAACCACTTAAGACCCTCTCGTCGTAACCTACGTACCCTGTCCCCCATCACCCTCTCTTCTTCTGTCCTATCCTCCCTACCCTCTGTCGAATCCTTCTCCCTTCTATCCACTGATGCGGCATCCTCAACCCTCCTGTGCGCTCTCACCTCATCCTTCGACACCCTCTGTCCACTAACCCTGAAGCCAGCTCGATCCTCTCCTCGAGCTCCCTGGCTCTCTGAAACGCTACATGCTTGTAGACTAGAGCTCAGAGCAGCTGAGAGGAAATGGAGAAAAACTGGCCTTTCGGATGACCTTAACCTCTATCACTCTCTCCTTGCCAACTACGCCTCCTCGGCATCAGCTGCTAAAGCATCCTACTATCATTCCAAAATACATTCTTCTGCCTCTAATCCTAGAAAACTGTTCTCCACTTTCTCTTCACTCCTTAATCCACCTCCTCCCCCTCCTCCTTCCTCCCTGTCCGCCGATGACTTTGTCACCTACTTTGAAAAAAAGGTGGACGACATCAGCAGCACCTTTTCCCCCCCACCTCTCCCTCCTCCCACTAACAATGCTAACACCCCTTCCAAACTCTCTCCTCGACACTCGGTCTCTGGATTGTCATCTTTTTCCCCCCTCTCCCCGGATGAGATTCTCACACTTATCACATCAAAGCGGGCAACCACATGCCCTCTTGATCCCATCCCCTCCCCCCTTCTCCAATCCATTTCCGCCGACATCCTTCCTTACCTTACCACCCTAATCAACTCCTCCCTATCCACAGGATCTGTCCCAGCGGCCTTCAAAATAGCCAGAGTCAAGCCTCTCCTCAAGAAACCTACCCTTGACCCATCATCTGTCCACAATTACAGACCTGTATCCCTTCTCTCCTTCCCTTCCAAAACCCTTGAACGCGCGGCATCTAAACAACTGACTGACTATCTCCGGAAGATGGATCACTTAGACCCCCACCAATCCGGCTTCAAGGCTGGGCATTCCACTGAGACTGCGCTCCTTGCTGTCACGGAAGCCCTCCACTCTGCCCAAGCTTCCTCCCTCTCCTCTGTTCTCATTCTCCTTGACCTGTCTGCTGCCTTCGACACAGTCAATCACCAGATCCTTCTCTCCATCCTCTCAGACCTGGGCATCTCTGGCACCGCACACTCCTGGTTTTCTTCATACCTGGCGGGCCGCTCCTACCAGGTGACCTGGAGAGAATCGCTGTCTTCTCCACGAACCCTTTCCACTGGAGTACCCCAGGGTTCTGTCCTAGGGCCCCTACTTTTCTCCCTCTACACCAAGTCTCTTGGCTCGGTAATCTCTTCACATGGGCTCTCCTACCACAGCTACGCAGACGACTCTCAACTCTTCCTGTCCTTCCCCCCGTCTGATGTACACGTGGCAACCCGTATCTCAGCATGTCTCGCTGACATTTCAACTTGGATGGCTGACCACCATCTCAAGCTCAATCTTAACAAGACCGAGCTCCTCTTCATCCCCGGGAAAGCCTGCCCTCTCCAAGACTTCTCCATCACAGTGGAGAACTCTACTGTAACCCCCTCCCTGACAGCCAAGAACCTTGGAGTGATCCTGGATAACCGACTATCCTGTGCGGAGAACATTGCAGCAACGGCTCGCTCCTGCAGATTCTTCCTCTACAACATCAGAAGGATACGACCATTCCTTACCAGAGAGGCAGCGCAACTCTTGACCCAGGCACTGGTCATCTCCCGCCTGGATTACTGCAATGTACTCCTGGCTGGGCTCCCCGCTTCAGCCATTAGACCTCTGCAGCTCATCCAGAATGCTGCTGCCCGGCTGGTATTCAACCTCCCCAAATACTCGCATGTCACCCCTCTCCTTCGCACCCTGCACTGGCTCCCGATAGCAGCTCGCATCAGATTCAAGACCCTGGTGCTTGCATACCAGGGAGCTAAAGGGACAGCCCCTGCCTACCTGAAGGAAATGGTAACCCCCCAAACCCCTGCCCGCTCACTCCGCTCCTCCACCTCGGCTGGCCGACTGGCCCCACCTCCTCTACACAGCAGTCGGGCTGCCCGATCACGTCTCTTCACTCCCCGCTGGTGGAATGAGCTCCCCACGGCCGTCAGAACGGCTGAGTCACTACCCATCTTCCGTCGTAGACTGAAGACCCATCTCTTCAGGTTACATCTTAACTGCTCCTCCTGAGACATCTTCTGACCCTTACCACTACGTCTCCTAAAGACACCCGCTTTCCCCTCTACTGTGTCCCTAAGAACTTGTATTGCCCCCTTGTACTGTTTCTCAGTTTCTCCCGAAAAAAATAATAAAAAGTTTTAGTAGAAGGCGATAGGGAGAAGGTTTTTTCTTCTATCAGTGGCCCCGGGCCCGAGCTAGATTACTCTTCCTGCAACGAATGGTGGATTGCTGATTCACATGCTTAGTATTCAAATGTATTGATTGTAAGTCGCTTTGGAATAAGGCGTCTGCTAAATGCCAAAAATGTAAATGTAAAATGTAAAATGAAGAAGCAACAACCAAGAAGACGTCGCTCATTAAGTGCCTTTTAGTTTGCTATGTGATTGTGCTAATAAGTTTAAGTCTAATTGAGACAGCGGTAAAGGCTGTTCTCCAACAGGGGTCACGTGCTGGTAACCTCTGTCCCTGAAGAAGCAACAACCAAGAAGACGTCGCTCATTAAGTGCTTTTTACTTTGCTATGTGATTGTGCTAATAAGTTTAAGTCTAATTGAGACAGCGGTAAAGGCTGTTCTCCAACAGGGGTCACGTGCTGGTAACCTCTGTCCCTGAAGAAGCAACAACCAAGAAGACGTCGCTCATTAAGTGCCTTTTAGTTTGCTATGTGATTGTGCTAATACGTTTAAGTCTAATTGAGACAGCGGTAAAGGCTGTTCTCCAACAGGGGTCACATGCTGGTAACCTCTGTCCCTGAAGAAGCAACAATCAAAAAGACGTCGCTCATTAAGTGCCTTATAGTTTGCTATGTGATTGTGCTAATAAGTTTAAGTCTAATTGAGACAGCGGTAAAGGCTGTTCTCCAACAGGGGTCACGTGCTGGTAACCTCTGTCCCTGAAGAAGCAACAACCAAGAAGACGTCGCTCATTAAGTGCCTTTTAGTTTGCTATGTGATTGTGCTAATAAGTTTAAGTCTAATTGAGACAGCGGTAAAGGCTGTTCTCCAACAGGGGTCACGTGCTGGTAACCTCTGTCCCTGAAGAAGCAACAACCAAGAAGACGTCGCTCATTAAGTGCCTTTTAGTTTGCTATGTGATTGTGCTAATAAGTTTAAGTCTAATTGAGACAGCGGTAAAGGCTGTTCTCCAACAGGGGTCACGTGCTGGTAACCTCTGTCCCTGAAGAAGCAACAACCAAGAAGACGTCGCTCATTAAGTGCCTTTTAGTTTGCTGTGTGATTGTGCTAATAAGTTTAAGTCTAATTGAGACAGCGGTAAAGGCTGTTCTCCAACAGGGGTCACGTGCTGGTAACCTCGGTCCCTGAAGAAGCAACAACCAAGAAGACGTCGCTCATTAAGTGCCTTTTAGTTTGCTATGTGATTGTGCTAAAAAGTTTAACTCTAATTGAGACAGCGGTAAAGGCTGTTCTCCAACAGGGGTCACGTGCTGGTAACCTCTGTCCCTGAAGACAGAGGTTTTGGAAACCTAGCAGTGAAGTCATCTCTCTCTCCACTCTGAGTAAGTTGACTATCTAGTAAGCTGGACTTCTGATAAGTTGATACCTGTCTTGTTATTAGTAATAGAGTAAATAACTGTCTGTTTTAAGGCTATCTAGTTAAAATTGGACTACTGATACCTGTCTGTTCATTAGTAATAGTGATAGGGAAAGTAATAGGGTGATTGCTGTCTGTTTTAAGATTATCTAGTTAAGCTGTCTGTTTTCAAAACAAAGGCTTCAGAGTCATTCTGGTGAAACTAACCAGTTTCTGACCAAGTAGGTGTTAACTTGTAGTAGGAGGAGACTTCTAGCTCCCCTATATAGTGGATAGACCAAGGCCAGGGAGGTCATACAGGCGACAGTGAGAACACCTGTCAGTCGTTGTCATTAGTGCTCGTTAGTGAGGAGTGGCTACAAGCCTGCTAGTGTCCATAAATATCTGGCCTGTCTGAGAGCGACAGCCCCTGCGACAGCCTCCTGACACTAAGACTCGTGACCACAAGACTCGTGACCACAAGACAAGGGAGTCTATCTGTGGGAGTCCATCGAGGAAGGCCTGAGAGGAAGCCAGGGTACTTAGTACCTTCTCTTCCAGTGTTTGTAGTGTTGCTGTCTTCTCTTGGCACATCGGTCTACTGAGTGCACTTAGCTACCCCTATTTCTGTTGGTTCATTAGCCCTCTTCCCCTGTACGGACCTATATCCCAATGTGCTTTCTCCCTATTCCTGTTCTTCTGACACTCAGGAGGACACCTAGATGCTACACCCCCCCTCGCAACCCTTCCAATCTCATCTACCCACCTCTTTCTACTGACCATGACTTTATCGCCGCAGGCGGTCTCTGGAATTGCCAGTCGGCGGTCCGGAAAGCTGACGCTATCTCAGCTTATGCATCTCTTATGGCCCTCAATTTCCTTGCTCTCACTGAAACCTGGATCACACCAGAAAACACAGCTACACCGGCAGCCCTCTCTGCCGCCTACTCCTTTTCTCATTCCCCTAGACCAGCGGTCGGGAACCTATGGCTCGCGAGCCATATATGGCTCTTCCGGTGACGGCATATGGCTCCCAGACAATTGGGTTGAAAAGTAAAAAAAAAAAAAGAAAAGTTGAAAAGTTCAGTTTGGAACTGATTTTAAAATACTTGTGATATTGCGTAATAATACTGTGTCATTTTAAAGTAAACAGAAATTAGTTTTGAAGTTAAATTTCACGGGACTCTTCACGGGACCCATGACCCGTGACCCGTGGGTCGGGTCGGGAACCAATGTCTCGCGAGAGTGTCAGAGGTCAATTTGATCAGATAGTGAACTAGCTTATACGCTTCAACCCTTGTAACGAGAAAGATGGCAAAAAGAAAAAAAGACGATGATTACCGTGCATTCCAGGCTGCGTGGACAGAGGAATTTGCATTTGTGGAGATCGCAGGATCTGCGGTATGTCTAATATGCAATGATAAAATTGCATCGATGAAACGGTCAAATATAAAGCGGCACTTCGATACGCATCATGCTTCATTTGCATCGAAATATCCAGCGGGGGACAGCAGGAAAAAGGCATGCGAGGAGCTACAACGGAGAGTGCAGACGAGTCAACAGCAACTGCGTGGGTGGACCAAGCAAGGTGACGGGAATTCCGCTAGCTTTGCGGGTGCTTTGGCAATAGTCAGGAATGGAAAACCATTCACAGATGGCGAGTATGCCAAAACATTCATGCTTGATGTGGCCAATGAACTGTTTGATGACTTCCCAAATAAAGACAAGATAATCAAACGAATAAAAGACATGCCTCTGTCAGCAAGAACTGTTCACGATCGTAGCATCATGATGGCAAATCAAGTTGAGGAAACACAAATTAAGGACATAAACGCCGGGACATACTTTTCTCTCGCGTTAGATGAGTCAACAGATGTTAGCCATCTATCTCAGTTCAGTATATTTGCCAGGTATGCTGCAGGTGACACACTGCGTGAGGAAAGCTTGGCTGTTTTGCCAATGAAAGGGACAACCAGAGGAGAGGATTTATTCACGTCTTTCATGGAGTTTGCTAAAGAAAAAAAACTGCCGATGGATAAACTTATTTCTGTCTGTACTGATGGTGCACCCTGTATGTTGGGGAAGAACAAAGGATTTGTAGCGCTTCTCCGTGAACATGAAAAGAGAGCCATCCTAAGTTTTCATTGCATCCTGCACCAGGAGGCGCTTTGCTCTCAGACGTGTGGCCAGGAGCTAGGTGAGGTGATGTCGCTGGTCATTCGAGTGGTCAACTTCATTGTTGCCCGAGCTTTAAATGATCGCCAGTTTAAAGCTCTGTTAGAAGAAGTTGGGAATCATTATCCCAGTCTGCTTTTACACAGCAACGTGCGTTGGTTGTCAAGGGGAAAGGTGCTCAGCCGTTTTGCAGCTTGCCTGAGTGAAATCCGGACTTTTCTTCAAATGAAAGGCGTCAAGCATCCTGAGCTAGACAACACTGACTGGCTCCTGCAGTTTCACTATCTCGTGGACATAACAGGCCATCTGAACCAGCTCAATGTGAAAATGCAAGGTATTGGAAATACAATCTCATCCCTTCAACAAGCAGTGTTTGCATTTGAAAGCAAGCTGGAAGTCTTTCTCAGGGACATTGAAACAGGTCGTCTTCTGCACTTTGTAACACTGCAACAATTTAGAGATGCATGCTTAGCAAGTGACTCCACTCAACATCTGGATCTCCAGCAGCTAGCTGGCTTTACGTCCAATCTCCTGCAGTCATTCAAAGCACGTTTTGGAGAATTTCGTGCGCGCACTGGTCTTTTCAAGTTCATCACTCATCCACATGAGTGTGCAGTGGACAAAATCGACCTGACATGCATCCCTGGGGTCTCTATGGGAGACTTTGAGCTGGAAGTTGCTGACCTGAAGGCATCAGACATGTGGATGAGTAAGTTCAAGACACTTAATGGAGAGTTGGAAAGTCTTGCGCGACAGCGAGCAGAGCTGGCGAGGGAACACAAGTGGACAGAAATGAAAAAACTTCAACCTGAAGACCAGCTGATTCTGAAAACTTGGAACGAGCTTCCTGTGACATACCACACAATGCAGCGTGTTAGTATTGCCGTATTGACCATGTTTGGCTCTACATATGTATGTGAGCAGTCATTCTCGCATATGAGGAACATTAAGACCAACCTACGCTCACGTTTAACTGATGGAAGCCTCAACGCCTGCATGAAGCTCAACCTCACCACGTATGAACCAGACTACAAGGACATCAGCAAAACCATGCAGCACCAGAAATCGCATTAAAAGTAAGACATATTTAATTTATTATATGTTAAAAATACTATATGGCTCTCAATGAAATACATTTAGAAATATTTGGCTTTTATGGCTCTCACAGTCAAAAAGGTTCCCGACCCCTGCCCTAGACCCTCTGGTCGAGGGGGAGGCACAGGACTCCTCATCTCGCCCAAGTGGTCACATACTGTCCTTCCCCTGGCACACTTGTCTATATCCTCCTTTGAATTTCATGCTGCTTTCGTCTCCTCCCCGGTCAAACTCCACATTGTTGTCATCTATCGCCCCCCAGGCCAGCTCGGTGACTTCCTAGGCGAGATGGATGGCCTTCTCAGCTACTTCCCTGATGATGGCACTCCGCTCGTACTACTAGGCGACTTCAATTTCCAATCTGAGAAGCTTCTCTCATCTGGAGTACTTGACCTTCTCCTCTCCTTCGGCCTTACCCTGTCCCCCTCTCCTCCGACTCATAAGGCAGGCAATCAGCTCGACCTTGTCTTCACCAGATCTTCCCACACTTCCAACCTTACCGTTACCCCTCTTCCAGTTTCTGATCACCACTTTATATCCTTCTCCCTTCCCCTCAAAACGTCCTCTTCCCTCTCAGCCTCTAACCACTTAAGACCCTCTCGTCGTAACCTACGTACCCTGTCCCCCATCACCCTCTCTTCTTCTGTCCTATCCTCCCTACCCTCTGTCGAATCCTTCTCCCTTCTATCCACTGATGCGGCATCCTCAACCCTCCTGTCCGCTCTCACCTCATCCTTCGACACCCTCTGTCCACTAACCCTGAAGCCAGCTCGATCCTCTCCTCGAGCTCCCTGGCTCTCTGAAACGCAACATGCTTGTAGACTAGAGCTCAGAGCAGCTGAGAGGAAATGGAGAAAAACTGGCCTTTCTGATGACCTTAACCTCTATCACTCTCTCCTTGCCAACTACGCCTCCTCGGCATCAGCTGCTAAAGCATCCTACTATCATTCCAAAATACATTCTTCTGCCTCTAATACTAGAAAACTGTTCTCCACTTTCTCTTCACTCCTTAATCCACCTCCTCCCCCTCCTCCTTCCTCCCTGTCCGCCGATGACTTTGTCACCTACTTTGAAAAAAAGGTGGACGACATCAGCAGCACCTTTTCCCCCCCCACCTCTCCCTCCTCCCACTAACAATGCTAACACCCCTTCCAAACTCTCTCCTCGACACTCGGTCTCTGGATTGTCATCTTTTTCCCCCCTCTCCCCCGATGAGATTCTCACACTTATCACATCAAAGCGGGCAACCACATGCCCTCTTGATCCCACCCCCTCCCCCCTTCTCCAATCCATTTCCGCCGACATCCTTCCTTACCTTACCACCCTAATCAACTCCTCCCTATCCACAGGATCTGTCCCAGCGGCCTTCAAAATAGCCAGAGTCAAGCCTCTCCTCAAGAAACCTACCCTTGACCCATCATCTGTCCACAATTACAGACCTGTATCCCTTCTCTCCTTCCCTTCCAAAACCCTTGAACGCGCGGCATCTAAACAACTGACTGACTATCTCCGGAAGATGGATCACTTAGACCCCCACCAATCCGGCTTCAAGGCTGGGCATTCCACTGAGACTGCGCTCCTTGCTGTCACGGAAGCCCTCCACTCTGCCCAAGCTTCCTCCCTCTCCTCTGTTCTCATTCTCCTTGACCTGTCTGCTGCCTTCGACACAGTCAATCACCTGATCCTTCTCTCCATCCTCTCAGACCTGGGCATCTCTGGCACCGCACACTCCTGGTTTTCTTCCTACCTGGCGGGCCGCTCCTACCAGGTGACCTGGTGAGAATCGCTGTCTTCTCCACGAACCCTTTCCACTGGAGTACCCCAGGGTTCTGTCCTAGGGCCCCTACTTTTCTCCCTCTACACCAAGTCTCTTGGCTCGGTAATCTCTTCACATGGGCTCTCCTACCACAGCTACGCAGACGACACTCAACTCTTCCTGTCCTTCCCCCCGTCTGATGTACACGTGGCAACCTGTATCTCAGCATGTCTCGCTGACATTTCAACTTGGATGGCTGACCACCATCTCAAGCTCAATCTTAACAAGACCGAGCTCCTCTTCATCCCCGGGAAAGCCTGCCCGCTCCAAGACTTCTCCATCACAGTGGAGAACTCTACTGTAACCCCCTCCCTGACAGCCAAGAACCTTGGAGTGATCCTGGATAACCGACTATCCTGTGCGGAGAACATTGCAGCAACGGCTCGCTCCTGCAGATTCTTCCTCTACAACATCAGAAGGATACGACCATTCCTTACCAGAGAGGCAGCGCAACTCTTGACCCAGGCACTGGTCATCTCCCGCCTGGATTACTGCAATGTACTCCTGGCTGGGCTCCCCGCTTCAGCCATTAGACCTCTGCAGCTCATCCAGAATGCTGCTGCCCGGCTGGTATTCAACCTCCCCAAATACTCGCATGTCACCCCTCTCCTTCGCACCCTGCACTGGCTCCCGATAGCAGCTCGCATCAGATTCAAGACCCTGGTGCTTGCATACCAGGCAGCTAAAGGGACAGCCCCTGCCTACCTGAAGGAAATGGTAACCCCCCAAACCCCTGCCCGCTCACTCCGCTCCTCCACCTCGGCTGGCCGACTGGCCCCACCTCCTCTACACAGCAGTCGGGCTGCCCGATCACGTCTCTTCACAACACTGGCTCCCCGCTGGTGGAATGAGCTCCCCACGGCCGTCAGAACGGCTGAGTCACTACCCATCTTCCGTCGTAGACTGAAGACCCATCTCTTCAGGTTACATCTTAACTGCTCCTCCTGAGACATCTTCTGACCCTTACCACTACGTCTCCTAAAGACACCCGCTTTCCCCTCTACTGTGTCCCTAAGAACTTCTATTGCCCCCTTGTACTGTTTCTCAGTTTCTCCCGAAAAAAATAAAATAAAGTTTTAGTAGAAGGCGATAGGGAGAAGGTTTTTTCTTCTATCAGTGGCCCCGGGCCCGAGCTAGATTACTCTTCCTGCAACGAATGGTGGATTGCTGATTCACATGCTTAGTATTCAAATGTATTGATTGTAAGTCGCTTTGGAATAAGGCGTCTGCTAAATGCCAAAAATGTAAATGTAAAATGTAAAATGAAGAAGCAACAACCAAGAAGACGTCGCTCATTAAGTGCCTTTTACTTTGCTATGTGATTGTGCTAATAAGTTTAAGTCTAATTGAGACAGCGGTAAAGGCTGTTCTCCAACAGGGGTCACGTGCTGGTAACCTCTGTCCCTGAAGAAGCAACAACCAAGAAGACGTCGCTCATTAAGTGCCTTTTAGTTTGCTATGTGATTGTGCTAATACGTTTAAGTCTAATTGAGACAGCGGTAAAGGCTGTTCTCCAACAGGGGTCACATGCTGGTAACCTCTGTCCCTGAAGAAGCAACAATCAAAAAGACGTCGCTCATTAAGTGCCTTATAGTTTGCTATGTGATTGTGCTAATAAGTTTAAGTCTAATTGAGACAGCGGTAAAGGCTGTTCTCCAACAGGGGTCACGTGCTGGTAACCTCTGTCCCTGAAGAAGCAACAACCAAGAAGACGTCGCTCATTAAGTGCCTTTTAGTTTGCTATGTGATTGTGCTAATAAGTTTAAGTCTAATTGAGACAGCGGTAAAGGCTGTTCTCCAACAGGGGTCACGTGCTGGTAACCTCTGTCCCTGAAGAAGCAACAACCAAGAAGACGTCGCTCATTAAGTGCCTTTTAGTTTGCTATGTGATTGTGCTAATAAGTTTAAGTCTAATTGAGACAGCGGTAAAGGCTGTTCTCCAACAGGGGTCACGTGCTGGTAACCTCTGTCCCTGAAGAAGCAACAACCAAGAAGACGTCGCTCATTAAGTGCCTTTTAGTTTGCTATGTGATTGTGCTAATAAGTTTAAGTCTAATTGAGACAGCGGTAAAGGCTGTTCTCCAACAGGGGTCACGTGCTGGTAACCTCGGTCCCTGAAGAAGCAACAACCAAGAAGACGTCGCTCATTAAGTGCCTTTTAGTTTGCTATGTGATTGTGCTAAAAAGTTTAACTCTAATTGAGACAGCGGTAAAGGCTGTTCTCCAACAGGGGTCACGTGCTGGTAACCTCTGTCCCTGAAGACAGAGGTTTTGGAAACCTAGCAGTGAAGTCATCTCTCTCTCCACTCTGAGTAAGTTGACTATCTAGTAAGCTGGACTTCTGATAAGTTGATACCTGTCTTGTTATTAGTAATAGAGTAAATAACTGTCTGTTTTAAGGCTATCTAGTTAAAATTGGACTACTGATACCTGTCTGTTCATTAGTAATAGTGATAGGGAAAGTAATAGGGTGATTGCTGTCTGTTTTAAGATTATCTAGTTAAGCTGTCTGTTTTCAAAACAAAGGCTTCAGAGTCATTCTGGTGAAACTAACCAGTTTCTGACCAAGTAGGTGTTAACTTGTAGTAGGAGGAGACTTCTAGCTCCCCTATATAGTGGATAGACCAAGGCCAGGGAGGTCATACAGGCGACTGTGAGAACACCTGTCAGTCGTTGTCATTAGTGCTCGTTAGTGAGGAGTGGCTACAAGCCTGCTAGTGTCCATAAATATCTGGCCAGTCTGAGAGCGACAGCCCCTGCGACAGCCTCCTGACACTAAGACTCGTGACCACAAGACTCGTGACCACAAGACAAGGGAGTCTATCTGTGGGAGTCCATCGAGGAAGGCCTGAGAGGAAGCCAGGGTACTTAGTACCTTCTCTTCCAGTGTTTGTAGTGTTGCTGTCTTCTCTTGGCACATCGGTCTACTGAGTGCACTTAACTACCCCTACTTCTGTTGGTTCATTAGCCCTCTTCCCCTGTACGGACCTATATCCCAATGTGCTTTCTCCCTATTCCTGTTCTTCTGACACTCAGGAGGACACCTAGATGCTACACCCCCCCTCGCAACCCTTCCAATCTCATCTACCCACCTCTTTCTACTGACCATGACTTTATCGCCGCAGGCGGTCTCTGGAATTGCCAGTCGGCGGTCCGGAAAGCTGACGCTATCTCAGCTTATGCATCTCTTATGGCCCTCAATTTCCTTGCTCTCACTGAAACCTGGATCACACCAGAAAACACAGCTACACCGGCAGCCCTCTCTGCCGCCTACTCCTTTTCTCATTCCCCTAGACCCTCTGGTCGAGGGGGAGGCACAGGACTCCTCATCTCGCCCAAGTGGTCACATACTGTCCTTCCCCTGGCACACTTGTCTATATCCTCCTTTGAATGTCATGCTGCTTTCGTCTCCTCCCCGGTCAAACTCCACATTGTTGTCATCTATCGCCCCCCAGGCCAGCTCGGTGACTTCCTAGGCGAGATGGATGGCCTTCTCAGCTACTTCCCTGATGATGGCACTCCGCTCGTACTACTAGGCGACTTCAATTTCCAATCTGAGAAGCTTCTCTCATCTGGAGTACTTGACCTTCTCCTCTCCTTCGGCCTTACCCTGTCCCCCTCTCCTCCGACTGATAAGGCAGGCAATCAGCTCGACCTTGTCTTCACCAGATCTTCCCACACTTCCAACCTTACCGTTACCCCTCTTCCAGTTTCTGATCACCACTTTATATCCTTCTCCCTTCCCCTCAAAACGTCCTCTTCCCTCTCAGCCTCTAACCACTTAAGACCCTCTCGTCGTAACCTACGTACCCTGTCCCCCATCACCCTCTCTTCTTCTGTCCTATCCTCCCTACCCTCTGTCGAATCCTTCTCCCTTCTATCCACTGATGCGGCATCCTCAACCCTCCTGTCCGCTCTCACCTCATCCTTCGACACCCTCTGTCCACTAACCCTGAAGCCAGCTCGATCCTCTCCTCGAGCTCCCTGGCTCTCTGAAACGCTACATGGTTGTAGACTAGAGCTCAGAGCAGCTGAGAGGAAATGGAGAAAAACTGGCCTTTCTGATGACCTTAACCTCTATCACTCTCTCCTTGCCAACTACGCCTCCTCGGCATCAGCTGCTAAAGCATCCTACTATCATTCCAAAATACATTCTTCTGCCTCTAATCCTAGAAAACTGTTCTCCACTTTCTCTTCACTCCTTAATCCACCTCCTCCCCCTCCTCCTTCCTCCCTGTCCGCCGATGACTTTGTCACCTACTTTGAAAAAAAGGTGGACGACATCAGCAGCACCTTTTCCCCCCCCACCTCTCCCTCCTCCCACTAACAATGCTAACACTGTTCTCACTAACAATGCTAACACCCCTTCCAAACTCTCTCCTCGACACTCGGTCTCTGGATTGTCATCTTTTTCCCCCCTCTCCCCCGATGAGATTCTCACACTTATCACATCAAAGCGGGCAACCACATGCCCTCTTGATCCCACCCCCTCCCCCCTTCTCCAATCCATTTCCGCCGACATCCTTCCTTACCTTACCACCCTAATCAACTCCTCCCTATCCACAGGATCTGTCCCAGCGGCCTTCAAAATAGCCAGAGTCAAGCCTCTCCTCAAGAAACCTACCCTTGACCCATCATCTGTCCACAATTACAGACCTGTATCCCTTCTCTCCTTCCCTTCCAAAACCCTTGAACGCGCGGCATCTAAACAACTGACTGACTATCTCCGGAAGATGGAACACTTAGACCCCCACCAATCCGGCTTCAAGGCTGGGCATTCCACTGAGACTGAGCTCCTTGCTGTCACGGAAGCCCTCCACTCTGCCCAAGCTTCCTCCCTCTCCTCTGTTCTCATTCTCCTTGACCTGTCTGCTGCCTTCGACATAGTCAATCACCAGATCCTTCTCTCCATCCTCTCAGACCTGGGCATCTCTGGCACCGCACACTCCTGGTTTTCTTCCTACCTGGCGGGCCGCTCCTACCAGGTGACCTGGAGAGAATCGCTGTCTTCTCCACGAACCCTTTCCACTGGAGTACCCCAGGGTTCTGTCCTAGGGCCCCTACTTTTCTCCCTCTACACCAAGTCTCTTGGCTCGGTAATCTCTTCACATGGGCTCTCCTACCACAGCTACGCAGACGACACTCAATTCTTCCTGTCCTTCCCCCCGTCTGATGTACACGTGGCAACCTGTATCTCAGCATGTCTCGCTGACATTTCAACTTGGATGGCTGACCACCATCTCAAGCTCAATCTTAACAAGACCGAGCTCCTCTTCATCCCCGGGAAAGCCTGCCCGCTCCAAGACTTCTCCATCACAGTGGAGAACTCTACTGTAACCCCCTCCCTGACAGCCAAGAACCTTGGAGTGATCCTGGATAACCGACTATCCTGTGCGGAGAACATTGCAGCAACGGCTCGCTCCTACAGATTCTTCCTCTACAACATCAGAAGGATACGACCATTCCTTACCAGAGAGGCAGCGCAACTCTTGACCCAGGCACTGGTCATCTCCCGCCTGGATTACTGCAATGTACTCCTGGCTGGGCTCCCCGCTTCAGCCATTAGACCTCTGCAGCTCATCCAGAATGCTGCTGCCCGGCTGGTATTCAACCTCCCCAAATACTCGCATGTCACCCCTCTCCTTCGCACCCTGCACTGGCTCCCGATAGCAGCTCGCATCAGATTCAAGACCCTGGTGCTTGCATACCAGGCAGCTAAAGGGACAGCCCCTGCCTACCTGAAGGAAATGGTAACCCCCCAAACCCCTGCCCGCTCACTCCGCTCCTCCACCTCGGCTGGCCGACTGGCCCCACCTCCTCTACACAGCAGTCGGGCTGCCCGATCACGTCTCTTCACAACACTGGCTCCCCGCTGGTGGAATGAGCTCCCCACGGCCGTCAGAACGGCTGAGTCACTACCCATCTTCCGTCGTAGACTGAAGACCCATCTCTTCAGGTTACATCTTAACTGCTCCTCCTGAGACATCTTCTGACCCTTACCACTACGTCTCCTAAAGACACCCGCTTTCCCCTCTACTGTGTCCCTAAGAACTTCTATTGCCCCCTTGTACTGTTTCTCAGTTTCTCCCGAAAAAAATAAAATAAAGTTTTAGTAGAAGGCGATAGGGAGAAGGTTTTTTCTTCTATCAGTGGCCCCGGGCCCGAGCTAGATTACTCTTCCTGCAACGAATGGTGGATTGCTGATTCACATGCTTAGTATTCAAATGTATTGATTGTAAGTCGCTTTGGAATAAGGCGTCTGCTAAATGCCAAAAATGTAAATGTAAAATGTAAAATGAAGAAGCAACAACCAAGAAGACGTCGCTCATTAAGTGCCTTTTAGTTTGCTATGTGATTGTGCTAATAAGTTTAAGTCTAATTGAGACAGCGGTAAAGGCTGTTCTCCAACAGGGGTCACGTGCTGGTAACCTCTGTCCCTGAAGAAGCAACAACCAAGAAGACGTCGCTCATTAAGTGCCTTTTAGTTTGCTATGTGATTGTGCTAATAAGTTTAAGTCTAATTGAGACAGCGGTAAAGGCTGTTCTCCAACAGGGGTCACGTGCTGGTAACCTCTGTCCCTGAAGAAGCAACAACCAAGAAGACGTCGCTCATTAAGTGCCCTTTAGCTTGTTATGTGATTGTGCTAATAAGTTTAACTCTAATTGAGACAGCGGTAAAGGCTGTTCTCCAACAGGGGTCACGTGCTGGTAACCTCTGTCCCTGAAGAAGCAACAACCAAGAAGACGTCGGTCTTTAAGTGCCCTTTAGCTTGTTATGTGATTGTGCTAATAAGTTTAACTCTAATTGAGACAGCGGTAAAGGCTGTTCTCCAACAGGGGTCACGTGCTGGTAACCTCTGTCCCTGAAGAAGCAACAACCAAGAAGACGTCGCTCATTAAGTGCCTTTTAGTTTGCTATGTGATTGTGCTAATAAGTTTAAGTCTAATTGAGACAGCGGTAAAGGCTGTTCTCCAACAGGGGTCACGTGCTGGTAACCTCTGTCCCTGAAGAAGCAACAACCAAGAAGACGTCGGTCTTTAAGTGCCCTTTAGCTTGTTATGTGATTGTGCTAATAAGTTTAACTCTAATTGAGACAGCGGTAAAGGCTGTTCTCCAACAGGGGTCACGTGCTGGTAACCTCTGTCCCTGAAGAAGCAACAACCAAGAAGACGTCGGTCTTTAAGTGCCCTTTAGCTTGTTATGTGATTGTGCTAATAAGTTTAAGTCTAATTGAGACAGCGGTAAAGGCTGTTCTCCAACAGGGGTCACGTGCTGGTAACCTCTGTCCCTGAAGAAGCAACAACCAAGAAGACGTCGGTCTTTAAGTGCCCTTTAGCTTGTTATGTGATTGTGCTAATAAGTTTAACTCTAATTGAGACAGCGGTAAAGGCTGTTCTCCAACAGGGGTCACGTGCTGGTAACCTCTGTCCCTGAAGAAGCAACAACCAAGAAGACGTCGGTCTTTAAGTGCCCTTTAGCAAGTTATGTGATTGTGCTATTAAGTTTAACTCTAATTGAGACAGCGGTAAAGGCTGTTCTCCAACAGGGGTCACGTGCTGGTAACCTCTGTCCCTGAAGAAGCAACAACCAAGAAGACGTCGCTCATTAAGTGCCTTTTAGTTTGCTATGTGATTGTGCTAATAAGTTTAAGTCTAATTGAGACAGCGGTAAAGGCTGTTCTCCAACAGGGGTCACGTGCTGGTAACCTCGGTCCCTGAAGAAGCAACAACCAAGAAGACGTCGCTCATTAAGTGCCTTTTAGTTTGCTATGTGATTGTGCTAATACGTTTAAGTCTAATTGAGACAGCGGTAAAGGCTGTTCTCCAACAGGGGTCACGTGCTGGTAACCTCTGTCCCTGAAGAAGCAACAACCAAGAAGACGTCGCTCATTAAGTGCCTTTTAGTTTGCTATGTGATTGTGCTAATAAGTTTAAGTCTAATTGAGACAGCGGTAAAGGCTGTTCTCCAACAGGGGTCACGTGCTGGTAACCTCGGTCCCTGAAGAAGCAACAACCAAGAAGACGTCGCTCATTAAGTGCCTTTTAGTTTGCTATGTGATTGTGCTAAAAAGTTTAACTCTAATTGAGACAGCGGTAAAGGCTGTTCTCCAACAGGGGTCACGTGCTGGTAACCTCTGTCCCTGAAGACAGAGGTTTTGGAAACCTAGCAGTGAAGTCATCTCTCTCTCCACTCTGAGTAAGTAGACTATCTAGTAAGCTGGACTTCTGATAAGTTGATACCTGTCTTGTTATTAGTAATAGAGTAAATAACTGTCTGTTTTAAGGCTATCTAGTTAAAATTGGACTACTGATACCTGTCTGTTCATTAGTAATAGTGATAGGGAAAGTAATGATTGCTGTCTGTTTTAAGATTATCTAGTTAAGCTGTCTGTTTTCAAAACAAAGGCTTCAGAGTCATTCTGGTGAAACTAACCAGTTTCTGACCAAGTAGGTGTTAACTTGTAGTAGGAGGAGACTTCTAGCTCCCCTATATAGTGGATAGACCAAGGCCAGGGAGGTCATACAGGCGACTGTGAGAACACCTGTCAGTCGTTGTCATTAGTGCTCGTTAGTGAGGAGTGGCTACAAGCCTGCTAGTGTCCATAAATATCTGGCCTGTCTGAGAGCGACAGCCCCTGCGACAGCCTCCTGACACTAAGACTCGTGACCACAAGACTCGTGACCACAAGACAAGGGAGTCTATCTGTGGGAGTCCATCGAGGAAGGCCTGAGAGGAAGCCAGGGTACTTAGTACCTTCTCTTCCAGTGTTTGTAGTGTTGCTGTCTTCTCTTGGCACATCGGTCTACTGAGTGCACTTAGCTACCCCTACTTCTGTTGGTTCATTAGCCCTCTTCCCCTGTACGGACCTATATCCCAATGTGCTTTCTCCCTATTCCTGTTCTTCTGACACTCAGGAGGACACCTAGATGCTACACCCCCCCTCGCAACCCTTCCAATCTCATCTACCCACCTCTTTCTACTGACCATGACTTTATCGCCGCAGGCGGTCTCTGGAATTGCCAGTCGGCGGTCCGGAAAGCTGACGCTATCTCAGCTTATGCATCTCTTATGGCCCTCAATTTCCTTGCTCTCACTGAAACCTGGATCACACCAGAAAACACAGCTACACCGGCAGCCCTCTCTGCCGCCTACTCCTTTTCTCATTCCCCTAGACCCTCTGGTCGAGGGGGAGGCACAGGACTCCTCATCTCGCCCAAGTGGTCACATACTGTCCTTCCCCTGGCACACTTGTCTATATCCTCCTTTGAATTTCATGCTGCTTTCGTCTCCTCCCTGGTCAAACTCCACATTGTTGTCATCTATCGCCCCCCAGGCCAGCTCGGTGACTTCCTAGGCGAGATGGATGGCCTTCTCAGCTACTTCCCTGATGATGGCACTCCGCTCGTACTACTAGGCGACTTCAATTTCCAATCTGAGAAGCTTCTCTCATCTGGAGTACTTGACCTTCTCCTCTCCTTCGGCCTTACCCTGTCCCCCTCTCCTCCGACTCATAAGGCAGGCAATCAGCTCGACCTTGTCTTCACCAGATCTTCCCACACTTCCAACCTTACCGTTACACCTCTTCCAGTTTCTGATCACCACTTTATATCCTTCTCCCTTCCCCTTAAAAACGTCCTCTTCCCTCTCAGCCTCTAACCACTTAAGACCCTCTCGTCGTAACCTACGTACCCTGTCCCCCATCACCCTCTCTTCTTCTGTCCTATCCTCCCTACCCTCTGTTGAATCCTTCTCCCTTCTATCCACTGATGCGGCATCCTCAACCCTCCTGTCCGCTCTCACCTCATCCTTCGACACCCTCTGTCCACTAACCCTGAAGCCAGCTCGATCCTCTCCTCGAGCTCCCTGGCTCTCTGAAACGCTACATGCTTGTAGACTAGAGCTCAGAGCAGCTGAGAGGAAATGGAGAAAAACTGGCCTTTCTGATGACCTTAACTTAACCTCTATCACTCTCTCCTTGCCAACTACGCCTCCTCGGCATCAGCTGCTAAAGCATCCTACTATCATTCCAAAATACATTCTTCTGCCTCTAATCCTAGAAAACTGTTCTCCACTTTCTCTTCACTCCTTAATCCACCTCCTCCCCCTCCTCCTTCCTCCCTGTCCGCCGATGACTTTGTCACCGACTTTGAAAAAAAGGTGGACGACATCAGCAGCACCTTTTCCCCCCCACCTCTCCCTCCTCCCACTAACAATGCTAACACCCCTTCCAAACTCTCTCCTCGACACTCGGTCTCTGGATTGTCATCTTTTTCCCCCCTCTCCCCCGATGAGATTCTCACACTTATCACATCAAAGCGGGCAACCACATGCCCTCTTGATCCCACCCCCTCCCCCCTTCTCCAATCCATTTCCGCCGACATCCTTCCTTACCTTACCACCCTAATCAACTCCTCCCTATCCACAGGATCTGTCCCAGGGGCCTTCAAAATAGCCAGAGTCAAGCCTCTCCTCAAGAAACCTACCCTTGACCCATCATCTGTCCACAATTACAGACCTGTATCCCTTCTCTCCTTCCCTTCCAAAACCCTTGAACGTGCGGCATCTAAACAACTGACTGACTATCTCCGGAAGATGGATCACTTAGACCCCCACCAATCCGGCTTCAAGGCTGGGCAATCCACTGAGACTGCGCTCCTTGCTGTCACGGAAGCCCTCCACTCTGCCCAAGCTTCCTCCCTCTCCTCTGTTCTCATTCTCCTTGACCTGTCTGCTGCCTTCGACACAGTCAATCACCAGATCCTTCTTTCCATCCTCTCAGACCTGGGCATCTCTGGCACCGCACACTCCTGGTTTTCTTCCTACCTGGCGGGCCGCTCCTACCAGGTGACCTTGAGAGAATCGCTGTCTTCTCCACGAACCCTTTCCACTGGAGTACCCCAGGGTTCTGTCCTAGGGCCCCTACTTTTCTCCCTCTACACCAAGTCTCTTGGCTCGGTAATCTCTTCACATGGGCTCTCCTACCACAGCTACGCAGACGACACTCAACTCTTCCTGTCCTTCCCCCCGTCTGATGTACACGTGGCAACCCGTATCTCAGCATGTCTCGCTGACATTTCAACTTGGATGGCTGACCACCATCTCAAGCTCAATCTTAACAAGACCGAGCTCCTCTTCATCCCCGGGAAAGCCTGCCCTCTCCAAGACTTCTCCATCACAGTGGAGAACTCTACTGTAACCCCCTCCCTGACAGCCAAGAACCTTGGAGTGATCCTGGATAACCGACTATCCTGTGCGGAGAACATTGCAGCAACGGCTCGCTCCTGCAGATTCTTCCTCTACAACATCAGAAGGATACGACCATTCCTTACCAGAGAGGCAGCGCAACTCTTGACCCAGGCACTGGTCATCTCCCGCCTGGATTACTGCAATGTACTCCTGGCTGGGCTCCCCGCTTCAGCCATTAGACCTCTGCAGCTCATCCAGAATGCTGCTGCCCGGCTGGTATTCAACCTCCCCAAATACTCGCATGTCACCCCTCTCCTTCGCACCCTGCACTGGCTCCCGATAGCAGCTCGCATCAGATTCAAGACCCTGGTGCTTGCATACCAGGCAGCTAAAGGGACAGCCCCTGCCTACCTGAAGGAAATGGTAACCCCCCAAACCCCTGCCCGCTCACTCCGCTCCTCCACCTCGGCTGGCCGACTGGCCCCACCTCCTCTACACAGCAGTCGGGCTGCCCGATCACGTCTCTTCACAACACTGGCTCCCCGCTGGTGGAATGAGCTCCCCACGGCCGTCAGAACGGCTGAGTCACTACCCATCTTCCGTCGTAGACTGAAGACCCATCTCTTCAGGTTACATCTTAACTGCTCCTCCTGAGACATCTTCTGACCCTTACCACTACGTCTCCTAAAGACACCCGCTTTCCCCTCTACTGTGTCCCTAAGAACTTCTATTGCCCCCTTGTACTGTTTCTCAGTTTCTCCCGAAAAAAATAAATAAAAGTTTTAGTAGAAGGCGATAGGGAGAAGGTTTTTTCTTCTATCAGTGGCCCCGGGCCCGAGCTAGATTACTCTTCCTGCAACGAATGGTGGATTGCTGATTCACATGCTTAGTATTCAAATGTATTGATTGTAAGTCGCTTTGGAATAAGGCGTCTGCTAAATGCCAAAAATGTAAATGTAAAATGTAAAATGAAGAAGCAACAACCAAGAAGACGTCGCTCATGAAGTGCCTTTTAGTTTGCTATGTGATTGTGCTAATAAGTTTAAGTCTAATTGAGACAGCGGTAAAGGCTGTTCTCCAACAGGAGTCACGTGCTGGTAACTTCTGTCCCTGAAGAAGCAACAACCAAGAAGACGTCGCTCATTAAGTGCCTTTTAGTTTGCTATGTGATTGTGCTAATACGTTTAAGTCTAATTGAGACAGCGGTAAAGGCTGTTCTCCAACAGGGGTCACGTGCTGGTAACCTCTGTCCCTGAAGAAGCAACAACCAAGAAGACGTCGCTCATTAAGTGCCTTTTAGTTTGCTATGTGATTGTGCTAATAAGTTTAAGTCTAATTGAGACAGCGGTAAAGGCTGTTCTCCAACAGGGGTCACGTGCTGGTAACCTCTGTCCCTGAAGAAGCAACAACCAAGAAGACGTCGGTCTTTAAGTGCCCTTTAGCTTGTTATGTGATTGTGCTAATAAGTTTAACTCTAACTGAGACAGCGGTAAAGGCTGTTCTCCAACAGGGGTCACGTGCTGGTAACCTCTGTCCCTGAAGAAGCAACAACCAAGAAGACGTCGCTCATTAAGTGCCTTTTAGTTTGCTATGTGATTGTGCTAATAAGTTTAAGTCTAATTGAGACAGCGGTAAAGGCTGTTCTCCAACAGGGGTCACGTGCTGGTAACCTCGGTCCCTGAAGAAGCAACAACCAAGAAGACGTCGCTCATTAAGTGCCTTTTAGTTTGCTATGTGATTGTGCTAATACGTTTAAGTCTAATTGAGACAGCGGTAAAGGCTGTTCTCCAACAGGGGTCACGTGCTGGTAACCTCTGTCCCTGAAGAAGCAACAACCAAGAAGACGTCGCTCATTAAGTGCCTTTTAGTTTGCTATGTGATTGTGCTAATAAGTTTAAGTCTAATTGAGACAGCGGTAAAGGCTGTTCTCCAACAGGGGTCACGTGCTGGTAACCTCTGTCCCTGAAGAAGCAACAACCAAGAAGACGTCGCTCATTAAGTGCCTTTTAGTTTGCTATGTGATTGTGCTAATAAGTTTAAGTCTAATTGAGACAGCGGTAAAGGCTGTTCTCCAACAGGGGTCACGTGCTGGTAACCTCGGTCCCTGAAGAAGCAACAACCAAGAAGACGTCGCTCATTAAGTGCCTTTTAGTTTGCTATGTGATTGTGCTAATACGTTTAAGTCTAATTGAGACAGCGGTAAAGGCTGTTCTCCAACAAGGGTCACGTGCTGGTAACCCCGGTCCCTGAAGAAGCAACAACCAAGAAGATGTCGCTCATTAAGTGCCTTTTAGTTTGCTATGTGATTGTGCTAAAAAGTTTAACTCTAATTGAGACAGCGGTAAAGGCTGTTCTCCAACAGGGGTCACGTGCTGGTAACCTCTGTCCCTGAAGACAGAGGTTTTGGAAACCTAGCAGTGAAGTCATCTCTCTCTCCACTCTGAGTAAGTAGACTATCTAGTAAGCTGGACTTCTGATAAGTTGATACCTGTCTTGTTATTAGTAATAGAGTAAATAACTGTCTGTTTTAAGGCTATCTAGTTAAAATTGGACTACTGATACCTGTCTGTTCATTAGTAATAGTGATAGGGAAAGTAATAGGATGATTGCTGTCTGTTTTAAGATTATCTAGTTAAGCTGTCTGTTTTCAAAACAAAGGCTTCAGAGTCATTCTGGTGAAACTAACCAGTTTCTGACCAAGTAGGTGTTAACTTGTAGTAGGAGGAGACTTCTAGCTCCCCTATATAGTGGATAGACCAAGGCCAGGGAGGTCATACAGGCGACTGTGAGAACACCTGTCAGTCGTTGTCATTAGTGCTCGTTAGTGAGGAGTGGCTACAAGCCTGCTAGTGTCCATAAATATCTGGCCTGTCTGAGAGCGACAGCCCCTGTGACAGCCTCCTGACACGTAGGGCCCGTCCCAATTCACCTCTAGCCCTTTGTTTTCACCCCTATGGCTCGATTTGCGCGTTCACGTTTAGGGCGAGGGCTGTCCCAATTCATATTTCATCGAGGGCTAGGGGTAAGGGGGAGGGCTAACTATTACTTCGTTTCGAGCGATTCCAGGACCAGACTAGCTTCGAAGGGCTAGGGGTACGCTACCCCTTGATACCAGGATGCATTGCGAATCATCTACAGAAATCTTATGTCGCTCTATTCAATGCGGAAATGTCATTTTACTTTCTCTGTAATTACTTATTAATAAAGATTTGAAAAATTATGATAACCATCTTATTGTCTTAGTTTAATGTCATTACAAAGCATTATAGACCTTTTATTTATAACAAGCTTAACCCAAAAATCGCTTTTATGTCGGTGCTGTGTCTAACGTTACAGTAACGCAACGCTGCATGACAGTCGAGCATTTCAGAGATGTACAATCATAAATCAATTATTACCTGTGGCGTTTGACAGCGGATGATGGTACACATATGTAAAGTTATCTATCAAACGTTCGTCTGACTTGTACATGATGCGCATTTTGACCTATTTCCACCCGCAATCTAATCCGAGCAGTTGTTATTAGGTAATATTATTAATGGGTTGTATCATTGTATGTAACTTAC
Source organism: Nansenia antarctica (assembly GCF_963989245.1). NCBI lineage: Eukaryota > Metazoa > Chordata > Actinopteri > Argentiniformes > Microstomatidae > Nansenia > Nansenia antarctica. The sequence goes on along the minus strand of NC_137675.1, from coordinate 61,917,651 downwards.
AAATGTAACTACAGCTAGAGCGCAGACTGGCATCGGCACGGGTGAACTATACCATAATGCATTGCATGTCATGTATAAAAAGATCAATGCCACAATACCTATTGACAACGGCGAAGAAGAGAAGAGAAGAAAGAGACAAGAGACAAGTTTAGAGACCACAAAAAAACAACAACAACAAAGATACACAAGATGACACCAAAAACTGAGATACACAAATGTAAGTATTTACTTCGTTAATGAAGTTTGTGAAAAGTTATGACCATGGTATTGTAATGTCCAAATTGTAACTATATACGACTGTCGCATCTGGCAGGCCCATGCAGAACACGAGTTCGTCAGAAAGCAATAGTGTTGGTTCTTTCGATTCTGAACAATGATACAACTATGATACAACAATGTTCCATCATTAGGGACTCCGGAGCAAACCAGAGATCTCATCCATTTCAGGAGCGAAAATGAGAACCATTTTCTTAAAAGCAAAGCCGCCTCAAAAGGCCTTTGGGAGTGAGTAATTGGTTTTAAAGTTTCTTGACTGCATACAAACGTCTATGTTTGTTTATAGTTTTTTACATTCTGTTAACATACATTTTTTATTATTGTTATGATACAGGGCGTTTATTAAACAAATTGGGCTGGAAGGGAAGATGTCCCACCAGCAAGTGGTGTCCAAGAAATGGGAGAACCTGAAAAGGAAATATAAGGTAACCTGAGAGCAATGTGGTTCAATGTACAATTTTTTCCATCACAAATACTGTGTAGGCTACTGTAATAAAGGCATAAAGGCATTATTTGTCTTCTCATTATTAACATTGTGTGTTTATTGCAGGAGTTGAAAACCCCAAAGACCGGGTCAGACACAGAGGGTGGGGAAGTAACAGCGGCCAATTGGCAATTTTTTACTGATATGCATCAGGTCCTGGGAGCTAGGCCATCCATCGACCCCCCTGTGGTGGTCAGCTCTTTGGTAAGGTTTGAAGATTAGATACAATCACATTTACCAAGTAATGCAATAGTAATTCATCCATTTCTAACATGTATTTCCTTCTCATTTGTTTTTTTTCTTTCAGGAAATGACCAACCCCACCTCAGCCTCTCCCTCCGCCTCTTCCTCAGCCTCTCCCTCCGCCTCAGCCTCCACCTCAGCCTCCACCTCAGCCTCCACCTCAGCCTCCACCTAAGCCCCAGCCTCCACCTCAGCCTCAGCCCCAGCCTCCACCTCAGCTCCAGCCCCAGCCTCAACCTCAGCCCCCGCCCCAGCCTCAACCTCAGCCAGCCCTCAAACCCCGAGGAAGAAGAGGAGGACGACCGCCCTAGACACCCTGGTAACCCTGGTGGAAAAAGACATGGAGCTTGAACAGGAGCGTCATGCTACAAATGACGCCAACACAAAAGAACACAACGCCAACACAAAAGAATTTTTAGCGCTGTTCAAACAGCTAGTGGATAAAATTCCTGACAAGTAGAGTAGATTTGTTTAGAGGGGCTATTCCATCAACTTTGCTAAAGGAAAGTCCATATTTTTTGGATTTTCCTTTAGCAACGTTGATGGAATAGCCCCAAAGTTGTTAACAGTTAATTAACCTTGTTGTTTTTATTGTTGCTGTTCGGGGTATTCCATCAACTTTGCTAAAGGAAAGTCCTTATTTTTGGGATTTTCCTTTAGCAACATTGATGGAATAGCCCCCATGATACTTACATTTGTTGTTGTTGTTGTTGTTGTTGTTGTTGTTGTTGTTGTTGTTGTTGGACTACTAAAGTATTTGTTTCAAACCAATTGTTGGTGGATTCATTATGAGCATGAATAACAGATTGTCTTATATAATCAAACCACATTTTCCCATTTAGCTAGCAGTTAGTTCACTGTAAAAATCCTAAAATTGTAAGACAAATATTGTTGTAATATTTTTTTTATTTGAAGAAATCACACAATTAAGACATAAAACAGATTGAAACAAGCCTAAAATGGTATCAACATGGCTAACATACAAACTATATACAATTATACATTTCTGGGTCACAAACAGCATTGTACTATGGTGCTTGCACATGGCCCGAAACCAAGGCAGCCAGTCTGTCCCTTGTAGCATTCCCAGAGGTCTCGTTACCTGCTAGGGGCTCACCGGGAGGTTGGGGGTCAAACATGTCCTGTGCATCTGGATCTAGCTCCAGCATGTCTCCATTATCGAGACACACATTGTGCAAAAAAGCACAGGACGCAACTACCACAGGTGCAAATGTTGGTTTAACATATAAGGCTTTGAACAGGGTAGATCTCCATCTGGTCTTCATCATTCCAAAAGCCATTTCTACAATGCTGCGGCCTCTGGAATGATAATTATTGAAGCGCCCCTGTATTTGTCCAATAACGGGATCCTTGTATGGTGTGATGAGGCAGATTGGTGTGTCCAAACAGGGATAGCCACCATCACCCAGAAGCATGTAACCCCTGGGAGGGTACTGTCTGGTCCTGTAAAAGGTACTGTTCTTCATGATGCGTGTGTCATGAACCGACCCCGGGTAGCCTACAAAGATGTCAAGGAATCTACCCTTCGAATCACAAATTGCCTGCATGTTTATAGAAAAGAATCCTTTGTAATTTAAATAGTCAATTCGGTGTAGTAGAGGGGGTTTGATCCTGATATGGCAGCCATCTATTGCACCCACAACGTTGTTGAAGGCAGGGCTTCCTGATAGCAGGGCAAATCCTTGCCCAACAGCATGAAGCTCTCCTGCCGGTGGGAGAGAGATGGCTCGCTTGAGGTTGTTCCAAATGTGCTGTGCAACTCTGTGGATGATGCGGTGGACTGTGGCTTTTGGCACATTGAAGACACGGCATACAACCTGATAGGACAGTCCATGAGCCAGCCAGTACACATAAATGAGGACTTCCATCTGATTTCCCCAGCCATGATCCTGTTCCCTCTGTAGGAGCCTCTGCAGACCATGCATGGCTCTTCTGCTGAGGCGGTAGTCCTGTCTCAGATCAGCCTCTACATTAAACCATAAACGCAGGATGGGCAGGTCCTGACTCAGCTTGCAGTATCTCATAGGATGACCAGTCTGTAAAAGGAAATACGTTCACATTCCTTAGTCTGAATAGGAAAGATTTTACTGCAGGACATTTCTCCATTCCCCATCCCCCAAGCAATGTCCCCATCCCCCAAGCAATGTCCCCATCCCCCAATCAATGTCCCCATCCCCCAAGCCATTTCCCCCCAATCCCCCCAAACCAAACACATATGGAACAAACACGTTAATAGCACGATAGCATTAATTACCACGTAATTACGCCATGTACGCATTGTACTGCACACAGATCATCACACAAATCAATAATACAAAAAGTAAAAGGTCGGTTACTCGTTGAGACAACATTTACATGAATAACCACTATACTAGCATGTTGTGTTGCTTGGTTAAAAACTTTTTGGCAGTCTATCGTACATACCAAAAACTGTCCCATCAGTCCCATCAGTATTCTGGTGCGTCGAAGACGTCTTGCTCTTCCATGATTTCTCAGGTGTGTTGATAATAAACGAAAATAGATGCTTATAGCACACGCAACAGAAATAAACACAGCTGAAGAAGGCATTGCGAGATGTGAGAATTCGCCGGCAACACAACGCGTCACCCGTACCGCGTCTAAACCACTGTTGATGACGTAGGCGCCGTGAAGGGCTGTCCCAATTCATAGGGCTTAGATTGCAAGGGGTAGGGCTTGTGACGTGTTTGAAGGCCTTGCCTTCGAATCGAGTGACACTCGAAAACGAGCCATAGGGGTAGAAAAGGGAATTGGGATTGGCCCTAGACTCGTGACCACAAGACTCGTGACCACAAGACAAGGGAGTCTATCTGTGGGAGTCCATCGAGGAAGGCCTGAGAGGAAGCCAGGGTACTTAGTACCTTCTCTTCCAGTGTTTGTAGTGTTGCTGTCTTCTCTTGGCACATCGGTCTACTGAGTGCACTTAGCTACCCCTACTTCTGTTGGTTCATTAGCCCTCTTCCCCTCTACGGACCTATATCCCAATGTGCTTTCTCCCTATTCCTGTTCTTCTGACACACAGGAGGACACCTAGATGCTACACCCCCCCTCGCAACCCTTCCAATCTCATCTACCCACCTCTTTCTACTGACCATGACTTTATCGCCGCAGGCGGTCTCTGGAATTGCCAGTCGGCGGTCCGGAAAGCTGACGCTATCTCAGCTTACCCATCTCTTATGGCCCTCAATTTCCTTGCTCTCACTGAAACCTGGATCACACCAGAAAACACAGCTACACCGGCAGCCCTCTCTGCCGCCTACTCCTTTTCTCATTCCCCTAGACCCTCTGGTCGAGGGGGAGGCACAGGACTCCTCATCTCGCCCAAGTGGTCACATACTGTCCTTCCCCTGGCACACTTGTCTATATCCTCCTTTGAATTTCATGCTGCTTTCGTCTCCTCCCCGGTCAAACTCCACATTGTTGTCATCTATCGCCCCCCAGGCCAGCTCGGTGACTTCCTAGGCGAGATGGATGGCCTTCTCAGCTACTTCCCTGATGATGGCACTCCGCTCGTACTACTAGGCGACTTCAATTTCCAATCTGAGAAGCTTCTCTCATCTGGAGTACTTGACCTTCTCCTCTCCTTCGGCCTTACCCTGTCCCCCTCTCCTCCGACTCATAAGGCAGGCAATCAGCTCGACCTTGTCTTCACCAGATCTTCCCACACTTCCAACCTTACCGTTACCCCTCTTCCAGTTTCTGATCACCACTTTATATCCTTCTCCCTTCCCCTCAAAACGTCCTCTTCCCTCTCAGCCTCTAACCACTTAAGACCCTCTCGTCGTAACCTACGTACCCTGTCCCCCATCACCCTCTCTTCTTCTGTCCTATCCTCCCTACCCTCTGTCGAATCCTTCTCCCTTCTATCCACTGATGCGGCATCCTCAACCCTCCTGTCCGCTCTCACCTCATCCTTCGACACCCTCTGTCCACTAACCCTGAAGCCAGCTCGATCCTCTCCTCGAGCTCCCTGGCTCTCTGAAACGCTACATGCTTGTAGACTAGAGCTCAGAGCAGCTGAGAGGAAATGGAGAAAAACTGGTATTTCTGATGACCTTAACCTCTATCACTCTCTCCTTGCCAACTACGCCTCCTCGGCATCAGCTGCTAAAGCATCCTACTATCATTCCAAAATACATTCTTCTGCCTCTAATCCTAGAAAACTGTTCTCCACTTTCTCTTCACTCCTTAATCCACCTCCTCCCCCTCCTCCTTCCTCCCTGTCCGCCGATGACTTTGTCACCTACTTTGAAAAAAAGGTGGACGACATCAGCAGCACCTTTTCCCCCCCACCTCTCCCTCCTCCCACTAACAATGCTAACACCCCTTCCAAACTCTCTCCTCGACACTCGGTCTCTGGATTGTCATCTTTTTCCCCCCTCTCCCCCGATGAGATTCTCACACTTATCACATCAAAGCGGGCAACCACATGCCCTCTTGATCCCATCCCCTCCCCCCTTCTCCAATCCATTTCCGCCGACATCCTTCCTTACCTTACCACCCTAATCAACTCCTCCCTATCCACAGGATCTGTCCCAGCGGCCTTCAAAATAGCCAGAGTCAAGCCTCTCCTCAAGAAACCTACCCTTGACCCATCATCTGTCCACAATTACAGACCTGTATCCCTTCTCTCCTTCCCTTCCAAAACCCTTGAACGCGCGGCATCTAAACAACTGACTGACTATCTCCGGAAGATGGATCACTTAGACCCCCACCAATCCGGCTTCAAGGCTGGGCATTCCACTGAGACTGCGCTCCTTGCTGTCACGGAAGCCCTCCACTCTGCCCAAGCTTCCTCCCTCTCCTCTGTTCTCATTCTCCTTGACCTGTCTGCTGCCTTCGACACAGTCAATCACCAGATCCTTCTCTCCATCCTCTCAGACCTGGGCATCTCTGGCACCGCACACTCCTGGTTTTCTTCCTACCTGGCGGGCCGCTCCTACCAGGTGACCTGGAGAGAATCGCTGTCTTCTCCACGAACCCTTTCCACTGGAGTACCCCAGGGTTCTGTCCTAGGGCCCCTACTTTTCTCCCTCTACACCAAGTCTCTTGGCTCGGTAATCTCTTCACATGGGCTCTCCTACCACAGCTACGCAGACGACACTCAACTCTTCCTGTCCTTCCCCGCGTCTGATGTACACGTGGCAACCCGTATCTCAGCATGTCTCGCTGACATTTCAACTTGGATGGCTGACCACCATCTCAAGCTCAATCTTAACAAGACCGAGCTCCTCTTCATCCCCGGGAAAGCCTGCCCTCTCCAAGACTTCTCCATCACAGTGGAGAACTCTACTGTAACCCCCTCCCTGACAGCCAAGAACCTTGGAGTGATCCTGGATAACCGACTATCCTGTGCGGAGAACATTGCAGCAACGGCTCGCTCCTGCAGATTCTTCCTCTACAACATCAGAAGGATACGACCATTCCTTACCAGAGAGGCAGCGCAACTCTTGACCCAGGCACTGGTCATCTCCCGCCTGGATTACTGCAATGTACTCCTGGCTGGGCTCCCCGCTTCAGCCATTAGACCTCTGCAGCTCATCCAGAATGCTGCTGCCCGGCTGGTATTCAACCTCCCCAAATACTTGCATGTCACCCCTCTCCTTCGCACCCTGCACTGGCTCCCGATAGCAGCTCGCATCAGATTCAAGACCCTGGTGCTTGCATACCAGGCAGCTAAAGGGACAGCCCCTGCCTACCTGAAGGAAATGGTAACCCCCCAAACCCCTGCCCGCTCACTCCGCTCCTCCACCTCGGCTGGCCGACTGGCCCCACCTCCTCTACACAGCAGTCGGGCTGCCCGATCACGTCTCTTCACAACACTGGCTCCCCGCTGGTGGAATGAGCTCCCCACGGCCGTCAGAACGGCTGAGTCACTACCCATCTTCCGTCGTAGACTGAAGACCCATCTCTTCAGGTTACATCTTAACTGCTCCTCCTGAGACATCTTCTGACCCTTACCACTACGTCTCCTAAAGACACCCGCTTTCCCCTCTACTGTGTCCCTAAGAACTTCTATTGCCCCCTTGTACTGTTTCTCAGTTTCTCCTGGAAAAAAAGAAAAAAGTTTTAGTAGAAGGCGATAGGGAGAAGGTTTTTTCTTCTATCAGTGGCCCCGGGCCCGAGCTAGATTACTCTTCCTGCAACGAATGGTGGATTGCTGATTCACATGCTTAGTATTCAAATGTATTGATTGTAAGTCGCTTTGGAATAAGGCGTCTGCTAAATGCCAAAAATGTAAATGTAAAATGTAAAATGAAGAAGCAACAACCAAGAAGACGTCGCTCATGAAGTGCCTTTTAGTTTGCTATGTGATTGTGCTAATAAGTTTAAGTCTAATTGAGACAGCGGTAAAGGCTGTTCTCCAACAGGGGTCACGTGCTGGTAACCTCTGTCCCTGAAGAAGCAACAACCAAGAAGACGTCGCTCATTAAGTGCCTTTTAGTTTGCTATGTGATTGTGCTAATAAGTTTAAGTCTAATTGAGACAGCGGTAAAGGCTGTTCTCCAACAGGGGTCACGTGCTGGTAACCTCTGTCCCTGAAGAAGCAACAACCAAGAAGACGTCGGTCTTTAAGTGCCCTTTAGCTTGTTATGTGATTGTGCTAATAAGTTTAACTCTAATTGAGACAGCGGTAAAGGCTGTTCTCCAACAGGGGTCACGTGCTGGTAACCTCTGTCCCTGAAGAAGCAACAACCAAGAAGACGTCGGTCTTTAAGTGCCCTTTATCTAGTTATGTGATTGTGCTAATAAGTTTAACTCTAATTGAGACAGCGGTAAAGGCTGTTCTCCAACAGGGGTCACGTGCTGGTAACCTCTGTCCCTGAAGAAGCAACAACCAAGAAGACGTCGCTCATTAAGTGCCTTTTAGTTTGCTATGTGATTGTGCTAATAAGTTTAAGTCTAATTGAGACAGCGGTAAAGGCTGTTCTCCAACAGGGGTCACGTGCTGGTAACCTCGGTCCCTGAAGAAGCAACAACCAAGAAGACGTCGCTCATTAAGTGCCTTTTAGTTTGCTATGTGATTGTGCTAATACGTTTAAGTCTAATTGAGACAGCGGTAAAGGCTGTTCTCCAACAGGGGTCACGTGCTGGTAACCTCTGTCCCTGAAGAAGCAACAACCAAGAAGACGTCGCTCATTAAGTGCCTTTTAGTTTGCTATGTGATTGTGCTAATAAGTTTAAGTCTAATTGAGACAGCGGTAAAGGCTGTTCTCCAACAGGGGTCACGTGCTGGTAACCTCGGTCCCTGAAGAAGCAACAACCAAGAAGACGTCGCTCATTAAGTGCCTTTTAGTTTGCTATGTGATTGTGCTAAAAAGTTTAACTCTAATTGAGACAGCGGTAAAGGCTGTTCTCCAACAGGGGTCACGTGCTGGTAACCTCTGTCCCTGAAGACAGAGGTTTTGGAAACCTAGCAGTGAAGTCATCTCTCTCTCCACTCTGAGTAAGTAGACTATCTAGTAAGCTGGACTTCTGATAAGTTGATACCTGTCTTGTTATTAGTAATAGAGTAAATAACTGTCTGTTTTAAGGCTATCTAGTTAAAATTGGACTACTGATACCTGTCTGTTCATTAGTAATAGTGATAGGGAAAGTAATAGGGTGATTGCTGTCTGTTTTAAGATTATCTAGTTAAGCTGTCTGTTTTCAAAACAAAGGCTTCAGAGTCATTCTGGTGAAACTAACCAGTTTCTGACCAAGTAGGTGTTAACTTGTAGTAGGAGGAGACTTCTAGCACCCCTATATAGTGGATAGACCAAGGCCAGGGAGGTCATACAGGCGACTGTGAGAACACCTGTCAGTCGTTGTCATTAGTGCTCGTTAGTGAGGAGTGGCTACAAGCCTGCTAGTGTCCATAAATATCTGGCCTGTCTGAGAGCGACAGCCCCTGCGACAGCCTCCTGACACTAAGACTCGTGACCACAAGACAAGGGAGTCTATCTGTGGGAGTCCTGAGAGGAAGCCAGGGTACTTAGTACCTTCTCTTCCAGTGTTTGTAGTGTTGCTGTCTTCTCTTGGCACATCGGTCTACTGAGTGCACTTAGCTACCCCTACTTCTGTTGGTTCATTAGCGCTCTTCCCCTCTACGGACCTATATCCCAATGTGCTTTCTCCCTATTCCTGTTCTTCTGACACTCAGGAGGACACCTAGATGCTACACCCCCCCTCGCAACCCTTCCAATCTCATCTACCCACCTCTTTCTACTGACCATGACTTTATCGCCGCAGGCGGTCTCTGGAATTGCCAGTCGGCGGTCCGGAAAGCTGACGCTATCTCAGCTTATGCATCTCTTATGGCCCTCAATTTCCTTGCTCTCACTGAAACCTGGATCACACCAGAAAACACAGCTACACCGGCAGCCCTCTCTGCCGCCTACTCCTTTTCTCATTCCCCTAGACCCTCTGGTCGAGGGGGAGGCACAGGACTCATCATCTCGCCCAAGTGGTCACATACTGTCCTTCCCCTGGCACACTTGTCTATATCCTCCTTTGAATTTCATGCTGCTTTCGTCTCCTCCCCGGTCAAACTCCCCATTGTTGTCATCTATCGCCCCCCAGGCCAGCTCGGTGACTTCCTAGGCGAGATGGATGGCCTTCTCAGCTACTTCCCTGATGATGGCACTCCGCTCGTACTACTAGGCGACTTCAATTTCCAATCTGAGAAGCTTCTCTCATCTGGAGTACTTGACCTTCTCCTCTCCTTCGGCCTTACCCTGTCCCCCTCTCCTCCGACTCATAAGGCAGGCAATCAGCTCGACCTTGTCTTCACCAGATCTTCCCACACTTCCAACCTTACCGTTACCCCTCTTCCAGTTTCTGATCACCACTTTATATCCTTCTCCCTTCCCCTCAAAACGTCCTCTTCCCTCTCAGCCTCTAACCACTTAAGACCCTCTCGTCGTAACCTACGTACCCTGTCCCCCATCACCCTCTCTTCTTCTGTCCTATCCTCCCTACCCTCTGTCGAATCCTTCTCCCTTCTATCCACTGATGCGGCATCCTCAACCCTCCTGTCCGCTCTCACCTCATCCTTCGACACCCTCTGTCCACTAACCCTGAAGCCAGCTCGATCCTCTCCTCGAGCTCCCTGGCTCTCTGAAACGCTACATGCTTGTAGACTAGAGCTCAGAGCAGCTGAGAGGAAATGGAGAAAAACTGGCCTTTCTGATGACCTTAACCTCTATCACTCTCTCCTTGCCAACTACGCCTCCTCGGCATCAGCTGCTAAAGCATCCTACTATCATTCCAAAATACATTCTTCTGCCTCTAATCCTAGAAAACTGTTCTCCACTTTCTCTTCACTCCTTAATCCACCTCCTCCCCCTCCTCCTTCCTCCCTGTCCGCCGATGACTTTGTCACCTACTTTGAAAAAAAGGTGGACGACATCAGCAGCACCTTTTCCCCCCCACCTCTCCCTCCTCCCACTAACAATGCTAACACCCCTTCCAAACTCTCTCCTCGACACTCGGTCTCTGGATTGTCATCTTTTTCCCCCCTCTCCCCCGATGAGATTCTCACACTTATCACATCAAAGCGGGCAACCACATGCCCTCTTAATCCCATCCCCTCCCCCCTTCTCCAATCCATTTCCGCCAACATCCTTCCTTACCTTACCACCCTAATCAACTCCTCCCTATCCACAGGATCTGTCCCAGCGGCCTTCAAAATAGCCAGAGTCAAGCCTCTCCTCAAGAAACCTACCCTTGACCCATCATCTGTCCACAATTACAGACCTGTATCCCTTCTCTCCTTCCCTTCCAAAACCCTTGAACGCGCGGCATCTAAACAACTGACTGACTATCTCCGGAAGATGGATCACTTAGACCCCCACCAATCCGGCTTCAAGGCTGGGCATTCCACTGAGACTGCGCTCCTTGCTGTCACGGAAGCCCTCCACTCTGCCCAAGCTTCCTCCCTCTCCTCTGTTCTCATTCTCCTTGACCTGTCGGCTGCCTTCGACACAGTCAATCACCAGATCCTTCTCTCCATCCTCTCAGACCTGGGCATCTCTGGCACCGCACACTCCTGGTTTTCTTCCTACCTGGCGGGCCGCTCCTACCAGGTGACCTGGAGAGAATCGCTGTCTTCTCCACGAACCCTTTCCACTGGAGTACCCCAGGGTTCTGTCCTAGGGCCCCTACTTTTCTCCCTCTACACCAAGTCTCTTGGCTCGGTAATCTCTTCACATGGGCTCTCCTACCACAGCTACGCAGACGACACTCAACTCTTCCTGTCCTTCCCCCCGTCTGATGTACACGTGGCAACCCGTATCTCAGCATGTCTCGCTGACATTTCAACTTGGATGGCTGACCACCATCTCAAGCTCAATCTTAACAAGACCGAGCTCCTCTTCATCCCCGGGAAAGCCTGCCCTCTCCAAGACTTCTCCATCACAGTGGAGAACTCTACTGTAACCCCCTCCCTGACAGCCAAGAACCTTGGAGTGATCCTGGATAACCGACTATCCTGTGCGGAGAACATTGCAGCAACGGCTCGCTCCTGCAGATTCTTCCTCTACAACATCAGAAGGATACGACCATTCCTTACCAGAGAGGCAGCGCAACTCTTGACCCAGGCACTGGTCATCTCCCGCCTGGATTACTGCAATGTACTCCTGGCTGGGCTCCCCGCTTCAGCCATTAGACCTCTGCAGCTCATCCAGAATGCTGCTGCCCGGCTGGTATTCAACCTCCCCAAATACTCGCATGTCACCCCTCTCCTTCGCACCCTGCACTGGCTCCCGATAGCAGCTCGCATCAGATTCAAGACCCTGGTGCTTGCATACAAGGCAGCTAAAGGGACAGCCCCTGCCTACCTGAAGGAAATGGTAACCCCCCAAACCCCTGCCCGCTCACTCCGCTCCTCCACCTCGGCTGGCCGACTGGCCCCACCTCCTCTACACAGCAGTCGGGCTGCCCGATCACGTCTCTTCACAACACTGGCTCCCCGCTGGTGGAATGAGCTCCCCACGGCCGTCAGAACGGCTTAGTCACTACCCATCTTCCGTCGTAGACTGAAGACCCATCTCTTCAGGTTACATCTTAACTGCTCCTCCTGAGACATCTTCTGACCCTTACCACTACGTCTCCTAAAGACACCCGCTTTCCCCTCTACTGTGTCCCTAAGAACTTCTATTGCCCCCTTGTACTGTTTCTCAGTTTCTCCCGAAAAAAGAAAAAAAAAAGTTTTAGTAGAAGGCGATAGGGAGAAGGTTTTTTCTTCTATCAGTGGCCCCGGGCCCGAGCTAGATTACTCTTCCTGCAACGAATGGTGGATTGCTGATTCACATGCTTAGTATTCAAATGTATTGATTGTAAGTCGCTTTGGAATAAGGCGTCTGCTAAATGCCAAAAATGTAAATGTAAAATGTAAAATGAAGAAGCAACAACCAAGAAGACGTCGCTCATGAAGTGCCTTTTAGTTTGCTATGTGATTGTGCTAATAAGTTTAAGTCTAATTGAGACAGCGGTAAAGGCTGTTCTCCAACAGGGGTCACGTGCTGGTAACCTCTGTCCCTGAAGAAGCAACAACCAAGAAGACGTCGCTCATTAAGTGCCTTTTAGTTTGCTATGTGATTGTGCTAATAAGTTTAAGTCTAATTGAGACAGCGGTAAAGGCTGTTCTCCAACAGGGGTCACGTGCTGGTAACCTCTGTCCCTGAAGAAGCAACAACCAAGAAGACGTCGCTCATTAAGTGCCTTTTAGTTTGCTATGTGATTGTGCTAATAAGTTTAAGTCTAATTGAGACAGCGGTAAAGGCTGTTCTCCAACAGGGGTCACGTGCTGGTAACCTCTGTCCCTGAAGAAGCAACAACCAAGAAGACGTCGGTCTTTAAGTGCCCTTTAGCTTGTTATGTGATTGTGCTAATAAGTTTAACTCTAATTGAGACAGCGGTAAAGGCTGTTCTCCAACAGGGGTCACGTGCTGGTAACCTCTGTCCCTGAAGAAGCAACAACCAAGAAGACGTCGCTCATTAAGTGCCTTTTAGTTTGCTATGTGATTGTGCTAATAAGTTTAAGTCTAATTGAGACAGCGGTAAAGGCTGTTCTCCAACAGGGGTCACGTGCTGGTAACCTCTGTCCCTGAAGAAGCAACAACCAAGAAGACGTCGGTCTTTAAGTGCCCTTTAGCTTGTTATGTGATTGTGCTAATAAGTTTAACTCTAATTGAGACAGCGGTAAAGGCTGTTCTCCAACAGGGGTCACGTGCTGGTAACCTCTGTCCCTGAAGAAGCAACAACCAAGAAGACGTCGCTCAATAAGTGCCTTTTAGTTTGCTATGTGATTGTGCTAATAAGTTTAAGTCTAATTGAGACAGCGGTAAAGGCTGTTCTCCAACAGGGGTCACGTGCTGGTAACCTCGGTCCCTGAAGAAGCAACAACCAAGAAGACGTCGCTCATTAAGTGCCTTTTAGTTTGCTATGTGATTGTGCTAATACGTTTAAGTCTAATTGAGACAGCGGTAAAGGCTGTTCTCCAACAGGGGTCACGTGCTGGTAACCTCGGTCCCTGAAGAAGCAACAACCAAGAAGACGTCGCTCATTAAGTGCCTTTTAGTTTGCTATGTGATTGTGCTAAAAAGTTTAACTCTAATTGAGACAGCGGTAAAGGCTGTTATCCAACAGGGGTCACGTGCTGGTAACCTCTGTCCCTGAAGTAATAGTGATAGGGAAAGTAATAGGGTGATTGCTGTCTGTTTTAAGATTATCTAGTTAAGCTGTCTGTTTTCAAAACAAAGGCTTCAGAGTCATTCTGGTGAAACTAACCAGTTTCTGACCAAGTAGGTGTTAACTTGTAGTAGGAGGAGACTTCTAGCTCCCCTATATAGTGGATAGACCAAGGCCAGGGAGGTCATACAGGCGACTGTGAGAACACCTGTCAGTCGTTGTCATTAGTGCTCGTTAGTGAGGAGTGGCTACAAGCCTGCTAGTGTCCATAAATATCTGGCCTGTCTGAGAGCGACAGCCCCTGCGACAGCCTCCTGACACTAAGACTCGTGACCACAAGACAAGGTAGTCTATCTGTGGGAGTCCATCGAGGAAGGCCTGAGAGGAAGCCAGGGTACTTAGTACCTTCTCTTCCAGTGTTTGTAGTGTTGCTGTCTTCTCTTGGCACATCGGTCTACTGAGTGCACTTAGCTACCCCTACTTCTGTTGGTTCATTAGCCCTCTTCCTCTCTACGGACCTATATCCCAATGTGCTTTCTCCCTATTCCTGTTCTTCTGACACTCAGGAGGACACCTAGATGCTACACCCCCCCCTCGCAACCCTTCCAATCTCATCTACCCACCTCTTTCTACTGACCATGACTTTATCGCCGCAGGCGGTCTCTGGAATTGCCAGTCGGCGGTCCGGAAAGCTGACGCTATCTCAGCTTATGCATCTCTTATGGCCCTCAATTTCCTTGCTCTCACTGAAACCTGGATCACACCAGAAAACACAGCTACACCGGCAGCCCTCTCTGCCGCCTACTCCTTTTCTCATTCCCCTAGACCCTCTGGTCGAGGGGGAGGCGCAGGACTCCTCATCTCGCCCAAGTGGTCACATACTGTCCTTCCCCTGGCACACTATGTCTATATCCTCCTTTGAATTTCATGCTGCTTTCGTCTCCTCCCCGGTCAAACTCCACATTGTTGTCATCTATCGCCCCCCAGGCCAGCTCGGTGACTTCCTAGGCGAGATGGATGGCCTTCTCAGCTACTTCCCTGATGATGGCACTCCGCTCGTACTACTAGGCGACTTCAATTTCCAATCTGAGAAGCTTCTCTCATCTGGAGTACCTGACCTCCCCCTCTCCTCCGACTCATAAGGCAGGCAATCAGCTCGACCTTGTCTTCACCAGATCTTCCCACACTTCCAACCTTACCGTTACCCCTCTTCCAGTTTCTGATCACCACTTTATATCCTTCTCCCTTCCCCTCAAAACGTCCTCTTCCCTCTCAGCCTCTAACCACTTAAGACCCTCTCGTCGTAACCTACGTACCCTGTCCCCCATCACCCTCTCTTCTTCTGTCCTATCCTCCCTACCCTCTGTCGAATCCTTCTCCCTTCTATCCACTGATGCGGCATCCTCAACCCTCCTGTCCGCTCTCACCTCATCCTTCGACACCCTCTGTCCACTAACCCTGAAGCCAGCTCGATCCTCTCCTCGAGCTCCCTGGCTCTCTGAAACGCTACATGCTTGTAGACTAGAGCTCAGAGCAGCTGAGAGGAAATGGAGAAAAACTGGCCTTTCTGATGACCTTAACCTCTATCACTCTCTCCTTGCCAACTACGCCTCCTCGGCATCAGCTGCTAAAGCATCCTACTATCATTGCAAAATACATTCTTCTGCCTCTAATCCTAGAAAACTGTTCTCCACTTTCTCTTCACTCCTTAATCCACCTCCTCCCCCTCCTCCTTCCTCCCTGTCCGCCGATGACTTTGTCACCTACTTTGAAAAAAAGGTGGACGACATCAGCAGCACCTTTTCCCCCCCACCTCTCCCTCCTCCCACTAACAATGCTAACACCCCTTCCAAACTCTCTCCTCGACACTCGGTCTCTGGATTGTCATCTTTTTCCCCCCTCTCCCCCGATGAGATTCTCACACTTATCACATCAAAGCGGGCAACCACATGCCCTCTTGATCCCATCCCCTCCCCCCTTCTCCAATCCATTTCCGCCGACATCCTTCCTTACCTTACCACCCTAATCAACTCCTCCCTATCCACAGGATCTGTCCCAGCGGCCTTCAAAATAGCCAGAGTCAAGCCTCTCCTCAAGAAACCTACCCTTGAACCATCATCTGTCCACAATTACAGACCTGTATCCCTTCTCTCCTTCCCTTCCAAAACCCTTGAACGCGCGGCATCTAAACAACTGACTGGCTATCTCCGGAAGATGGATCACTTAGACCCCCACCAATCCGGCTTCAAGGCTGGGCATTCCACTGAGACTGCGCTCCTTGCTGTCACGGAAGCCCTCCACTCTGCCCAAGCTTCCTCCCTCTCCTCTGTTCTCATTCTCCTTGACCTGTCTGCTGCCTTCGACACAGTCAATCACCAGATCCTTCTCTCCATCCTCTCAGACCTGGGCATCTCTGGCACCGCACACTCCTGGTTTTCTTCCTACCTGGCGGGCCGCTCCTACCAGGTGACCTGGAGAGAATCGCTGTCTTCTCCACGAACCCTTTCCACTGGAGTACCCCAGGGTTCTGTCCTAGGGCCCCTACTTTTCTCCCTCTACACCAAGTCTCTTGGCTCGGTAATCTCTTCACATGGGCTCTCCTACCACAGCTACGCAGACGACACTCAACTCTTCCTGTCCTTCCCCCCGTCTGATGTACACGTGGCAACCCGTATCTCAGCATGTCTCGCTGACATTTCAACTTGGATGGCTGACCACCATCTCAAGCTCAATCTTAACAAGACCGAGCTCCTCTTCATCCCCGGGAAAGCCTGCCCTCTCCAAGACTTCTCCATCACAGTGGAGAACTCTACTGTAACCCCCTCCCTGACAGCCAAGAACCTTGGAGTGATCCTGGATAACCGACTATCCTGTGCGGAGAACATTGCAGCAACGGCTCGCTCCTGCAGATTCTTCCTCTACAACATCAGAAGGATACGACCATTCCTTACCAGAGAGGCAGCGCAACTCTTGACCCAGGCACTGGTCATCTCCCGCCTGGATTACTGCAATGTACTCCTGGCTGGGCTCCCCGCTTCAGCCATTAGACCTCTGCAGCTCATCCAGAATGCTGCTGCCCGGCTGGTATTCAACCTCCCCAAATACTCGCATGTCACCCCTCTCCTTCGCACCCTGCACTGGCTCCCGATAGCAGCTCGCATCAGATTCAAGACCCTGGTGCTTGCATACCAGGCAGCTAAAGGGACAGCCCCTGCCTACCTGAAGGAAATGGTAACCCCCCAAACCCCTGCCCGCTCACTCCGCTCCTCCACCTCGGCTGGCCGACTGGCCCCACCTCCTCTACACAGCAGTCGGGCTGCCCGATCACGTCTCTTCACAACACTGGCTCCCCGCTGGTGGAATGAGCTCCCCACGGCCGTCAGAACGGCTGAGTCACTACCCATCTTCCGTCGTAGACTGAAGACCCATCTCTTCAGGTTACATCTTAACTGCTCCTCCTGAGACATCTTCTGACCCTTACCACTACGTCTCCTAAAGACACCCGCTTTCCCCTCTACTGTGTCCCTAAGAACTTCTATTGCCCCCTTGTACTGTTTCTCAGTTTCTCCCGGAAAAAAAAAAAAAAAGTTTTAGTAGAAGGCGATAGGGAGAAGGTTTTTTCTTCTATCAGTGGCCCCGGGCCCGAGCTAGATTACTCTTCCTGCAACGAATGGTGGATTGCTGATTCACATGCTTAGTATTCAAATGTATTGATTGTAAGTCGCTTTGGAATAAGGCGTCTGCTAAATGCCAAAAATGTAAATGTCAAATGTCAAATGAAGAGGCAACAACCAAGAAGACGTCGCTCATTAAGTGCCTTTTAGTTTGCTATGTGATTGTGCTAATAAGTTTAAGTCTAATTGAGACAGCGGTAAAGGCTGTTCTCCAACAGGGGTCACGTGCTGGTAACCTCTGTCCCTGAAGAAGCAACAACCAAGAAGACATCGCTCATTAAGTGCCTTTTAGTTTGCTATGTGATTGTGCTAATAAGTTTAACTCTAATTGAGACAGCGGTAAAGGCTGTTCTCCAACAGGGGTCACGTGCTGGTAACCTCTGTCCCTGAAGAAGCAACAACCAAGAAGACGTCGGTCTTTAAGTGCCCTTTAGCTTGTTATGTGATTGTGCTAATAAGTTTAACTCTAATTGAGACAGCGGTAAAGGCTGTTCTCCAACAGGGGTCACGTGCTGGTAACCTCTGTCCCTGAAGAAGCAACAACCAAGAAGACGTCGGTCTTTAAGTGCCCTTTAGCTTGTTATGTGATTGTGCTAATAAGTTTAACTCTAATTGAGACAGCGGTAAAGGCTGTTCTCTAACAGGGGTCACGTGCTGGTAACCTCTGTCCCTGAAGAAGCAACAACCAAGAAGACGTCGCTCATTAAGTGCCTTTTAGTTTGCTATGTGATTGTGCTAATAAGTTTAAGTCTAATTGAGACAGCGGTAAAGGCTGTTCTCCAACAGGGGTCACGTGCTGGTAACCTCTGTCCCTGAAGAAGCAACAACCAAGAAGACGTCGCTCATTAAGTGCCTTTTAGTTTGCTATGTGATTGTGCTAAAAAGTTTAACTCTAATTGAGACAGCGGTAAAGGCTGTTCTCCAACAGGGGTCACGTGCTGGTAACCTCTGTCCCTGAAGAAGCAACAACCAAGAAGACGTCGCTCATTAAGTGCCTTTTAGTTTGCTATGTGATTGTGCTAATAAGTTTAAGTCTAATTGAGACAGCGGTAAAGGCTGTTCTCCAACAGGGGTCACGTGCTGGTAACCTCTGTCCCTGAAGAAGCAACAACCAAGAAGACGTCGGTCTTTAAGTGCCCTTTAGCTTGTTATGTGATTGTGCTAATAAGTTTAACTCTAATTGAGACAGCGGTAAAGGCTGTTCTCCAACAGGGGTCACGTGCTGGTAACCTCTGTCCCTGAAGAAGCAACAACCAAGAAGACATCGCTCATTAAGTGCCTTTTAGTTTGCTATGTGATTGTGCTAATAAGTTTAAGTCTAATTGAGACAGCGGTAAAGGCTGTTCTCCAACAGGGGTCACGTGCTGGTAACCTCTGTCCCTGAAGAAGCAACAACCAAGAAGACGTCGGTCTTTAAGTGCCCTTTAGCTTGTTATGTGATTGTGCTAATAAGTTTAACTCTAATTGAGACAGCGGTAAAGGCTGTTCTCCAACAGGGGTCACGTGCTGGTAACCTCTGTCCCTGAAGAAGCAACAACCAAGAAGACATCGCTCAATAAGTGCCTTTTAGTTTGCTATGTGATTGTGCTAATAAGTTTAAGTCTAATTGAGACAGCGGTAAAGGCTGTTCTCCAACAGGGGTCACGTGCTGGTAACCTCGGTCCCTGAAGAAGCAACAACCAAGAAGACGTCGCTCATTAAGTGCCTTTTAGTTTGCTATGTGATTGTGCTAATACGTTTAAGTCTAATTGAGACAGCGGTAAAGGCTGTTCTCCAACAGGGGTCACGTGCTGGTAACCTCGGTCCCTGAAGAAGCAACAACCAAGAAGACGTCGCTCATTAAGTGCCTTTTAGTTTGCTATGTGATTGTGCTAAAAAGTTTAACTCTAATTGAGACAGCGGTAAAGGCTGTTATCCAACAGGGGTCACGTGCTGGTAACCTCTGTCCCTGAAGTAATAGTGATAGGGAAAGTAATAGGGTGATTGCTGTCTGTTTTAAGATTATCTAGTTAAGCTGTCTGTTTTCAAAACAAAGGCTTCAGAGTCATTCTGGTGAAACTAACCAGTTTCTGACCAAGTAGGTGTTAACTTGTAGTAGGAGGAGACTTCTAGCTCCCCTATATAGTGGATAGACCAAGGCCAGGGAGGTCATACAGGCGACTGTGAGAACACCTGTCAGTCGTTGTCATTAGTGCTCGTTAGTGAGGAGTGGCTACAAGCCTGCTAGTGTCCATAAATATCTGGCCTGTCTGAGAGCGACAGCCCCTGCGACAGCCTCCTGACACTAAGACTCGTGACCACAAGACAAGGTAGTCTATCTGTGGGAGTCCATCGAGGAAGGCCTGAGAGGAAGCCAGGGTACTTAGTACCTTCTCTTCCAGTGTTTGTAGTGTTGCTGTCTTCTCTTGGCACATCGGTCTACTGAGTGCACTTAGCTACCCCTACTTCTGTTGGTTCATTAGCCCTCTTCCTCTCTACGGACCTATATCCCAATGTGCTTTCTCCCTATTCCTGTTCTTCTGACACTCAGGAGGACACCTAGATGCTACACCCCCCCTCGCAACCCTTCCAATCTCATCTACCCACCTCTTTCTACTGACCATGACTTTATCGCCGCAGGCGGTCTCTGGAATTGCCAGTCGGCGGTCCGGAAAGCTGACGCTATCTCAGCTTATGCATCTCTTATGGCCCTCAATTTCCTTGCTCTCACTGAAACCTGGATCACACCAGAAAACACAGCTACACCGGCAGCCCTCTCTGCCGCCTACTCCTTTTCTCATTCCCCTAGACCCTCTGGTCGAGGGGGAGGCGCAGGACTCCTCATCTCGCCCAAGTGGTCACATACTGTCCTTCCCCTGGCACACTATGTCTATATCCTCCTTTGAATTTCATGCTGCTTTCGTCTCCTCCCCGGTCAAACTCCACATTGTTGTCATCTATCGCCCCCCAGGCCAGCTCGGTGACTTCCTAGGCGAGATGGATGGCCTTCTCAGCTACTTCCCTGATGATGGCACTCCGCTCGTACTACTAGGCGACTTCAATTTCCAATCTGAGAAGCTTCTCTCATCTGGAGTACCTGACCTCCCCCTCTCCTCCGACTCATAAGGCAGGCAATCAGCTCGACCTTGTCTTCACCAGATCTTCCCACACTTCCAACCTTACCGTTACCCCTCTTCCAGTTTCTGATCACCACTTTATATCCTTCTCCCTTCCCCTCAAAACGTCCTCTTCCCTCTCAGCCTCTAACCACTTAAGACCCTCTCGTCGTAACCTACGTACCCTGTCCCCCATCACCCTCTCTTCTTCTGTCCTATCCTCCCTACCCTCTGTCGAATCCTTCTCCCTTCTATCCACTGATGCGGCATCCTCAACCCTCCTGTCCGCTCTCACCTCATCCTTCGACACCCTCTGTCCACTAACCCTGAAGCCAGCTCGATCCTCTCCTCGAGCTCCCTGGCTCTCTGAAACGCTACATGCTTGTAGACTAGAGCTCAGAGCAGCTGAGAGGAAATGGAGAAAAACTGGCCTTTCTGATGACCTTAACCTCTATCACTCTCTCCTTGCCAACTACGCCTCCTCGGCATCAGCTGCTAAAGCATCCTACTATCATTCCAAAATACATTCTTCTGCCTCTAATCCTAGAAAACTGTTCTCCACTTTCTCTTCACTCCTTAATCCACCTCCTCCCCCTCCTCCTTCCTCCCTGTCCGCCGATGACTTTGTCACCTACTTTGAAAAAAAGGTGGACGACATCAGCAGCACCTTTTCCCCCCCACCTCTCCCTCCTCCCACTAACAATGCTAACACCCCTTCCAAACTCTCTCCTCGACACTCGGTCTCTGGATTGTCATCTTTTTCCCCCCTCTCCCCCGATGAGATTCTCACACTTATCACATCAAAGCGGGCAACCACATGCCCTCTTGATCCCATCCCCTCCCCCCTTCTCCAATCCATTTCCGCCGACATCCTTCCTTACCTTACCACCCTAATCAACTCCTCCCTATCCACAGGATCTGTCCCAGCGGCCTTCAAAATAGCCAGAGTCAAGCCTCTCCTCAAGAAACCTACCCTTGAACCATCATCTGTCCACAATTACAGACCTGTATCCCTTCTCTCCTTCCCTTCCAAAACCCTTGAACGCGCGGCATCTAAACAACTGACTGGCTATCTCCGGAAGATGGATCACTTAGACCCCCACCAATCCGGCTTCAAGGCTGGGCATTCCACTGAGACTGCGCTCCTTGCTGTCACGGAAGCCCTCCACTCTGCCCAAGCTTCCTCCCTCTCCTCTGTTCTCATTCTCCTTGACCTGTCTGCTGCCTTCGACACAGTCAATCACCAGATCCTTCTCTCCATCCTCTCAGACCTGGGCATCTCTGGCACCGCACACTCCTGGTTTTCTTCCTACCTGGCGGGCCGCTCCTACCAGGTGACCTGGAGAGAATCGCTGTCTTCTCCACGAACCCTTTCCACTGGAGTACCCCAGGGTTCTGTCCTAGGGCCCCTACTTTTCTCCCTCTACACCAAGTCTCTTGGCTCGGTAATCTCTTCACATGGGCTCTCCTACCACAGCTACGCAGACGACACTCAACTCTTCCTGTCCTTCCCCCCGTCTGATGTACACGTGGCAACCCGTATCTCAGCATGTCTCGCTGACATTTCAACTTGGATGGCTGACCACCATCTCAAGCTCAATCTTAACAAGACCGAGCTCCTCTTCATCCCCGGGAAAGCCTGCCCTCTCCAAGACTTCTCCATCACAGTGGAGAACTCTACTGTAACCCCCTCCCTGACAGCCAAGAACCTTGGAGTGATCCTGGATAACCGACTATCCTGTGCGGAGAACATTGCAGCAACGGCTCGCTCCTGCAGATTCTTCCTCTACAACATCAGAAGGATACGACCATTCCTTACCAGAGAGGCAGCGCAACTCTTGACCCAGGCACTGGTCATCTCCCGCCTGGATTACTGCAATGTACTCCTGGCTGGGCTCCCCGCTTCAGCCATTAGACCTCTGCAGCTCATCCAGAATGCTGCTGCCCGGCTGGTATTCAACCTCCCCAAATACTCGCATGTCACCCCTCTCCTTCGCACCCTGCACTGGCTCCCGATAGCAGCTCGCATCAGATTCAAGACCCTGGTGCTTGCATACCAGGCAGCTAAAGGGACAGCCCCTGCCTACCTGAAGGAAATGGTAACCCCCCAAACCCCTGCCCGCTCACTCCGCTCCTCCACCTCGGCTGGCCGACTGGCCCCACCTCCTCTACACAGCAGTCGGGCTGCCCGATCACGTCTCTTCACAACACTGGCTCCCCGCTGGTGGAATGAGCTCCCCACGGCCGTCAGAACGGCTGAGTCACTACCCATCTTCCGTCGTAGACTGAAGACCCATCTCTTCAGGTTACATCTTAACTGCTCCTCCTGAGACATCTTCTGACCCTTACCACTACGTCTCCTAAAGACACCCGCTTTCCCCTCTACTGTGTCCCTAAGAACTTCTATTGCCCCCTTGTACTGTTTCTCAGTTTCTCCCGGAAAAAAAAAAAAAAAGTTTTAGTAGAAGGCGATAGGGAGAAGGTTTTTTCTTCTATCAGTGGCCCCGGGCCCGAGCTAGATTACTCTTCCTGCAACGAATGGTGGATTGCTGATTCACATGCTTAGTAGTCAAATGTATTGATTGTAAGTCGCTTTGGAATAAGGCGACTGCTAAATGCCAAAAATGTAAATGTCAAATGTCAAATGAAGAGGCAACAACCAAGAAGACGTCGCTCATTAAGTGCCTTTTAGTTTGCTATGTGATTGTGCTAATAAGTTTAAGTCTAATTGAGACAGCGGTAAAGGCTGTTCTCCAACAGGGGTCACGTGCTGGTAACCTCTGTCCCTGAAGAAGCAACAACCAAGAAGACATCGCTCATTAAGTGCCTTTTAGTTTGCTATGTGATTGTGCTAATAAGTTTAACTCTAATTGAGACAGCGGTAAAGGCTGTTCTCCAACAGGGGTCACGTGCTGGTAACCTCTGTCCCTGAAGAAGCAACAACCAAGAAGACGTCGGTCTTTAAGTGCCCTTTAGCTTGTTATGTGATTGTGCTAATAAGTTTAACTCTAATTGAGACAGCGGTAAAGGCTGTTCTCCAACAGGGGTCACGTGCTGGTAACCTCTGTCCCTGAAGAAGCAACAACCAAGAAGACGTCGCTCATTAAGTGCCTTTTAGTTTGCTATGTGATTGTGCTAATAAGTTTAAGTCTAATTGAGACAGCGGTAAAGGCTGTTCTCCAACAGGGGTCACGTGCTGGTAACCTCTGTCCCTGAAGAAGCAACAACCAAGAAGACGTCGCTCATTAAGTGCCTTTTAGTTTGCTATGTGATTGTGCTAATAAGTTTAAGTCTAATTGAGACAGCGGTAAAGGCTGTTCTCCAACAGGGGTCACGTGCTGGTAACCTCTGTCCCTGAAGAAGCAACAACCAAGAAGACGTCGGTCTTTAAGTGCCCTTTAGCTTGTTATGTGATTGTGCTAATAAGTTTAACTCTAATTGAGACAGCGGTAAAGGCTGTTCTCCAACAGGGGTCACGTGCTGGTAACCTCTGTCCCTGAAGAAGCATCAACCAAGAAGACGTCGGTCTTTAAGTGCCCTTTAGCTTGTTATGTGATTGTGCTAATAAGTTTAACTCTAATTGAGACAGCGGTAAAGGCTGTTCTCCAACAGGGGTCACGTGCTGGTAACCTCTGTCCCTGAAGAAGCAACAACCAAGAAGACGTCGCTCATTAAGTGCCTTTTAGTTTGCTATGTGATTGTGCTAATAATTTTAAGTCTAATTGAGACAGCGGTAAAGGCTGTTCTCCAACAGGGGTCACGTGCTGGTAACCTCGGTCCCTGAAGAAGCAACAACCAAGAAGATGTCGCTCATTAAGTGCCTTTTAGTTTGCTATGTGATTGTGCTAATAATTTTAAGTCTAATTGAGACAGCGGTAAAGGCTGTTCTCCAACAGGGGTCACGTGCTGGTAACCTCTGTCCCTGAAGAAGCAACAACCAAGAAGACGTCGCTCATTAAAATGTTAATGGTTTGAATACCCCCAAGAAGAGAGACAGGGTAATGACGAAACTTAGGGACAGAGCCCAAATTATATATCTGCAGGAGACACACCTTACCAAATTAGAACATGATAAGCTAAAGAAATATGGTTTTAGGAATCTGTACAGTAGTTGGTTTAAGGGGGTTCACAGAAGGGTTGTGACGATTATGATATCAAATCAGGTCCAGTTTGAGTATAAAAAAGAGATAAGAGATGAGGAGGGAAGATACATTATTGTGAAAGGGAAGCTTGACAATGTGACCGTAACTCTGGTGAATGTTTATGCTCCTCCAGATTGTGGAGTCTTTTTTTAGATCATTATTTGATGTTATTGCAGCGGTACAGAGGGTATACTAATCTGTGGGGGGGATATGAATGTAGTTTTGAATCATAACATTGACACAACAAGCCTAAAAAAAACGAAAATACAAATGTCAAAATATGTTAATATATTATTGGATGAGATGGGTTTGGTCGATATATGGAGAAACCTACATCCACTGGAGAAAGACTACACACATTCTAGAATAGATTATTTGTTTGTTGACTCAGCAAATGTCTACAGGGTTAACGATTGTCATATAGGAGGTCCAGATGTGTCAGATCATAACCCGTTGTACCTCGACATAGGCATTAGTAACCGGAAAAGATTAACCAATTGGAGAATGAATGTAGGTCTGCTGAATAATGAACAGAGGAAGGATAAAATTAAATTGGAAATACTAAATTATATTAAGGAAAATGATAATGGAATGGTGGAGCCAACAATGATTTGGGACGCCTTGAAGGCGGTTATGAGAGGCAAATTAATCTCGGAATCGAGTCATGTTAAAAAAACAAATTGGAAAAATATACGAAAAACAGCAAAACTGAGAGGATTGGAAAGAGACTACCAGAATTCGGCTGATTTAAACACACAAAAGGAAAATAAACTTGTAAAATCAGAGATAGAGAAACATCTGACAGAACGAAATATTCTGTTTACCAAGCAGAGCTATTATGAGTTGGGCCCAAGAGCCACTAAACTACTGGCGAGACGGACGCGTAAACAACTCACGAGTAGTCAAATTCATAAAATTAGAGACCCACATACGCTACGAATCAACTGATGACAGAACCAGAGGATATAGAGGGAACATTCCAGAGATACTATGAGGAGTTATATGCACAGCCAGAGTCTGCATCAAGAGAGGAGATTACATATTTTGTAACACACTAGACCAGGGGTCACCAACCTTTTTGAAACTGAGAGCTACTTCATGGGTACTGAGTCATACGAAGGGCTACCAGTTTGATACGCTCTTCTGAAATAACACATTTGCTCAGTTTGCCTTTAGTTATATATTATTAATAATGATTAATGATACTCATCTATGTGAAGACACTGATCACGTTAATGGTTTCTCACAATAATTCTCAAAAATGACAACAAGGTGGGAAACAGATATCAATATTCAGCACTTTATCTCTATTAATCTCAGTAATTGTTACATTTTCAGATGATCACTTACATCACTACATTTCATAGGAAAAATTACCCATTTTCACTAGCCACTGACAAACACTTTTAAGAAAACATCAATACATTTCATAGGAAAAATGACCCATTTTCACTAGCCACTGACAAACCCTTTTAAGAAATCATGAACTATGTTGCACCATGTTTCAAAAAGTTATCAATTATGTAATGTTAAAGAAAAATCAACTTACATATTTTTAAATACATCTTGTCACATTTTGAACTAATGACCAAATCTGCTGCATTTTTAACAAATTATAACTGTTACATGTCATGAACACACTTTTAAATTGAACACAATTCTTCAATATTTTAATTCAACTTTGCCATGGCACTGCCATGTTGCCACTGACAACATCTGGTATCTGTTTCTTTGTTAGTGGGAAGACTGGCATTGCATGCTGTTCACCAGTAATCTGGTGTGTAACTTGACACTGCAACTGTGAGTGAGTCTTTCAGATGTGCATCAGTGAGGCGTGTTCTGTGTTTGTTCTTGATGAAGTTCATGTCAGAAAACGCTGATTCATAGAGATAGGTTGAACCAAACAGGCTGGCAACCTTCATAGCTGCTGTGCATACACCACTGTACTTTTCTGTATCAACAAGGCACCAAAAGTTTGGTGCAGCCTGGTGGGCTTTGAGGTGGAGGTCATTTTGCAATGTTATGATTTCAATCTCCACCTGTCCAGCATCCAAGTTGAACGTTGCACTTAGTTGCTCAGCACAGCATGTTGTGTCCACATTCATGAAAGGATTGGAAATGAATGACACACATGGCTCAAGCTGATGAAGGTCACAAAACCTATTCTCAAACTCTTGCCCAAGTCTGTTTATGACTTCACAGTACTTTTCTGCAACTTTGTCAAATGTCTCAGATGCAGAAGCATTGTCTTTCAGCACCGACTGCACAGAGGGAAAGTGCAGCACCTTTTTTCTCTTTATATCCACAGAAAAAACGTTCATCTTGGCTTTAAATGCATTTAAAGCACTTATCATATCAACAACAGTCTTACCTTTGCCTTGCAGCTCGCAGCTCGCAGTTCAAGTTGTTTAGTTTCCCAGTAATGTCTGTCAAAAATGCAAGGTCAAGTGTCCACTCTGTGTCCTCTAGCAGTGAGACATCTTCGCCTTTGGACTGCATGAACTCTTTGATTTCACCCAAAAGTGACAAAAAACGAAGTAAAACTCGTCCTCTGCTGAGCCATCGGATTTCTGTGTGTAGCAGCAGGTCACCATATTCAGCTGACATCTCCTCCAATAGCACCTTGAAAATCCTGTGCTGTTTTGCTTTGGAGCGGATGTTGTTTATGATTTTCACAACGGGAGTCATCACGTGCCCAAAGCCGATCACTTTTGCACATAACGCCTGCTGGTGAATAATGCAGTGGTAATGCAGAAATGTTGGGAAGTCTGGGTCACCTTTACAGTGAGCGATGAAACCTGTATGTCGGCCGATCATAGCAGGAGCCCCGTCTGTAGTCACCGCTACCAGCTTTTCCAACGGTACCTTTTTCTGCACGAAAAACTCCTTCACCGTGTTATAAATGTCAACTCCCCTCGTAGATGTCTTTAAGGGCAGTAGTGTCAGGAGTTCTTCTCTTGTGGAGAAATCTTCAAACACCATCCGGATGAAAACCGACAGCTGCGCTGTACTGCTGCTGTCCACGGACTCGTCGCACTGGATGCTAAACCAGCTGCACTTAGCCAGATCCTGGTCCAGCTGATCGGCCAAGTTACCAGACATAGCTGACACTCGTCTAGCCATCGTAGAGGCCCCCAGTTGGACGTCGGAGAGAGTGGAGATTAGATCGGTTCCATTTTTCTCGTCTTTTAGTACAGTGTTAGCAATTATAAGCATTGCTTCTTTGACAACTTCTCCGTCTGAAAATGCCTTCTTCTTCTTGATCAGAAAATGTGTAGCTCTAAACGAGGCTTCGGTTGCTTTTTGTGACTTTTTCGCCGGCCTCGTGAAAAAAGACTGTTGCTTACCCAAAGCTGCCTTTAGCTCGCGGGCTTTTTCTGCCCGTAGTGCGCTCCCTGGTGGGTAGTTAGCATGGTAGCTTTTGTGACAGGTAGTGAAGTGTCTCTCCACATTGTGCCGCTTTGCCGTGGCCACAGTCGCCCCGCAAATGAGACACACGCAGGTTTCTTTCACAGTCGTAAAAAAGAACTCCTCCTCCCATTCGTTGTGAAAGTGATACGTTTTCTTTCTTTTTTCTGCCATGTTTTTGGGGTACTAAACTGCATTAAGCGCCCATCTTCGCTGCGCCCGCCAACTTACTCTCCACTTGTCACGCGCACAATACTGACGTTAGAACTAGAGTAGGTCAGAGTTCACCTAAACGTATGTATAATAAACATATTTTTGAGATATTGTCATTTTTAAATCTATATGAATGCAAGTGTGATTAAAAAAGAATAGCAACAGAATAAAATATATATAAATTATAGAATAAA
The DNA here is from genome assembly GCF_963989245.1 of Nansenia antarctica. NCBI lineage: Eukaryota > Metazoa > Chordata > Actinopteri > Argentiniformes > Microstomatidae > Nansenia > Nansenia antarctica. The sequence continues at coordinate 61,889,211 of NC_137675.1, read as the reverse complement.
TAATATATACATTTTAGACGCAGCTCACTAGTGTAGTTGTGCTATTTTTAGAACAGGCCTGCGGGCGACTCAAGTGGTCTTTGGGGGCAACCTGGTGCACCGTGTTGGGGGCACCGTGTTGGTGACCCCTGCACTAGACCTACCAAAAATAGGACAGTTACAGAATGATACTCTAACGAGAGACATTACGATAGAGGAGGTAGTGGAGGCAATAAACAGATTCAAAAATGGGAAATCACCGGGCAGCGACGGATACCCGGCAGAATGGTATAAGACATTCAAGGACGAACTGTCTCCGTTGTTAGTTGACTCTTTTAATTGGACATTACAAAAAGGTAAATTACCACCAACATGGGCAGAAGCGATAATAACGGTCATACCTAAACCGGGAAAAGATAAGGAAATATGCGGGAATAATAGGCCGATCTCAATACTCAATTTGGACTATAGAATATATACATCTATTATCTCTAGACGACTGGACACCTTTACATTGGACTTGATTGACGAGGACCAAACAGGATTTGTGAGGGGGCGTCAGACACATGATAACATTAGGAGGACTTTGCACATCATAGATCAGGCAAACATACAGAAAAGAGACACGATTCTGGTTAGCGTAGATGCCGAAAATGATTTTGATAGGGTTAATTGGAACTTCCTGTTTACAGTGTTAGAGAAATTTGGATTCAATGATAAATCAATACAGATTATTCTAACCCTATATCAAAAACCTACAGCTAGAATCAAAATAAATGGAAGCTTATCTAACAAATTCAATCTAGAGAGATCAACCAGACAAGGGTGCTGTTTGTCGCCCACCCTGTTCTCATATTATATTGAACCATTGGCCCAAGCCATACGTGAAAATAGTCGAATCCAAGGGGTGACAGTGGGCGGAGTAGAACATAAAGTGGGCCTTTTCGCAGATGACGTCATAGCATTCCTTGAACGGCCGAGTGAATCGCTGCCTGAACTACTGGATCTCTTGAACACATATGGACAGCTATCAGGATACAAGATAAATATGACTAAAACCCAAATACTCACCATTAATTACACTCCACCAAAGGAGATCAGGGAAAATTCAATTTAAATTGGAATCTAAAGAAAATCAATTATTTAGGGATAGAAGTGACTAGACACTTTATGATAAGATTAACCGAGAATTATTAAAAGACATACATCGTTGGTCCACCCTAACATTGGATTTTAGCTATAAGATTGATTTAGTAAGAATTAATGTATTACCCAGAATCTTATATTTATCCCAGGCATTACCAATAGAGATACCACAAATACAATTCACATCATGGGACAGGATGATCTCTAGATTCATATGGGGGGGAGATGCCTAGAGTGAGATTCAGAACTCTCCAACTAAAGAGGGAGAAGGGGGGCTTGAGTCTACCGAACCTGAAAGAATACTTCCACGCAGCCCAGTTGAAATATATAAATTGTTGGTGTAAACCGGATTATGGAGCAAAATGGAAAGAAATGGAAAAATAATTTGGTATGTACCCGATACAGAGTGTCATAGGGTAACATTTAAGAAGGTTAGGAATCAAAAAATGTTGGGATTCGATCACAAAATTTACCCTGGAAATATGGTTCAGAATACTCAAACACAACAAGGCGGAGAAGGATGCAAATGTATTGAAATGGGTTTGATAGCAATTTTAAACCAGCTGGGCACGATGGGGGTTTCAGACAGTGGGCGGATAAAGGCATTACGGCTTGGTGCACGCTGTTATGCTAGATAAGGGAAAGGTAGTGAGTTTCCAGGACTTGAAAACTACATACGGCCTGGATTGGAGGGAATTCTACAAATATCTTCAGATGCGGGATTACTTTGGGAAACGGATTGGACAGGAACTCTCCCTAAAAGTGAATGAGGTGGTACAAGTTATGATTGATGCATATAAAGGGAAGCAGGTCAGGGCTATAACTACATTGTACAAGGCATTGATGAGTGGCAAAAACACAACAGGGTATATAAAAGAAAAATGGGAAACAGAATTTGATATAGAAATATCCGAAGATGATTGGGATAATATGTGGGAAAAACATCAGACCTCAACCTGCTCACGAGCATGGAGAGAGTTTTCCTGGAAAAATCTGATAAGTTTTTTTATCACGCCCAAAATAGTAAATAACTATTCGGATACAAGGAAGTCATGTTGGAGGAATTGTGGGGTATCTGAGGCTAACCATGCCCATATATTCTGGAATTGCCACAAAATAATAGGGTTTTGGGGAATGATACATGGGATAACACAAGAAATTCTGGGTTACAAATGTCCTATGAATCACAAGCTGCTCTATATGTGTAATTACACAGAAAATGAGATATCTATTCAAGATACTCATGGTCGCTGGGAAAAAGGCTGTCACAAGGAAATGGGGTACGGAAGACCTACCTACTCAGGCCCAATGGGTAGACACAGTGTGGAAAATCCATGTTATGGAAAGACTGACTCACAGACTACGACTTTTAGGACCACAGATGGACAACAAATGGATGAAGTGGACTCTATGGCAATTGACACAGACTTGAGACATGACAGCAGTAGCTTTTTCTTTTCCTTTTAATGTTTTTCTTTTGTTGTTTTTGTTGATGTTGAATTGTTGTATTATTGTTCTTATTGTTGAATAAAAAGAAAATTGCACAAAAAAAAGGACTGAAACTAAAATTAAAAATAGCTGCCAAAATTAACACTATAAAGAATGGGGGGATACTGTTCCCGGTGGTGGAGATGGCACAGGAGAGAGTTACCAGGGTTCCTCTCTCGGCAGAGGTCAAAGATCCCACCTGTTTATAGCCTTTCCTGGCTACACAGGGTTGCCACGCTACCTGGAAAACAGGGAAAACATGGAAATTATCGAGCCCTATTTATTCCATACTTGGAAAAGGCATGGAAACTGAGCAAAATTTAAAATGAACATGGAAATCTTGTGTTGTCCTGGAAAATTTGATAGGCTTTCTAAAACCTTTAATAATGGAAGTTTATTCTCAAATGTAAGTAGTTGGCTTGGAACTGTCTGTGGCCGTTCAAAATTTGGGTTTATCAATGTTGGTTGGCAAGCACATGGTGCATTGTTGCAAACAAACATCGATGTGCTTTCTAGCTAGCTAGTGCTTGGAATGTGTTGCTAACGGTAACGGCCAATAGCGCTATTAGCATACCCATTAGCTGCGTGAACGTTTGTTGGGTAGCCTGTTGTTGGGCGCATCCCTAAGCCACCCCAACATTGTTAAGATCTTTGAGATTTTCGAGACGTCGGAAGGAAAGGTGTTTATGATTATGGAGCTTGGTGCGCAAGGGGACTTAACTGGAGTTCATCAAATTCAGAGGTGCTTTACCCAAGGATTTCTGCAATGAAGTATCCCGATTCCAAAATTTGCACATGACTTAAGGCCTTTGCACACCAATGCGTTTTTTAGTCCATTAAAATACAAATTTGAACTCATGTTGTGTCAATCACGCTTGCACACCGAATCCAAAATATTCGTCCGACATTAAAAAAAAGATTGCGTCTGTCAAAAGCCTTTTGAGAATTGATTTTGACCACTCCGCCATGATATAGAGGGACATATCGTCAAGTTAGAACTGCAGGACAGTTGGATTAATGCTCCATGTCTCAAGTATTATCTCGGCGGTTAGTCGAGTGAAAGAAAAACAACATACAGATGATAATTCACAAAATATAATACCACGAAAGCGTATGGCAGTAAACAATAACATTCATTTGGGTAGCATCATACTCAAATTCAGGCAGAAGGGCAGGGTCCGGGGCTCCGGGCAGGTGCACACACACTGTCACAGACTGCCAATGCATCATATAGGTACATAATTCAGCATGGTTATAGCCGTTTCTTTCTCTATTCTACTATTCTATTCTACTTCTGCTGTCTGCGTCACCCTGGGTATTCCCTTACGCGTGATGAAAACATGTCTACTAAACATGTTTTAGATGGCAAACAGTAAAGAAATACCACAATATACCAGGACTTAAGAAACGAGATGCCCAACAAAGGATTTGACAAACCCTGGCCTATTTTGCGCAACAAGTAAAAGTAAGTAGTAAAGTGGAAGACTCTGAAGCAGCGGAGACAGGGTTGCCAGATGGGCTGGTTTTTGGTGGATTTAGCGGTTTTTAGACTGGTTAGGCTGGAAATTGTCAATCCCATCTGGCAACCTTGAGCGGAGAGTCTACACATGGTATGTTTACAGATATCACACTGCTGGAGATGCACACCACACTTTGTTAAAATAAATTGTACTTTTCTACTGATAATACATTCTACTGATGTAGTCTACCATTTGGTTTTAGTTATATTGCTCTCAGTTGTTTGTACCTTTTGCTAAATCAAGCATTTAGAATGTAGAGTGCATATTGCGAAATCTCGCAACGTCAATATAACAAATAAACGCATCGGACTCTAATAAAACGCATCGGAGGTCAGTGTGCAAGGTCTCTGTGCATAACGTTTTTTTCCGGATGACGGATTTAAAAATATGCATGCGAAAAAAACGCATCGGTGTGCAAAGACCTTTAGACATTGTCCACAGAGACTTAAAATGTGAAAACCTACTCTTGGACAAGGACCTTCCACCTCAAAGTGTCAGACTTTGGATTCGCCAGGAGAATCAATTACCATGATGATGGACAAATGATCCTTGTTAAATTCTGATCTTTTATGCATATGAAGACTACAGAATTTCTAATTTCTACCCAACTGGGTATGAGATTTTTTAAACTTAAGCACAGGAGTTCAGCATACAAGTCTCGTTCAGTCATCTCTCAGTGCAACAACCTAAACAACAACTACTGCAACATATAATAATAATAATAACTTAATTTGTATAACACTTTGTCAAAGTGCTTTACAGTAGGTAAGCAACAATTAAAACAGCTATTCCAGTTAAAGAAACACATAATTACACAACACAAATACACAAGCTATGACATATAGACAACAGAAAACAGTTGGGTCTTCAACTTGGTTTTGAACACTTCCACTGAGCATGCCTGTCTTATATCCAATGGAAGAAGGTTCCAAAGAGTTGGTGCACGGAAAGAAAACGCCCGCTCACCGATTTCTTCTTCCTGACTCTGGGAACAGTCAGGGCAGAGCCTTTTGAGCGCAGAGACCTTGAGGGGACATTTGGGTCCAGAAGGTCCTTTAGATAGGAAGGCGCAGTGCCATTTACAGCTTTGTATGCTAGTAACAACAACTTGAAGTCCGCTCTAACATGGACAGGGAGCTAATGAAGGGAAGCCAGTACTGGTGAATGGTCATATTTCTTTGACCCAGTCAAAATGCGAGCTGCAGCATTCTGGTCCATTTGTAGGCCATGGAAGCTCTTTTTTGGCAATCCCGACAGAAGGACATTGCAGTAATCTGGCCTAAATAGCCTAAACAATAATTCCTATTGTTTCCTATACAATCCTCAGTCAAACTTTCTGCGGCACCGCAGCCTATGCAGCACCAGAGGTTTTAGAGGGAATCCCATACAACCCCATCATGCTCTGTGGATGTATGCCATATGACGACTCCAACATCAAGAAGATGCTGAAGATACAGAAAAAACATTCTGTTGACTTCCGCAGCAAGAATGTCCCGTTAGAAGCCAAAGACCTGATCCATTTAGCCCCTTTCTTGTTACGCACTGGCTTACTACTCACTGGACAGGAACTCTTTCTTCAATGCCCCGGTGTCAACTCCAGGTTCTCCTAGGAAGGAGACTACCAGTGGGTTCACCGGGGATCCTCTCTTTTGGCGCTGCCACAGCTTGAGACCTCTCTCCACCATCTTGTCCCTCGACACACACATTTCTAAGCTCTTTTCAAATTCAACTTGTGATGCCACCCAGCGCAGAACATCTTCTTTGCTGTTAAAACATTACATAATTCTAATAGACAGCACAAGATATTTTGACAACAAAATACAATGCAGGGTGCCAGAGGAACTTGTTGCCGCAGAGGGGCGAGTGGCTTCGGAGAACCCAGTAGCCGCGGAGGAACGTGCTGCTACAGACGACCCAGCTGCAGCAGAGGGGCGAGTGGCTGCGGAAGATCCTGCTGGTTCTATTAACAAAGACATAACGATAAGCAATTAGCACAGTCCACAGCTTAGTCACCAGGAAACCCATGATCCCAGTGCCAGATGTCAGATGCAACTGCTGCTGTTATCAATATAGTCCACAGTTGTCACCAGGAAACAAGTATAGTAGTGTGATGGGATGGGGATTAAATACAATTACGGTACTTTACTTACTTCAGCTTTAACACTGTACATGTGCTACATGTCCTCTGATTGCAGGGTGCCAGAGGAACCTGCTGCAGCAGCAGAGGGGCGAGTGGCTGTGGAGGATCCTGCTGGTTCTATTAATAAAGAAGTAATAAGTAAAAGCAGTTAGCACAGTCCACAGCTTAGTCACCAGGAAACTGTCAATGTTTTGATCATCTAAAAGTAAACAATAAAAAATTAGATACTTCATCTAAACGTGAACAGTAAAAGTGTTTTTCCTAGTACAAAAGCAATTTTCACAGAAATGAATTCACATTTGAGTCACGTCTTAAAGCACTAACAATGTCACAAACCCTCGGTCTACACTGACTAACCTATGATATCCTGCTGTGTGGCACTCTCAGCTCTACCTCTCTCACCCTGCAGTTCACTTAAGAGGGCGTTGAGACAGTTAATAACATCAGGGATTTATTACATACTTATACTTGTCTTCACACAAGAACTATTTATTTACAACAGTAAATCATTCTTTTTGCAGTACTTATAATAATTTTTGCAGCCACAGTATTCCCTGTGTTACATTCTGGTTGTCTAGGGAAGAAGGAACAAGGATACCGATGTTATGGTATAAAAAAGGATGTTTATTCCGGCCAGGATGTACAACACAAAATTGAATTTAAACGTACATTTCTAAACCGAACAAGTTTTCTTTTGTAGTTATTTCCAGCCACAATGTCACACTCAGAGTCGTACAGGATACAGCTTTTATTGGACAGATGAAAGTCAACCACGCCAAGTGTAACGATGGTCAAACAGGCAACCTTCTTTCATTCAATTCTTTTATTTGACCTGCAGAGAAGACATATAAAACACAATTCTTCTCTGTTCTGCAACTCTTGTGAATCCATGAAGATGGCGGCCATGTTCTAGTACCACCGTCTATGTATATTTCACGTCAGGATAATTTGTTTACAGAACGAACACAAATTTCCCTCAAACATTACAAATAACAATTACAAACAACATGTGAAGCAACATACCTGCAGAGAAGACATATAAAACACAATTCTTCTCTGTTCTGCAACTCTTGTGAATCTGCGCGTTCAAAATAACATACAATAAATGTTCTGTTTAACATCATCACAATACATGTAAAAACAAACAGCACAGTACTACACCAACATTTTCACCCTACATTACAAGATTCTCCATACAAACAACAAAACACGAGGAGCATTTTACATAGCGCACATACCCATGAAGATGGCGGCCATGTTCTAGTACCACCGTAAGTACGGCAACAAGAGAAGGACAAAAGAACGCGCAGACCTGCAGTACACCCAAACTCCAAAGGGGGCTCCAACAACAACCAGGGCTGCTCAAGCACGGCGAAACTCATCTACATTCACCACAACTAAACATACATTCCCAACTCTGTTACACCCACCTCCCCTGAATTTCGCCAACCTTGAGCAGCAACTATACATTTAAATACTACTTTTTACTTTTTACACTATTACATAGGGCCGCCAAAGGACAGGACAGCCAACTTGAAAAGTATCCTATAAGGATGAAGTGGAAAGAGAGGTAACCTATCTCTCCAACCAACTACTGGCGGTAGGATGCGTTCTACACCCCACAAGACCCTTTTTTTTTCACTGTGTATTACTAGCCTTCAAGAGGCCACAACCTCTTATGAAACAATCAGAATAACGAACAAACCTATATGTCATAGGATGTCAGTGTGCACAGTGTATACATGCACTGAACTGAGCTTCGGCTTATCTAACTGTGGAAAGCCTGAAACACTGACCTACAAACAGCTCGAATGTTTGACTTAGTGTCTTGGATAATGTCTTGTCCTGACATAGTATAAATCAATCTGTCAACTGGTTTGATAAGGCGACCAAACTTGGACTTGACCTGTGTGACTGTACTAGGATGTTCACACTGTGTAACAGAAGCTAGAGTGTCAGTACGCTGTGTGTCACTAGCATCATCTATCTGATTCGTGTTACCAGAAACATCAGTACAATCATCAGCGCTAACCACAAATCTAGAATCAGAGTTAATGGACTGATCTACCATTTGCTCCTCAGCCATCTGCTCGGGAACCCTCTGAGCGGCAAACGAGACTGAAGACACTACAGTGTTAGTAGCCTCTGTCCGTGAGTGGTCAGGGAATGGTAACTGGGTGACCCACTCCAGGGTTCTTCCCTTGGGATCCTTGGGCTCTGGAACAGTCAAGGGAACATCCCTCTCCCGAACAGCTCTACCCCCATACTCCATGTCTTCAACCTCCCCTCCCTCACTCCCAGGACAGGAATCCACTCTCTCCGACTCGAACGCGGTTCCTCTACTCACTTCCCCAGGCAAGGAATCCTGTTCCACTTCCGACACGGACATGTCACTTGGCTCATTTGATGTATGAACAGCAGACAGGGATGAAACTGGGTCAGAGATCACACTCGTATCATACACCGGCAGAAAGTTCACCAACAACAATAGATTACGGTGGACTACCTTCTCTCGTCCAGTGACAGTGTCTTGTATCCTATATGTGTGAGTCTCAGAGTTCCTATCCACCACAGTGTATACAGTAGACTCCCAACGGTCAGCCACCTTTCTCTTTCCTCTCTCTCTCTTGTTCGCCAACAGCACACGGTCTCCGACGTCAATGGTGGGCCCTTTCACTCGTCTGTTGTAGAGCTCTGTGTGACGGTGCTGTTCTTTTATGACATGTTCCTGGGCTATGACCATAGCTTCTCTCAGATCCTTCGTGAGAGACATCACATACTTGTCGTAGCTGACCACAGCTGGATCATTCAGGACTGTCCGGAAGAGTATATCGACAGGGAGACGAGGAGTACGCCCAAACATCAGATAGAAAGGTGCATAGCCAGTTGACTCATGCGCTGTGCTATTGTACATGAACGTCAGAGTTTGCAAACGCCTCGGCCAGTTGATTTTTGCCTCTGGTTCAAGCGCTCGGATCATGTTACCGAGAGTTCTATTGAAACGTTCCACACTACCGTTACCCATCGGGTGATACGGGGTTGTGTGCGACTTTCTGACACCGGAGACTCTGAGCAGCTCACTCACTAGTTGACTCTCGAAGCTAGCTCCCTGGTCGCTGTGGATACGTTCTGGGAACCCAAAGACGCAGAAGAACTTGTCCCATAGAACTCTCGCCACCTGTTTGGCTGACTGATCTTTGCAGGGGAATGCCTGGGCCATTCTTGTAAAATGGTCAGTAACAACTAACACATCAACTGACTTGTTCCTTGAGTCCTCCGCTGACCAGAAATCAATGCAAACCAGCTGAAGTGGCCTGGTTGATGTGATACTCTGCAAAGGCGCCCTCGCAGCAGGTTCAACAGTCTTACTGACAATACACCGCTGGCAGTTACGGACGTAGTCTCTTACGTCTCTGTCGAGGTTGAGCCAGAAGAACCTCTGTCTGGCCAAGCCAAGACTCCTGAACTGACCTTGATGGCCGGCATGGTCATGAACACCTCTCAGAACTTCAACTTTCTTAGACTCAGGAACCACATACTGGCGGCGTTTTGACTTCACGACTTGATCCCTCGAGACTCTGTAGAGTATCCCATTGCTCACAACAAGTTTCTCCCAGTGCTTCAGGTACCTCATGACTGTGACTGATTCCTTATCTCTCTCTCTCCTGGAGGGTCTCCGATGTCTCTCCACATAGTACAAGACTCGAGAGAGAGTTCTGTCTCTGAGCTGTTCATCCCGGAGTTCCTTCTCACTGTAAGCAGGAAGTGAGTCCTGACCACCTGGGACTAACTGAGGCAAATGGTGCAAGACTGCTACAGCACGCGTTCTTGCTCCGACCTCCCACAGATCGTCATATGACTGTAGAACAACAGACACTTCATCCATCTCCATAGACTGAGCGTGGACATGCAGAGGTGATGGGACACTTTGAGCGTAACTCTCTGCCTGGCGTGGAGTGTCACCACTATCATTGGACGACCGGAAGGCGTCCTGTACAGAAGCACTCGACACATCCTGGACTTCGGAGAGGAGATTCTTGTAGGGCTCTTCAAGTAATCTGTGACTGACTCTCTGCTTGACGAAAGGCACACGACTCAAGGCATCAGCGACAACATTCTGTGGGCCTGGCACGTACTTGATGTCGAAGTTATAGCTCGCTAACTTAGCCACCCATCGTTGCTCGCAGCAGTCCAGCTTGGGCTTCGTCATGATATGAGTCAATGGATTATTGTCCGTCCAAACAGTGAAATCATGCCCCTTCAACCAATGGCTGAACTTGTCACAGACACTCCACTTCAAGGCTAGGAATTCCAACCGATGGGCTGGGTAGTTTCTCTGAGACTGAGAGAGGGACTTGCTGGCGAATGCGATTGGCCTCGCTCGGTCTTCACCCTCTTGGATCTGCGACAGGACAGCACCGATGCCATCAAGGGACGCGTCCGTTGACAGCATGAAGGGACGGCTGAAATCAGGGTGAGCCAGGACAGCCGTCTCAACCAGCGCCGTTTTCAGCTTCTGGAAAGCCTGCTCCGTTTCGGGGGTCCAGTCAGTAACCTTCAACTTCCTGCTTTGTGACCTTTGTTTGGACTGTTTCACCTTCCCTTTTCTCTTCTGGCCCGTCAACAGAGAGAAGAGAGGCTTTGCAATAGCGGAGAAGCTAGGCACAAAGTGCTGGTAATAATTGATCATCCCCAAGAAAGATCTGATTCGTTTCTGTGAGGGGGTTACACCGTCCGCTTCCATCAGGTCAGCACTTGTCATCTTTGCGATGCTCTCAACTTTGCTGGGATCAGTCAACACACCGTGGTCATTAATTATGTGGCCGAGGAATTTGACGGATTTCCGGAGAAAAAAACACTTCTTGGGGGCCAATTTCAGGTTATGACCACGCAGTCTACTGAACACCATCTCCAAGCGTTCCAGAGCTGTCCTCTCATCAGGGGCGTACACCAATAAATCATCCAGATAAACCAGTAAGCTCAGATAGTTCTGGTCTCCGAAAATGCTAGTCATCATACGCATGAAGCTCCCAGGACTATTACAGAGGCCCTGCGGGAGGCGATTATACTCATACAAGCCCATAGGTGTTGTAAAGGCAGAGTACTTTCTGTCATCCTCGTGTAGTGGCATGTTATAAAACCCTGAGGTTAGATCCATAGTACTAAACAAGGAGTTACCTCCAAGTGCAGCTAAGCAGTCGGCCTGGTGAGGGAGAGGGTGAGCATCCTTCAGGGTCCTCTTGTTCAGCCAGCAAAAGTCTGTACAGATACGGAGATCTCCGTTCTTTTTCCATACAAGAACCAACGGAGATGCATATTCACTGGTTGACTTCCTGATTATATCTTTCTCCTCCATCTCACTCAGTACTTGGCGCAACTTCTGATACTGACTGGGGGGCACTCGTCTGAATGGGAGCCGGAATGGCCTGTGATCTGAGAGGTGAATGCGATGTATGAAGCCCTTTGCCTCTCCACAATCCAGGTGATGGCGTGAGAAGATGTCCTTGTAGCGCACAACCAGGTCAGCCATCTTGCTTCTACACTGTTCAGACACGTCACAGGAGTGTATGTCGAGCCCACTCAATCCCATGTACTTCAGTTCCTCATCAACAGTGCGGGCCGCATTTTCACTGGACGGGGTTACTTGACAGCAACTGAGTAGTGGGACCTCAGCAGGTCCGGTCTCATCCATGTCCTCGAGCGCAATGCAGGAGAAGACGTCGGCCAATTTAGCATTGCGTCTTACCAAGACGGGCCTGTCGGACGAGTTGATCAGCTTCAATGGAACCCATCCGTCTCCCCACAAAGGAGTAACAACTCTGGCCACCAGAACCCCTCTTGGAGCTGAGCGACACGATGTGGGCTCTGTCATCACAGCGCTACCAGGAGACACAATAGTGGACTTGGGTAGCTTGCCCCACATCAGGTACTCCCGACCAGGCTCAAGACACACGGCTGAGTTGCACCTGACTGTGCCTATCTTGTCAGGTATGACGTCACCTCGCCAACGGTTCAGACCAGCGAGCATCGAGAGAAACTGTTCAGATTCTGGATCGCCAGCAGGACAGGGCGTAGACACAGCCTTCCAGTAGCCATCACATTGCTTATACTGCCGGAGGATATATTTAATAACATTGGTGCCTAGTATCAACTCATCATGCTGGCCTTCAACTACCAGAGTGGGAACCATAATCCTACAGCCATACACCTCCATTTCCACGTTGAAAGCTGACTCAGGCTTGACACGGCGACCACCACAGCCAACAAGCACCACATTTGAACTGAACTGGTTATGTTCTGTAGCAACTCCAACCTCTCTAAGCTTTCCCTCTGCCGTCTTACTCATTGTACAAGCCATAGACCCACTGTCTAGCATAGCATTCAGAGTCACTGTATTACCAACTGTCACAGGTGTGTAGAAAAGGCTGTCACTACCACTAATTGTATGCGTATTCTGATAAACAATATCTTCAGAGTTATCACTTGAGCTTTTGAGAGCTATATACACTGTCTCAGCACTAGATTCGTCCTCACAATGGGAGTTTACTTGGCGACCTATACTTTCTCCCTCTGAATACAGGCCACCTAGTTTCCCTGAGGCTGAGGTGCTCGGGACGACCTGGTGGAACACTCAACTTTTGTGTGACCTGGGGCTAAACAGACAAAGCACAGCCTCTCTGACATGCAGTGTGAGATGGTAGTGTGTCTACTGTCATCACAGACTCGGCAGGCCTTCTCACGGGCGCCACCCTGGTATCTTCCGCCACGAGGAGCACTGTCACGCTGCTGCACTTTCCCCATCATCTGCTCCAGCCTCTCCATAATGCGAGCAAGAATCCTGTCTTCAGATTGCTGAGTGTTCTGGGCCACAGCAGTCGCGGAGGAGTGGCACGGAAGCTGGCCTAAAGCATGGTCCTGGGAAGGAATGAGGGTAGAAGGCGGACACTGTGTGTGGTACACTGGACCATGGGCAGGAGCAGGGGGGTACTGGGTGGAACACTGCTCAGACACAGACTGAATCGAAGGCTCTGGATGAGACTGCACAGTGTGGAGGGCGGTGGCATGGCTCTTCAATGGCACAGAACTACCGGTCCTGCCAGAGGCTCTCAGCTCTCTCTGATAATTATCAATCTTCAACTGTATGTCTCGTGAGCTCCACTCCTCAATAGCCTTGCATTCCAGAATACGGGATAGTCCAGAGTCCGGGCAATGCCTGACAAACATCCGTGCAACCTCTTCACCCACGTTCTCCATCCTCCTACCTTGTCTGCGAAGGCCCTCACCAGCTACATCAGCTGCTTTGTTGATCCTCAACCAGTAGTCTACAGGGTTCTCATTGGGTCTGGGTAGAGTGGCATAGAAATCTGACAACGGGAGGCATGATGACACATCACTGAAGTACTTGAGAAGGATATCATAGATGAGATCAGGGTTCTGCTTCACATCAAGTGTCTGATCGCTACGCAAACCAACCCTCACGACATCCTTTGCCTTACCCATCAGCCTTGCCAGTGTCTCCTCAGCCTGTTCATGCATTGGACATTTCTGCTTTCTCAGATAAGCTTTAGACATGTCAATCCAGTCCTGGACTGAACACTTATCAGAACTATCACCTCGGAACATTGGTGGTTCCCTGTCTGATTTTACATTCACAGTAACGCGCGGAACCTCCTGTCTAACAACATTAGGATCAGTTACAGGATCTGGAGGCGATGTGCAGTTGAGGTGTGCACTGCTCATACTACTTGAGTGAACTACACCAGCTGAAATTAACTTGGTTACAATGGACTCGCCAATCTGAGCACCTAGCTGACCCATCATGTCTGAAAGGTGATGAAGAGCTTCAGTGTCATTAACACTGGGTGTGGATGTGGGAGGAGCCTCCCCTGTAAACTGTCCGACAGCAGCACAACCTGGGTCCTGACCTGACCCTGTGCCTCTACCACTGTCAGTAGACAACTGGGAACACCCCACCTCCCTACTATTCAACCCACCGATGACAGCACTGTCTGCTCTGCTCTGACATGCCCCCCATGCACCCCTCCCCATAGGCAACACTGGACTGGCAAAAATCTCATCATTAAAACCTGGCCTCTGAGCCATAGTGGTACAGACTTGCGTTGTGTAATATTACTGAATGAAAAAAATAAAATAAAAAATAATGTTTAAAAAAATATATAAAGTTACAGCAGGACATAAAAACCAAACAATCAAAGCACTTTTTAAACTGATGTAATCACAGACCTCAGACTGAATGACCATTTACTATAATACTCTGACCACACTTGATCTATCACACTAAGACCTGGCATCCACGCAGCATCCACGGAGATCGGCGTTCAGCTGATCTTGAGATCGACGTATCACGGCACCAGTGTAACGATGGTCAAACAGGCAACCTTCTTTCATTCAATTCTTTTATTTGACCTGCAGAGAAGACATATAAAACACAATTCTTCTCTGTTCTGCAACTCTTGTGAATCCATGAAGATGGCGGCCATGTTCTAGTACCACCGTCTATGTATATTTCACGTCAGGATAATTTGTTTACAGAACGAACACAAATTTCCCTCAAACATTACAAATAACAATTACAAACAACATGTGAAGCAACATACCTGCAGAGAAGACATATAAAACACAATTCTTCTCTGTTCTGCAACTCTTGTGAATCTGCGCGTTCAAAATAACATACAATAAATGTTCTGTTTAACATCATCACAATACATGTAAAAACAAACAGCACAGTACTACACCAACATTTTCACCCTACATTACAAGATTCTCCATACAAACAACAAAACACGAGGAGCATTTTACATAGCGCACATACCCATGAAGATGGCGGCCATGTTCTAGTACCACCGTAAGTACGGCAACAAGAGAAGGACAAAAGAACGCGCAGACCTGCAGTACACCCAAACTCCAAAGGGGGCTCCAACAACAACCAGGGCTGCTCAAGCACGGCGAAACTCATCTACATTCACCACAACTAAACATACATTCCCAACTCTGTTACACAAGCTCATTCTCGAAGATGATTTTCACACTTCCTATAGAGTCAAAAAAGTCAATGAAAGGTACAATTCTATAGGAAGAAGTTTAGCCTGCAATACATGCTACACCATAAAGGCTTATTCTATCGTTTGTGTTGTCAGGGTCATTTGTGTCCTCCCCCCCCCAAAAATGTAAAGGCTAAAAAAAGTGCTTCAACAAATGAGTAGTGTTGTCTACCCACAGATCAGACAGTTGTTGTCTTATCCGACTCCATGGCACTTTACCACCGAGTCAGACAACCTTCCCAACTCACTCATCAGTTGAACTTTGATCAAAAGGACATGATCATTTGAGGTGTTTTTCATCACCTTGATTGGTTGGTCCTGCGTTACTCCGAACTGCTGGGGGAAGTTGTATTTATTTTATTTAACCAGATGTCAATTGAGAATCAATTGATTGAACATCAAAAGTTCAAAGTTGATGGGTGAGTTGAGAAGGCAAGTTACCATGCAGTCGTATCAAGTGGCTGTTTGTTTTGACTAGGTTGCTTAGCGAGTTTAACTTCCCCTTCAAACTTTGCACGAGTACTGAGCCCCTCCACTTCTCATTGGCAATGATGTGTCCATAAGGGGGGGACAGCATTTACAAGCACTGCCCTTTTTGTCTCCATTTGGAATTACGAACGAGGACGAGTTTCCTGGGATTAGTTTGCCTCCAGAATTGCATCTGTGTCCCGTGAACGACAACAGACAGTCCGACTCTGCCTGTCCACCTCCCTCCTCGCTTCAAAATAAAAGCGCCAACGTTAAACTTGTTTTTAGCATTTTAGTATAGAAATAGTTAATATGGATAAAGGAACGACACATTTATATTTAACTTATCTATGGAAATAAACATCTCAATTATTGCTTTTAAGGGTTTGTAATTCTATTTCTAATATCCTAATTCATTTGGTGAAAAACGGCAGGGACTGAAAGTGAAGTTTCTGACGGACGTGAATACATCTATACCGCCATCTGGTGGGCAGCGGAGGGAATACATCTATACCGCCATCTGGTGGGCAGCGGAGGGAATACATCTATACCGCCATCTGGTGGGCAGCGGAGTGAATACATCTTACACCGCCACCTGGTGGCAGTAGAGAACATTACACATTTACCTACCCGATCACTTCGATAACCACGTTGCTGATGTGGATGACGCCGGTTAGCTAATTATGTTGGTTGATTCTACCTGGACGACAAACACACAACAAACTAAAACTAATCCATATACACTTATACTTACACTTCAAGCGTACAGGGATGAGGTAGAGCAATTGAGCAAGCTGTGCAAGGTAAACAACCTGCTGCTAAACAAGTCAAAGACCCAGGAATTCATCGTAGACTACAGGAGGAAAAAGTCCGAGATCCTGCCCCTGCTCATCGACGGAGAGAGCGTGGAGATGGTCTCAAACCTCCGTTTCCTGGGACACATCATGCGGGATGACCTGGCCTGGAAGGACAACACTAAAGGCACCATCAAGAGGGCACAACAGCGGCTATACACCCTGAGATGCCTCAAGAAACAACACAGCAAGCAGGAGATGCTGGTGGCCTTCTACCACGGCGCAGTGGAGAGCATCCTCACCTTCGGCATCTCCAACTGGTACCACAGCTGCACGGCAGCGGAGAGAAACGATCTACAGAGAGTCGTGAGAACAGCACAGGGGATCACCGGCGCCACCCTCCCCTCTCTGGAGGAGCTGTACAAAACACGCTGTCTCAGGAGGGCCTCCAAGATCTCCAAGGACCCGACCCACCCTGGGCACGAACACTTTGTCAAGCTGCCCTCGAACAGGAGGTACAGGACCCCGGCCGCTAGGACAAACAGACTGAAGGACAGCTTCTACCACAGGGCCGTCAAGGCCCTGAACACAGAAAAGGCCTAAGTTCTGGGCCCAGGACAAGTCCGGACGGATTGTATGGCAGCTAGTGCTGAGGCACAAACATGTACATTTTCAAGCCTGCAAACTGTGACACTTTAAAAAAATGTGAAAAAATACTTTCTTGTGAAATATGACAACCCTATTTTGACTATCTGTGCAGTATAGTACAGTGGATTGTGTACATAGCCTCTATTGATGTAAACCAGCTCCTTATCTTCTTGTGATTTTATGCATCTATGCTTTTTCCAAAATGTGTTTCTTTTTCCTTTCTTAAACACCAGGGGAGCCTCCCCTCCTAAATTTCGTTGTTTGGTACCTGTACTGTAACAATGACAAATAAAGTCTATCTATCTTCAACTAAAACAGGTACGAAATTCATACAAGGATTCATACAGGATTCATACAGGATTCATAGGATTCATACAGGGAAGCAGTGGCAACGGGTTAGCTACAGCAAGTAGCAGCTCGCTGTGATTGACCAATCACATTGCAGGTGATCCAGTCAGGTCTGTGTTCGGTGCGTTGGACTTCTTGCTCAGCGAACTTTAAGAAGGTACAAAACTAGTGAAATTGCTAAGCTATCACGTTTCAAAAAGGCATGTGCAAGCGAATTATCTGCTAGCTGAAATTATAATTAGCCAAGAAAATCTCTGTTTACCATATTAGTTTATTACCAGACTGCGTTTCTCGTTAAGTCATTAGCTAAGCAGGCTAACCGCACGTGCTTAGTTATTTTATTGAGCAAAATCATAAAATGCACGACTATAACTAACTATTTTAACCATTATTATATAGCTTATAGATTTGAAGAACACACCAAGCTGAGTTTGTTGCTGTGTTGTGGAAGCTAAGCTCATAAAGCAAGTTTCAATTATATGGAATACAGCCACGTGCGATATTCTTTGTTTTAACTTGCAGTTTGCCAAGCTGTTGGAGGTTTGAACGATGCTTCACATATCAATTTTGAAGGTAATTATTTCATCATTGCATAAATGTGTAGTATTAATAGTGGCTGATGTCGGTTCAAGTTCTGACCTTGTTAGAAGAAGAATGAATGTTTTATTTGCCATGCAATCAACTTGTCAATCAATTGTTGGAATTTGGTATTTTTTGCTCTAGGCACAGGGTCAGCAATAGTCGGCTCCCCTGGAGCAATTAGGGGTTAAGTGCCTTGCTCAAGAGCACATGCAGCTCCCTCATGAGGCGGGGATCGAACCAGTGACCTTCCGATTGCTAGCCGGCCTCTCTAACCACTAGGCTACCGCCTCCCCCATACCATATTGTTACCTTGCATCTTTGAGACCTAACCTGGGCCATATTCCACAAAGCTCGATAAAGTTCTAAGCCTCGATAAAGTTCTAAGCCTCGAAAATGTTAGCTTGCGTTCGGTGCCATCAATGTGGCTCAAATAATTCGCTGCTTGGTTGAGCTCCTTCTGAGTCAGATATAATTAGCCTGGTCCCGACCAGGCTAAAACACAGGCTATAGTCATCCGTGCGTCAAAAAAGGCTCACAGGCGGAAACTAAACCCTGAACGAAAGTTCCTCATGTGTCTTTTAGGAAATATTAGTTCCCACTTCACACGAGATAGATAGATTAGATAGTTTGATTAGATAGTTTGACTGTGTGATAGATAGATAATTTGATATTTTGAAAGTGTGATCGATCGATAGATAGTTTGATTGTGTGATAGATAACTTGATATTTTGAAAGTGCGATAGATAGATCGTGTAAAAAAAAAAAGAAGTAATTGTCTCAACTTGCATTGCCTTCATCACAGCGGTCTGGCTAGCGTAGTGGTTAAGGCTGCGTACTCGAGTTCCAAAGGTGGCGAGTTCGAGACTTGACTAAGTCAATCATTTTTATTTTTTTTTACATTTAACCGAAGATTTCATGCAAAGGTTTCAAACACCATTGTAATCGTGTCAGTTCTTGTAAATTAGCCTGCACCATAATTTTATAGCCTACATACTTTTTTAGATGAGATTTTAGATTAGATTCAGACAACGAAATGCAGTAAAAAGTGCGCCTGAAGAGGGATTTGAACCACCGATATAAAATGACGAATAAATCCTATGGCAGCGGTCGATACCACTAGGCCATTGTGGCGATATGACAGTTTGTAGCCTGCTGCTGATATCACCACAGTAGTAAATATTCATTTATTAAAATATGAACATATAACAATAACTGGGGCTAGTATGACCTACGCATTTAATCGGTCAGCAATTTCTTGCCAAACCATTTCCCTCGCCTTGTTAATTGCGGCAGTATTGCACTATTTTACATCTTATTTTTCCGTCTTCATAAAAATCAATAATTCGGAATGCTGCGCAAATGTAGTACCCCTGCAGAGTGGAGTATCTTCATTTCGACAGATCGACTCTTCTGGGCTGCGTATGTCTGCGTGCACGCGCCCATATCGAAGATTTGTAAGCCTGTCTTCTGTGAACACTGATGACACAAGGCTGATCCTCATTCGAGGAATCACCTGAGGCTTGAATACCAATCTCGAGTTCCCTGAGCGCCGCATTTTATTTATTTATTCCCTGAGCGCCGCTATATTAAGCCACCTTTAGTGGAATATGGCCCTGTATAGTTGACTTGACATGCTCTCTATCGAAGGCTGAGAATCCGTTCTGTCTCTGGGGCCGGATCGTGAAGGGACCAGGGATCGAACCAGAGAGTCCAAAAGCGTATGAAGACCTGCAGGTGAAGATGAACCTCTTCTATCATGAGGTCAACCAGGATGTGCAGAAGATAAAGTCTTCATCTACTGTATACACGAAGGGCAGGTAATGACTGTGAACTGTTGCACACATTCTCCATCTACCTGTTCTGGAGACATTTTCATGGTATAAGAAACACATTTTGTAGTTTCTAGTAAACGTATGCCTGCATTTCTACATGGCTTAGCTCAGTGGTTCTCAAACCTCTCCTCGGGCCCCCCAGCCACTCCACATATTTGGTCTGTTCCACCACCAGCACACCTGATTCAACTAATCAAGTACAAATCATAATCGCTTTGTACTTGATTAGTTGAATCAGGTGTGCTGGTGGTGGAACGGATCAAATATGTGGAGCGGCTGGGGGGCCCGAGGAGAGGTTTGAGAACCACTGGTTTAGCCCATGCATGACTTGAATGTGGAGGTGAATAGGGATGGTGATTGATAAGATGTTATTGATACTAGGGATGCCCCGATACCGTTTTTTTGGCCACCGATCATCTATGAGCAATATCTGTCGATATACTGCCAATACCGATATTTAAAAATAATAATAATAATAATGAAGATTTGTGTTTTTAATTAACACATAATTAACATTAATCTGGTGTAGTCTAAAGAAATATGGATTCAAGAATACAAATAGTGAATTAAATAACACATTATTTATTTATTACTAGGCTGGAAAAAAAGAAACAAAAATGACCTTATTATGTCTTGGAACCGCTTTGCTTTATTGCAAACAAAATACATAAATAATATGAATTCAATCAAAGCTTGTTTTCCATGGAGAATGGCTCATTTAGGTTATTGAGCATGCGACTGTTATGTACTGTGTTTTGGTGTTTGCGACGTCACTAAAACTACAAACACACCACGGAACGGTGTGGACCTCAATTCTTTCATGCCTCTGAAATATAACATTGGCGAAGAGGATGGCTGAGTTTTCACTACCAACACCGGCACCTTTCTGGGCCATATTCCACAAAGCTCGATAAAGTTCTAAGCCTCGATAAAGTTCTAAGCCTCGGAAATGTTAGCTTGCGTTCGGTGCCATCAATGTGGCTCAAATAATTCGCTGCTTGGTTGAGCTCCTTCTGAGTCAGATATAATTAGCCTGGTCCCGACCAGGCTAAAACACAGGCTATAGTCATCCGTGCGTCAAAAAAGGCTCACAGGCGGAAACTAAACCCTGAACGAAAGTTCCTCATGTGTCTTTTAGGAAATATTAGTTCCCACTTCACATGAGATAGATAGATTAGATAGTTTGATTAGATAGTTTGACTGTGTGATAGATAGATAATTTGATATTTTGAAAGTGTGATCGATCGATAGATAGTTTGATTGTGTGATAGATAACTTGATATTTTGAAAGTGTGATAGATAAATCGATAGATCAATAAAGAAAAGAGTGTAAAAAAAAAAGTAATTGTCTCAACTTGCATTACCGTTATCACAGCGGTGTAGGAGGTAGAGCCGGCGTCTATGCGCATGAGCGGAAGTTGAACAGGTGTGTTTGGACTGAGAAAAGTTTGAGCGTGTCTTTGAAAAAAACAAACGAACATTATAATAACATCTTTATTTAAGCGAGTTAAGGATTTTGAGTACCCCGACAGCTTCGTGCTGATCGGGGGCTTCTAAGGACGGACGACATGGCAACGAACAACGCGAATGGAATGGACGACGATAAAAGCAACACAGACAAACGGTATGACGCAAGTTTAACGGTGGAAGTGCGACTGGAGCAGGGAAGTAATATAACCATGATGGAAATGTTACGAGGCATAAAGGAGGTGTGTGGAAATGTGGAGGGCTGTCGGGATAAAGGAGACAGGAAATATGAGATCACGCTGGCATCGAGGAGAGGGAAGGACAAGCTCACGGATGGTTTCATGATAAAAGACGTGAGAATAATGGGAAAGGACTTGGTGGTGGATGAAATGGTGGTCTCGTTTTTGCATCTCCCGGTATATCTGAAGGATGACGTGATCAGGTACAGGCTGGAGTCGTGGGGGGTGAAGGCGGTGTCACCTATCAAAAGAAAGACGTGGCCAGGAACTGACATAGCAGACGGGACGAGATACATGAAGGTGAAGTTCACCGAAGAGGTGAGGTCTTTGCCCTATTCTACCAAGTTTGAGACCCTGGTTGGAGTGGATCACTTTAGGGTGATTCATGATAAGCAAGTGAGGGTATGTAGGCTATGTATTAAGCCAGGACATGTAATCCGAGAATGCCCGGAGTTCGTATGCTACAAATGCAATAAACAAGGACATTATGCACGTGAATGCATGGGAAGGAGATATGATGGAGGAGAGAGAGTGAGCAGTGATGAGGAGGAGGAGGAGAAGGAGGAGGAGAAGGAGGAGGAGGAGGAGGTGGTGGAGGAGGAGGAGGAGGGGGACGAAGAAGAGGAGATGGAGGGAGAGGAGGAGGAGGAGGTGGTGGAGGAGGAAGTGGTGGAGACACAAGGAGAAGGTGGGGAAAGGAGCCATGAAGACGTGACGGAGGGAGGAGGACAAGCTGAGGTGGTGGAGGAGACCCAGATGGAGCCGGAAGTGGAGAGAGGAGCGGAGGGGCCTGGTCCGGTGGAAATGGAGGGTAAAGAGAGAGAGGAGATTGGAGCCAGCCTAGACAACGCAGTAAGGGATGGAGAGATGGATGAGGCAGGGCCTTCAACAGAGGGCGTGGGGAAAAGAAAAGGTTCCGATGAAGGACTATATGCGGATGTACAGAGGGTGAGGACAAGATCAGGGGGTGCAAAAGGTGCACAAGGGAAGAAGACTAAGGTAGGAAAATGACATGGCGGTGTACATGATCTTTTTCTTTGTAATCTTGACGATGGTCAGGGTTGTTGCTGTCAACACAAATGGACTCAGGGATAGGAAGAAGATGGAGCTTGTGTTGGCAGCATACAAAGAGGAGATTATATGCCTCCAGGAGACGCATTGGACAGAGGACATAATGGAAGATGTAAGAAGGAGGTGGAATGGACAAGTTTATGTGAGTAATGGAACTGTGTATGCTTGTGGGGTGGCTATTTTGGTAAAGAATGGGGTAGTGAAAAATGTAAGGAATATAATGAATGACAATGAGGGAAGAGTGGTGGGAGTGGGGTTCGAATATCAAGGGATAGAGTATGCACTATATTGTATATATGCACCAAATGTGGACAAATATAGGAAAGTTTTTTTTGAATCTTTGAAAGAGAAATGTGTTGGGAATTGTATTATGGTTGGGGATTATAATGTGGTGGTGGACAGGTTAGATGTAACAAGGGGGGTGAAATTTAGGAATGATCCGTCACGCCCAGTATTATTAGAAATGATGCGCACAAGAGGAATGGTGGATATATGGAGGGAGGGGCACCCTGATGCACAGGTTTTTTCAAGGAGACAAATGGTGATGGGGGTTTTGAGACAATCAAGGATCGATTTATGTTTAGTGAAGAGGGAGGTGAGGCACCTGGTTGGAAGGGTTGAGTATCGGTTTATGGCCTTTAGCGACCACGATGCTCAGTCTTTCCAGCTAGGTGCGAGGAACGTAGGGGGAAGAGGAGGGACATGGTGCTTTAATGCAAGTTTACTGAAAGATAGACGTTTTGGGGTGATAGTAAGAGAGTGTGTGAGTGTTGCTATGGAAGACCAGATGTATGAGAGTGATGTGTGTGTGTGGTGGGAAGGGATGAAGGATAAATTAAAAGCTGTAATAATAGCATTCGCAAAACTGAGAGGGAAAGAGAGGGTGAGGGAGGAAAGAGATTTGCAGAAAAGGTTAGCAATAGAACAGGAGAGAGTTGATAATATTCCAGGGCATGATTTAGCAGAGTATTTGAGAGTGAGGGAAGATTTGAGGGAGCTAGAGAAGAGAAAGTGTGAAGGTGCTTTAGTAAGGAGTAGGGCAAGGTATGTGGTTGAGGGAGAAAGGAGTACAGCATTCTTTTTAGGTTTAGAGAAGAGACAGAAAGAGAAAGGGAAAATTAAGGAATTAGAGAATGATAAAGGTGAAATAATAACAGACTTAGTGGGAATAATGGATACTGTGCAGTCATTTTATACAGACCTATATACATCTGGGGGTGTGAATGAGGAATGTATGAATAAAGTATTAGAAGCAGTGGAAGCTAGGGTGACAGAAGAAGAAGGGAAAATGTGTGATGCAGACCTAAGGGTGGAGGAGGTTAAGACAGCCATCATGTTGTTAAACCCAAATAAGAGTCCGGGTTCGGATGGGTTGACGGCTGAATTTTATAAAGCTTTTGTTGACATCCTGGCTCCTATATTGTGCAGAGTGTATACGTGTATGGGGAATAAAAGGGTTGTTCCGGACTCTATGGGTTTGGGGGTGCTCACGTTATTGTATAAGGGTAAAGGGGACAGGAACAAATTACAGAATTATAGAGCATTATCATTACTTAATTGTGATTATAAAACCATAGCAAAAGTATTAGCAAATAGATTGAATAAAGTAATGAAAAACATGATTGCACCTACCCAGGCCTATGGAGTCCCAGGGAGGGATGTGGCAGAGAATATGTGCACATTAAGGGATGTTGTGAAGGACATGAGGGAGGAAGGGGGTTTATTGTTATCTTTGGATTTAAATAAGGCTTTTGACAGGGTGGAACATGTTTTTTTATTGAAATAAGAATGCAAGAAGTAAAGTAAAGATAGATGGATTATTGACTGACTCCTTCCCTTTGGGGAGATCAATAAGACAAGGGTGTCCACTGTCAGCATTGCTATATAGCATATCTGTGGAGCCATTGGCAGCGTATATTAAGCAGGAGAAAGAAATTAAGGGAATAAATATGCCGGGGGGAGGAGTTAGCATAATCCATCAATATGCAGATGACACGACATGTACTGTCAGGGATGTAAATAGTGTGAACAAAATAATGGGGTGTGTAAACATATATGGAAAGGCTTCTGGTGCAAAAGTGAATGTTGACAAGTCTGAAATGTTGTGTATAGGGGGAGTGAATACAGACAATTGTGTTTTTGATTTGAAAATTGTAAAGGGGATGATAAAAGTGTTGGGGATATATCTTGGAGAGGATGACAGGGAGGCTGTTGATTACACATGGACAGGGGTTTTGAATAAAATAAGAACAACATTGAATTATTGGAAGCAAAGGAACATGAAACTGAAGGGAAAAGTTGTAATTGTTAATGCACTGTTAATGTCAAAATATGTTTATGTATTAGGAGTATTGAATGTACCAGAGTGGGTTCTAAAAGAAACCAGGATGTTAGTGTCAGATTTTTTGTGGAGAGGAAAGGGGGTTAAAATAGCGTATGATGTATTAGTAGCAGATTATGATAAAGGAGGGTTGAAACTGGTAGATTTGGAAGTAAAGATGAGGGCAATGAGAGTCAGAACAGTCAAAAGGTTTTTGTATGGGGAGGAAGGACATGGATGGAAAGGATACTTTAGGGAATGGGTACATAGATGTGGGGGGTGTGGGGATTATGGGTTGTTGATGTGCTTTAAAGTACGGATGTATGATAGGGTGCCGGAATTCTATAAAGAGGTGTTTAAAGCCTGGGGTAGTTTTTTGCCTCAGGTAGGATATGAGTGTGAGAAGAGAGGGGAGATACTAAATGTTCCAGTTTTATTGAACCCTGTAATAAGAAGAGAGGGGAAAATGTTAGAATCTAGGAGTTTCTGGAGGGCAGGACTGATTAGAGTAAGGGATTTTAGGTATGAGGTAGTGCCAGGGTTCCTATCAGAGCAGGCAATTATAGAAGTTGTTAGGGAAACAGATGAGGAGATGAGAAGGGGAGAAATAGTGAGCATGTATAATAAAATAAAGCAGAGTATACCAGGGGAGTGGGTGAGTAGGTTAGATAGGGAGTTAAAAGGGAAGGAGCAAACAGAGTTACCTAGGTTAAGACTAGGGAAAGGGGAAACAGTGCGGGACTTCTCAGCTGTTAAGGTGAAGGAGTGCTACTGGGCACTGTTGGAGAGCAGAGTGAAGGAGCCTGCGGCAGAGAAGGTGTGGAGGCAGGTGTTCCCAGGATTGGAGGTGAAGAACATATGGAGGAATTTATTTTTAAAATATAATAGTTTAGAATGTACTCATTTTGATTTTATGCTTAGGCATAACAGGGTTTATACTAAGGTGGTGTTGCATCAGGTAGACAGAACAGTTTCGAGGGAGTGTGATGTGTGTGGGATACAGGATGAGAACTTAATGCATATGCTTTTTGAATGTAGAGAAATGAAGGGATTCGAAGAAAGGTTGAAAGGACTAGTGAAGAAGCATTGGGGGGTGGAGGTGGTGGGGATGCAGGAGTGGAGGAGGATGGTGGTTTTTGGGGTGGAGGGAAAGAAAAGGGGAGTGAATATATGGTGTTTAAATTATGTATTATCACAGGCTAGGTATGCAATTTATTTGAGGAGGAATTTAGCAAGATTTGAGGGAAAGTGGATAACGGTGTGGAAAGTCTTTGAGGGATTGGTCAGGAAGAATGTGGGACTGATGCACAAGACAGGGCAAAAAGATTTTGAGAAGTTGTTTATTAGGGATTGTGGGTTTATAAGAGTGGTGGTGGATGGAGGGTTGGAGTTTGATTTAGATTTTTGAAGATGTTTTTTGTGTTGCATTCATTTGTTATTGATTTATGATAAAGGGTTATCTTGGTTATGAAGGACTGACGGAATAATAGATGGATGCATCTCATACCAAAATGGTATGGGTGTGTTTTGTTTTTATCTATTGGTTTTTAATTTATTTTATTTGAATTAGAATACAATGAAGGCTATAAAATGAACATGTATGAATATGTATAGCTATGATTGTATTTAAAAGAATATTTTTATAATAAAAGATAAAAAAAAAAAAAAGGCTGCGGACTCGAGTTCCAAAGGTTGCGAGTTCGAGACTTGACTAAGTCATTCATTTTTATTTTTTTTTACATTTAACCGAAGATTTCATGCAAAGGTTTCAAACACCATTGTAATCGTGTCAGTTCTTGTAAATTAGCCTGCACCATAATTTTATAGCCTACATACTTTTTTAGATGAGATTTTAGATTAGATTCAGACAACGAAATGCAGTAAAAAGTGCGCCTGAAGAGGGATTTGAACCACCGATATAAAATGACGAATAAAACCTGTGGCAGCGGTCGATACCACTAGGCCATTGTGGCGATATGACGGTTTGTAGCCTGCTGCTGATATCACCACAGTAGTAAATATTCATTTATTAAAATATGAACATATAACAATAACTGGGGCTAGTATGACCTACGCATTTAATCGGTCAGCAATTTCTTGCCAAACCATTTCCCTCGCCTTGTTAATTGCGGCAGTATTGCACTATTTTACATCTTATTTTTCCGTCTTCATAAAAAATCAATAATTCGGAATGCTGCGCAAATGTAGTACCCCTGCAGAGTGGAGTATCTTCATTTCGACAGATCGACTCTTCTGGGCTGCGTATGTCTGCGTGCACGCGCCCATATCGAAGATTTGTAAGCCTGTCTTCTGTGAACACTGATGACACAAGGCTGATCCTCATTCGAGGAATCACCTGAGGCTTGAATACCAATCTCGAGGTCCCTGAGCGCCGCATTTAATTATAGCGCCGCTATATTAAGCCACCGTTAGTGGAATATGGCCCTGGTCTGTGCTCAACGAGCCTCTGATTCCATGGGGTTGAAGGAGCACAGCTGTCAACGACAATCAAATCATAACAAGAAAACACACTAACGTAATCACAACAAAACACACAATAAAGAGATGCATCTCTGTAACTCAAATAAACAGCAAAAATAGGCAAAAGGTAGCAAGCTGCACACCACTGCTGCATAAAAGATATAATTCAAAAGCAAACTAAGTCACATCACACAAATACATACTGATAATATTAAACTATGCATTTTATTTTGCGTCATTCTGCGGAAACCTTTATTTTCAACTACACTGCACGGGCGACGGTCCTTGCAGATAAACCCAGCGATAGAATAGTCGTAGCCCTCGGGGAGGTAAAAGGAAGCCTTGCTTTAAAATCTAATGGTTTCCAGACTTTAGATTTGTATGTCAGAGGTGCTTTTCGTATTAGTTTTTCCCCGCTTTCAGCCATTCATCATCTTCAACGTAGTTGGTTCATCTCCGTTATACAACGCTCGTGCGCAGCTTGTTTCTCCCCTCAATTTCTTTTTTCAAACATCGATATTTGGCGACGTGAACTGATAATTGTATCACAAGAGGCCGTGACACAATAATCGCTGTATCGATATTTTGTCCCAGACAAAGAAACATTAACACATTAGTAGCACTATCTGGCACAGAGCGCAAAGTATCAATGGGTGCATTACTATTCAGTGTCCTCGTAGAGGACCAAGACAGTGGAGGAGATTATGGACTTCTGGAAAAAGGCTCCAACTCACTCTCCACTGGTCATCAATAACTCCCCTGTCACGATAGTGGATGAATTCAAGTTTCTGGGCACTACCATCTCCAACAAACTAAAATGGGATAACAACATCACCCATTTAGTGAAAAAAGGCCAGCAGCGTTTGTTCTTCCTCCGTCAGGCGTCAGCTGAAGAGACTTCACATCAGTCGTCACATCCTGGTCCAGTTCTACAGGGCCGTCATAGAAGGCATCCTAACATCTTCCATCACTGTCTGGTACGACACTGCGTCTGCCCGAGCCAAGGCCAAGCTACAAAGAGTCGTAAGGACAGCTGAGCGGCTCATCGGCTGCCCTCTGCCTCCCATCACAGACCTCCATAGCTCCAGATCATTGAAGAGAACACGCAAGATTGTGGCTGACCCCTCACATCCAGCTCACAGCTTGTTTGAATTACTCCCTTCTGGACAGCGGTACAGGGCCATCAGGTCAAAAACATCACGCCACTTGAACAGTTTCTTCCCCAAAGCCATAATCCTCCTCAAAACTCCTGATCACCTTGCACTTAACATGTTTTTGCACTAAGTTGTTATTTATTCACTCGTATATATTGTGTGTCTTGAGTATTGTTGTGTTGTCGGCTTGTTGTTTTATGTACTGTAGCTTTTTCCGCTTGGAGAATACCGTGTGCACTGCACATGGCGAATAAAGTTGAATTGAAATGAATTGTGGCATAGCCTGAGCGCTTGAATACTGTCTTTTTTGCGACTAAATAAAACGTTACACTTCGGGTACCATAGATATTACACACAGTAGATGCCTCGTGCACGACGATAGACAGTCAGACGCATAGCGGCTACATACAGCCGTGTCCAATGAGGTATCTACGTTTCTATATCTACGCCGGCCGGATACTACACCACAGAGTTTGACGCATGGGTTTTTGCAACGCGCAACTGTCAGAAAAAATATGCCGGCGTCGATAAAACAAAAGAACAGATTCCAGTTCTCGATTCCCATCCCTATGAATGACCACAGCTCTTCTTCCTACATGAGATGGAGAACTTGCAGGGTATCCGCGGTGTCTTGAAAAGTATTAAAAGTTGATAAATCAATTTTGGGAAAATCAAGACCCTTAATAAGTATTAAAAAGTCTTATCACGATTTTATGAGGTCTTGAATTTTGTAGGTATTTTTCTGAATTAGACTATGTCCAAAGAGTTTGAGTCCTAAAAACCTTAAGTAAAAGTTCGTGAATTTATTCGTTTTATTAAAAAAAAAAAAGATGAACCAGACATTCTGTTGTATGATAGTGGTCTAGTCTATTTCAAACTAAAACTGTTAAGTTAAAGGTGTTACTGATGTAAACGGTTACAGCTCGAAGTGGCGGTGAGGTCTGGAAAAATATTGACAAGGTCTTTAAAAAGTCTTAGAAAGGTATTGAAATTAACCTCAAGATTCCTGTATATACCCTGACTTGGGTCTACTGTGTTGCTCCCCCAGGTGTGTGTGGTGTACGTCTCTGGCCTGAAGAACTGGTGCAGAGCCATAGTGGAGTCCCTCTTCCTGGGTACCGTCGGCAGTCAGGCCATGTGCTTCCTGGTCGACCACGGAGAACACACCGTCGTCTGCTCAGATGAGTATGTCTCGACTCTGCTACTGAAACAATACAGGACTAGAAGAACAATGCGTTGCTGTAATCAGGGTTCCCACGGGTCCTTGAAATCCTTGAAAGTTTGTAAATTTGAGGGGGAAAAAATCAAGGCCTTAAAAGTATTTGAAAATTGAGATGGGTCATTGAAAGTGCTTGAATTCCTCTCTCTCTCTCTCTCTCTCTCTCTCTCTCTCTCTTTCTCTCTCTCTTTCTCTCTCTCTCTCTCTCTCTCTCTCTCTCTCTCTCTCTCTCCCCAAAAAATATAGGTAACATGTAGAAGGGAATAAAACAACCATACTAGTTGCTACGGTTAATTAGTTAGATTTGAAAACCGTTCATGGTCATTCCTATTATATAAATTCTCATCTGAATGAATGAATGAATGAATGAATGAATGGTCTTTATTGTCATTGCTATAGTACAGGTACCAAACAACCAGGGGTGCACATAACTTTTTGGGGCCAGTGCTCAGAGGAGCACCTAGGGATGCTGCTTGGTGCTCCCCGAGCTCGCGAGTCACGACCCGTCCCACAGGATGGATAAAAAAGGGATACATGGATAACTTATATTAGCAAAACAACATTTATTCATAAATAAAGATGAACGAACAAATGATTGTGTGCAAAACAAAAGAAACAAATGCAAAATCAAATGACTGCTCTTTAAGCATGAAAGTCTGTCAGACTCCTTTAAACACAATGAAATCAACTGACATCTCTTTAAGCACTAACTGAATGTCTGTTCTTTAAACACAATGAAATCAACTGACATCTCTTTAAGCACTGCTCTGTTCTGTAAACACTGAAATCAACTGTTCAACAAAAAGTTACAGCCTAAGCATTTATTTATGCTACAAGCTTAATCATCATCATCACTGCTCTCTTGACTGCTGTTAATACTGTCCTCAATTTCAACCATGGTAGAGGATGTTGTAGGCTATCACTTTAAATAGCTCATTATTTTGATTGTGCAACAAAGTCTTTTTTTCTAATAGAATTCCCAACCATATTCCCTGGGTCAGGGGTCGAGGTGCGATAATGAAGCTGTAAAACAAACGTCTGAACGTTTGAAAGCTTCAGAGAAAAGAAACGTGAAGTCCCTTCAAGGGACCCTTGGTGTTGTTTTTCCTTTTAGCGACGAGTCGTTCGGGACTGAATTCACGTGTCGGCGTGATAACCGTGCGATACGCGATACGCGATACGCGGAATGAAAGTACAAGTTACGATACTTTCGAGGCTGACATAGATATGGAAATAGTTACTTAGTGGGGCTTGCAGTGATGCAGCAGTCAGCAGTCAGCAGTTGGATTTTGAGGAAGTAAGTTCCTCTCCCAGCGCTTCCAGCTGTTGGTGCGCAAGAGCGCGTTCATGCCGCCGATCTTCCGCGCAGCATGCATTTTGGCGACGCATGCGCACTGGCGCACCAGTTATGTGCACCCCTGCAAACTGGAGGGGTTGCTCCCCTGGTGCTAGGAACATAGGTGAAAGTGGGCCGGAAGACTTTCTGTGCCGGAACGCCGTTGGGGGAAGAGATGCAGCTGCCTGTCAATCAAAATCCGATTGCTGCAGAGTGCAGAAGCAATCACGATTCACGATCCATAATTTCCAACAAGGAAACACATGGCTGACGTTATGTTTCCTTGCGTCTATTTTAATACCTTTGAAAAGGACATGTTAACTTAACCCGCTTTACAGTAGACCCGACGCGACGTGGTTGGGTGGGCAGCACTGGGCACTGAGACAGTCCGACCGGGATTACAGTCGCGCCGTATGGAAGCATATAGTGGACTATATTCAAATGTTAATGCAATTTGAGATTGCATTTGCATGTTCCACTTTTGCATGCATTCTTTCAGACAATATTCAAATTCAAATGCAATTCTAATGATTTGCATTTTCATTTTCATGTACCTGATGTGCACATTCGCTGTCAATATTAAAATTATAAAGCAAAGCCATTTGACATTTAATTTTCAAAGTCATGCACTGCTTTGTAGCTGACAAAATTCAAAAGTTCATTCTAATGTGAAATTACTATGCAATCCCAAAATAGTATATTCATTTGCCACTTTTGCCTGCGTTATTTGAGTCAATATTCAAATTGTAATGCAATAATGTGATACGCAATTACATTTACATGTTCTAGTAAACACATCCGCTTTGTAGCTGACAAAATTCTAATTTTCATTCTAATGTGAAAATGACTATGCAATCCCAAAATAGCATATTCATTTGCCACTTTTGCCTGCGTTATTTGAGTCAATATTCAAATTGTAATGCAATAATGTGATTAGCAATTGCATTTATATGTTCTAGGAAACACATACGCTCATTAGAATTGCATTTTAATTTGAATATTGTCTGAAAGAATGCATGCAAAAGTGGAACATGCAAATGCAATCTCAAATTGCATTAACATTTGAATTTAGTCCACTATATGCTTCCATAAGCAAGCTGTGTTGCCAGATTGGGCTACTTTTGGTCACACTGGACGGGTGGATTCGACAGCTTTTAGACTGGTTGGGCTGGAAATTGTCAATTCCATCTGGCAACCCTGGTAGCAAAACTATGTGCATACGTATCTGGTAGCCTACTGGTACTTTCAAATCGCATCGTATTATTATTATTATTATTATTAATAATAATTACAATTTACAATACAAATACAACAATTGGGGGTCCCTCAAATAAAAATTGGGCGCACTGCGCGCGCACAACATCAACCTCCAAGGCTTGATTCTGACCCAGGAAAAACCCTGGTATGTACTGTATAACATGATAGCCATCTATGAGCAATGCACTGACTGTATATAAGATGATGACCAAGGGTCTTTCTGCTGCTGACCAAGGGGTTGAGTTCACTTGATGAGGCCCAATTTTGTTTTAGACTCTGTAGGCTACTGTATTTAAGATATATTATCTGAATTTCTCTTGTTTTATCAAATGTTCCAATTATTTTCATTTCTTGTGCTGGTTTAAAATTGCAGGAAACTAGCACAAATAATTGTGTGGGTCGCTCCACCACCAAAAACTCTCACTCCAAACTCTTGGTGAAACTTGGCAGCCCTAAAGTGTTTCTAATTTCGACACCAACACCACGATGTGTGTGTTCAGGGATGCATGAAGCTGGGGGCCGGAGGAGAACAATATGAAACGATGAAGGTTGGGGTAGTAGCCTATAGTTCCTGTAAGAAACTCAAACCACTTTCACCCCTGGCTAGGAAAGAAAAAAAAAACTAAAAAAACAAGAAGGGAAAGGAGCTGGTTTACATAAATAAAGGCTATGTACACTATCCACTATACTATACTGTACAGATAGACGACTAGGGTTGTCATATTGCACATAGTGTTATTGCACATTCATTTAAAGTGTCGCAGTTTGCAGGCTTGAAATGTACATATTTGTGCCTCAGCACTACACCTGATTTTTTCAATCCAGCAGCTGCCATCAATCCGTCCAGACTGTCCCGGGCCCAGAACCTAGGTCTTTGCTGTGTTCAGGGCCTGGATGGCCCTGGGGTAGAAGCTGTGCTTCAGTCTGTTTGTCCTTGCGGCCATGGTCCTGTACCGCCTTTTCGAGGGCAGCCGGGCAAAGTGTTCGTACCCAGGGTGGGTTGGGTCTCTGGAGATCTTGGAGGCCTTCCTGAGACAGCGTGTGTTGTACAGCTCTTCCAGAGAGGGGAGGGGGGCGCCGGTGATCTTCTGGGCTGTTCTCACGACTCTCTGTAGCGCATTTCTCTCCGCGGTTGTGCAGCTGGAGAACCAGTTGCAGATGCCGTAGGTGAGGATGCTCTCCACTCCGCCGCGGTAGAAGGCCACCAGTATCTCCTGCTTGTTGTGTTCCTTCCTGAGGACTCTCAGGAAGTAGAGCCGCTGTTGTGCCTTCTTGATGGTGGCTGCTGTGTTGTTCTTCCAGGACAGGTCATCCTGTATGTGCACCCCCAGGAATCGGAGGGCTGAGACTCTCTCCACGCTCTCTCCGTCGATGAGCAGGGGCTGGACCTCAAACTTTTTCCTCCTGAAGTCCACGATGATTTCCTGGGTCTTTGACTTGTTCAGCAGCAGGTTGTTAACCTTGCACAGCTTGCTCAGCTGCTCTACCTCATCCCTGTACGCCGCCTCGTCCCCCCCCCGAGATGCAGCCCACCACGGTGGTGTCGTCTGCAAACTTTACGATGGAGTTGCTGGGGTGGACGGGGGTGAAGTCGTAGGTGTAGAGGTTGTAGAGGATGGGGCTTAGCACGCAGCCCTGGGGGGACCCAGTGCTGAGTCTGAGGGCTGTGGAGGTGTGGGAGCCCACCCGCACCCTCTGGGGGCGGTCGGACAGGAAGTCCTTGATCCATGCACATATAGAGTGTGATAGTCCCAGGTCTAGTAGTTTGGTCACTAGCCTGTCTGGAAGGATGGTGTTGAAGGCAGAGCTGAAGTCCACAAAGAGCAGTCTTGCGTAGCTGTTTCCCCTCTCCAGGTGGGATAGAGTGGCGTGGAGAGTTGTCGCGATGGCGTCCTCTGTGGACCTGTGGGCTCTGTAGGCGAACTGGTATGGATCCAGGTTGGGCGGGAGGCGTGTGAGTATGTGGGCCCGGACTAGTTTCTCGAAGCACTTCATGATGATTGGTGTGAGTGCCACCGGGCGGTAGTCGTTTAGGCAGCTCACCGTGCTTTTCTTCGGGACTGGGATGATAGTTGAGGTTTTCAGGCAGGGTGGGATGGTGGCCTGGGACAGGGACTGGTTGAAGATGTTTGTGAAAACCCCGGCCAGCTGGTCGGCGCAGTCCCTCAGCACCCGTCCCAGGACGCCATCCGGCCCAGAGGCTTTCCTGGGGTCCACCGCCTTCAGCACGCGTCTCACTTCATGCTCTGTGAGGGTGAGGCTGCTGAGAGCTGGAGAGAGTGGTGTTTGTGTTGTGGTTACCTCCGTTCGCCCCTCGTCGAACCGGGCGTAGAAGGAGTTCAGCTTTTAGATCTAGATCTGTCTCAAACTATGCTGTGGTGGGCTGCAAGTAGGGATGCACTAGTATGAAAATTCAGGGCCCTTACCGATTATTCATAACACAATCGGCCAATACCCATACCGATTATTTGTTACATTTACATTGTTGGCTTTTAGCCGGCGCCTGACATTGACCTAAGACAAGTGACACTGCACTCTGCAACGCTTCGGGTTCAGGTGGTGAAACGGGGCTCTGATCTAGAGTCAGTTTACCATAGCGTAATCATTATGTAGGAAAGGGCAAAACTGATCTTAGGTCATTATGGGTAAATTGGTCTGACAGGCCATCAGAGTTGGAAAGACCTCCGGAGAAAGAGGCTTCAAATAGGCCTTCACTGTCTTAATCTTAACATAATCTCAGTTTACAGCATGCTTTGCCCAATCCATCCCAGCTGGCTGTTATAATCACTCTCTCACTCAAAAAACAAACATGAGATTAAAACGGATCAAATGATCTGACAAATAGGTTTGTTAATGAGCAGGAGCAGATTACTGCCTTTCAGTAATCCCTGAGTGTGTGTGTGTGTGTGTGTGTGTGTGTGTGTGTGTGTGTGTGTGTGTGTGTGTGTGTGTGTGTGTGTGTTGTGTGTGTGTGTGTGTGTGTGTGTGTGTGTGTGTGTGTGTGTGTGTGTGTGTGTGTGTGTGTGTGTGTGTGTGTCTGGCATCTCTGGACCTATGAGCATTTTGCATCCATTGAATTTCAGAAACTCACCCTTTTGACCACGTACAAGGCTCATTCAGAGGAGCAGAATGTCTGGGTTTACGGACCTTTCAGAGAGAATTCACGCTGGTTTTTAGTTACAACAATCAGCCACCAGTGTTTATTAGGATCTATTGTCCAAGACAGTATATTCCTTCGGTGAATTGATCACATACAGACATTAAGAAAATATTCCTAATTAAATTATCATGCCAGGTTAGATATCGCAATATCGGTTTGAACAATCAGACATTTCAAAGCATTCGGCTGATCAATTTCCTAACCATTATCGGCCAATACCGATTGCTGCCCAATTAATCAGTACATCCCTAAATATATAATGATTATGACATTATAATTGTCTCCAAAGAACCCTTCTATTTCTTTCTCCAGGGTCCGAGCCCCGTTGGAGAAGTTTCTGCAGCTGCCCTTCTGGGTCAGGAAGTTCCAGCTGGCTGGTATCCAACCTGTGAGGCTGCAGGTGTCCATCTACGAAGAGAAAGCTGAACTAGTGTAAGGGTTAACTAACTACTGAACTAGTGTAAGGGTTGACTAACTACTGAACTAGTGTAAGGGTAGACTAACTACTGAACTAGTGTAAGGGTTGACTAACTACTGAACTAGTGTATGGGTTGACTAACTACTGAACTAGTGTAAGGGTTGACTAACTACTGAACTAGTGTAAGGGTTGACTAACTACTGAACTAGTGTAAGGGTTGACTAACTACTGAACTAGTGTAAGGGTTGACTAACTACTGAACTAGTGTAAGGGTTGACTAACTACTGAACTAGTGTAAGGGTTGACTAACTACTGAACTAGTGTAAGGGTTGACTAACTACTGAACTAGTGTATGGGTTGACTAACTACTGAACTAGTGTAAGGGTTGACTAACTACTGAACTAGTGTAAGGGTTGACTAACTACTGAACTAGTGTAAGGGTTGATATTGGTCTTAAATCACTGTAATTGCAATTGTGCTATTAGATTTGAATTGTGTGGTTATTACGGATCCTTGAGAGCTTACGTTTTCATTCTGGACCGTCAAATCAATGGGACAGCTCTGCTACTCGCTATCTGCACAACCTCTTACAAGGTAAACTAATGTTGTGTCCATTGCAAGATAATTCTGTAGCATTGTAAAGATAATTCTGTGTCATTGTAAGATGAGAAGTGTGATTTTAACATCTTTGTTGATAGATAGTCTTGTACAACTTCAGTGTTGAGATTCTTATATCAGCCCCAAATCAGCACTAACTATATTGTCTGTGTGGCCTGGGGTGGTCCAGTGGTCTAGCACCACGGTCTACAGTGCACACATATGCCCATGTCGGCATGGGTTCGAATCCGGCCCATGCCCTGCTGACATGCCCTCTCACCCTTCTTCTCCTACTTTTCTGTCTGTCTTCACTATATCTGTCCAATAAAATGAAAACTATGAGTGGGACTGCCCCACTCATAAAAATAACTATATTGTCTGTTCAATTGTTTACCTGAAGCATCCAACCAGATGGAGGCAGTGTTGCGTGAAACACAAGCTGATTCCACTTTCATTGAGCTCTACCTGACCATAAGAAACATGAAGGTGCGATGGTGCGGAAATGTGGATTTGCAAAAAGAAAAAAGTTGTGAAGTGTGCAGAATTTCTAACGTCTAGACATTTGTTTAACGTTAGTCATAGAAGCTAATTCTCCCACTCTCTCTCCCAGATCTGTGTAAATTACGATCTAGTCACCAATAGGTTTGCATGTTTCCCAAGCGGGAAGAGTCATTCCCCTGCACAGAATGGTGTTGTGGATCGATCCCCTGCCATCCTGACTTGTGACATCTACTCTGACACGGAGAGTTTCCTGGCCACAAATGGCTGCACCATACGATCACTGTCACCCCTGGTCTCACCCAGGCACCCTGCTGTCACGAAAGGTGAATGCACTATTATTATTATTATTATTATTATTATTATTTTCCCCTTTTCCACAATGCTAATGCATGTATTTTGAAAGGGGTAGATTTTGATGGTACCACTTATAAAAAAAGCCCTCTATATTGATTTCTTCAGTGACCAATCAGAGACCGGTAATAACATCAGGGCAAGTGGCATTGCAGACTTCCAATGGAGCATCACAGGTCAGTGTCACTGCCCATATCAACGTCTAGGAGAGATTACTGTGATTTGCAATTGAATTTCCCCAATTAATTTAAATGTTCTTTGTGGTTTTATTTAAGGGCCAAGGAAAGGTCAGAAAGCTCTCTGAGGGAGGCGGAATTAACCAAAAGGAGGCGCACCATCCAGAGCTTGACAGTGACGAGGGGTACAAATGTTTTTACATCGTTTTGAGAATAAACTCAGAAATATGGCTGCATTATATGCAGCATGATGTAATTAGATCTGAATTGTTTAAACATGTGTGGGTTTAGGCACCATGGGTTGAGAGAGGACACACAGGACACAGACATTTCTCTGGTGGCAGACTTGTTAAAAAATCTGAATCGGGTCAGGTAAGATATTGACTTTTAGTTTTGTAATAGCTCCAAAGAGAATCAAGTTAATTCCTACTTTTTCTTAACAGATTCCTGACGTTTCTGAATCCTGCTTCGAGTGCTCAAAGGCCGGTTCCTAATGTGAGTGTGGCTGTTTTTAGTTTTCTAAACTTGCAGTATATTTCACATCCCCTAATGTCTCATTCCTACATATTGGTGATTCATCATCCAAATCCAGGAAGTATACAGTTAGGTCCATATGTACGGTGGCCGACAAGGGCAAACGCGCTGCAAATACCGGAAACGCGCTGCATATAGAGAAACGCGCTGCATATAGTTCACAACACAACGGAAGTGTTCTCACAACACAACGGAAGTGTAGAAAACGCTGCAATTCAGTTCACAACACAACGGAAGTGTTCTCACAACACAACGGAAGTGTTCTCACAACGGAAGTGTTCTGGGGGGGAACGATAAGTGGAACGGACCGGAGACGTGTTTTTGAAGTTCCGAAAAGCAGTTCTGAAGAGGTTGTGGAGTGAAGAGGCGACATAAAAGGTACATATTATATTTCTTATTTATGTCTGCAGATAACATGTGCTGTATTTCAAACCGAAGGGCTCATTCTATGCCCTACACCCTATGAAGGGTTCGTAGAAGCTTGTGCAGTGGAGGGATTCTTTATTGGGAATTCACAGCCGACTGAGGCACTCTCCCCTCCCGCGACAGAGGGTTATCAGCATGGCTGGGGTTCCATACTATAATTGTGTTAGTATTAATGTTAATACTATAATTGTGTTAATATTAAATAATAAACCATATCAATGCCTGTCTTCCAGGCTGCCATGTTTTGTCCTTAATTCACAGCCGACTGAGGCACTCTCCCCTCCCTCGACGGAGGGTTATCAGCCTGGCTGGGGTTCCATACTATAATTGTGTTAGTATTAATGTTAATACTATAATTGTGTTAATATTAAATAATAAATTCGGGTTGTCCGTATGTACGTCCGTACGATGTTTGTTAATGGGCGGAGGCATTCATCCGCTAAGCGGTTTTTCTAGTTCAGAATGTAACTCTTATTAAAAAATAAATAATTACACATTACATTTCCGCAAGTTCAAGTTGTGCTTCACACTGGAAATGCAGGAGCTGCTATTCCAAGTGAAAATGGAATCTCTTACACATTTAAGAATGTGGCTACTTTGGCAATATCACACGAGAGGGAGTGATGTTATACTGTATGTCAGCACGGCTGCTGTTTGGTCGTAGGTACGCACATAGGCTACTATGACTAGGCTACTTTGTATCTTTTACTACTATCTGTATGTTTCCATTTATTGTGTTCTTTGATAATAGAAATGTGATAGTTTGATACCGACTATTGATGTAACCTGAACATTCTATTTATGGGCAGCGGAGTGATATAAATATATATACTTAAAAAGTCCCAGTGCTGTTAAACTGAATATCAGCACTCATGGAATGCCTCTAGGATGATTGCAACCTCAATAGTTCATGGTGGTCCAGGTCCTCGCTTCATGTCCAAGATGCTCTACGAGCACCTCACAGGAACAAACACCGACACTGTAGCCATGGTTGAAGATGTAACGGACGACACCATTAGAGCTTCCCTGCTTGAGGTAGGTTGGTACTGTATATTAACAAAGCTCATTTAGTCACTTTCTCTTTATGTTTATGATGATTGTTGTCTACCCTAGATATCCAACGCAGCTACGCTGGACGAACTACTTGTACTAGTTGACAGACATTCCAGCATGTTGCAGACTGCTGGTTGCTTTCAGTACCCTGTTTGTGTGGGTGACAAAAAGAAGATCATCCAGGATTTCATGCAGTGGTACATAATATATCGCAACCATTTCGCAATTCAAAGGTAAGGTGACAGTTATTTTGGCAGAATGTACATTTTGACAAATTTGACATTGATGTATGATTGGTGGGACTGCTTGAAGATGCTGCTGTTAGCATGTTAGGCGATGATTGCTCTTAATGTTTTGTAGATTCAAGGATGGACTTGCAACACTAGATGTAATTCATGCTTTCGAACAGCATCCATCTGTATTCGGGGTCTTTATGTGCTCAAGTGCTCAACATCTAACAGCTGAAACATGGAGGACATCTTTGAGGTTCAGCTCAGTGAAGCAGGGTGCACAAGGCGACAGGAAGAAACCCGTGTACTCGGATTCTGGAGAGACTATCTTCTTGACACAGAAGGTTTATTTTAATTATCTCATCATAAACACACTCCCTACCCTGCAGAAGACCTGAACAGTCCCCAGATCTTTTAATTATGTCATCTTGATATCATATTATATTTTACTAACTAAACTAAATCTACTTTTTTCAGAGAAACAAACAGGAATCTTCCTTCAGGACATCCTCATGTTCGCCACAGGACTCGACGCACCGCCTCCCTCTGGGATCCAGCCACCACCCAAACTGCTTTTTCTGTGGACATCACGCTTCCCAATGAGCAGAACCTGCGCCAACACAATAGAGATACCGATGGCCATGAATTACACTGAGTTTCGGAACAACATGGACTTTGGGATACAAAATTCCCCAGGGTTTGGACTACAGTAAACTCCATTCGTTTTCCTCATCATCACTGTTTGATGGTTAGTTGGTTAGTTAGTTAGTTAGTTGGTCAGATGACCATTGTGGTTGAACATCAAGGGGAAGTGACTTCTATACTAATAAAACAATGTTAAAGAGCATACCTTCGCTGTTTTCTGTTTCTGTTCCTTCTTAGAGTTCTGACGTGTCTTTGAAAAGAATGAGGCTCATTTTAACATTGTGAGTCATTGCCAGGAAATCCAAAATTTCATCGTAGCTGTAGCCATCATGGAAGTACTTTCGAATCAGATCCTCTTCTGTGGGGCTGTCTGATGCTGAGCCTGATAAACAAAAAGAAAGAAAAATATAATAAAGACAACATTTTCTGCTAGGACAAGCTGCAGCACATCATCTGATCTGCCTTCTCTTCAGGACTTAATTTATACGCCTTGAGTACCAGGTGAAGTGCAGGAAAGATTATGGCAGACCCCTCTGACCCTGAACACCATTTGTTTGAATCCCTTCCCTGCTAGTAAGAGGTTGAGGTCTATCAAGACCAAAAGTTCAGGCCATAAGACCTGTTTCTACCCCATGGCAGTGGGACTCAAAAACACTCCCTATACCCAACTGTTTAATCATAATGCATCGAGAAATTGTATACAATTATTATATAACTTACATTTCTAATAAATGAGTCTACAATCTAATCATGACCTCAATCTTACATTCAGGAAAGTAGGCTTCCATACTGAAAACTATTGCATTAGTATTCCCAAAGGTGTGTTGTACCCCATATTCTGCAAACAAACTCAAATACAATCATCATGTCTACTCACTGTTGCCTTCAGGTGCTGCCAAAAACTGTACATTTTTGCCACATGAGCCACAGAAGCCACAGAAGATCCCCAGATCTTGGCCACAGAAAGGACAAAACATGGCAGCCTGGAAGACAGGCATTGATATGGTTTATTATTTAATATTAACACAATTATAGTATTAACATTAATACTAACACAATTATAGTATGGAACCCCAGCCAGGCTGATAACCCTCCGTCGCGGGAGGGGAGAGTGCCTCAGTCGGCTGTGAATTAAGGACAAAACATGGCAGCCTGGAAGACAGGCATTGATATGGTTTATTATGTAATATTAACACAATTATAGTATTAACATTAATACTAACACAATCATAGTATGGAACCCCAGCCAGGCTGATAACCCTCCGTCGCGGGAGGGGAGAGTGCCTCAGTCGGCTGTGAATTCCCAATAAAGAATCCCTCCACTGCACAAGCTTCTACGAACCCTTCATAGGGTGTAGGGCATAGAATGAGCCCTTCGGTTTGAAATACAGCACATGTTATCTGCAGACATAAATAAGAAATATAATATGTACCTTTTATGTCGCCTCTTCACTCCACAACCTCTTCAGAACTGCTTTTCGGAACTTCAAAAACACGTCTCCGGTCCGTTCCACGTATCGTTCCCCCCCAGAACACTTCCGTTGTGAGAACACTTCCGTTGTGTTGTGAGAACACTTCCGTTGTGTTGTGAACTGAATTGCAGCGTTTTCTACACTTCCGTTGTGTTGTGAGAACACTTCCGTTGTGTTGTGAACTATATGCAGCGCGTTTCTCTATATGCAGCGCGTTTCTCTATATGCAGCGCGTTTCCGGTATTTGCAGCGCGTTTGCCCTTGTCGGACACCGTACATATGTGATGGCAGCTGATGAAAGGTGCAACCAGTTGTCAACTGTGAAACCTTGTGAATCCTAAACAAAGCTTTCTTTTGAAC
This sequence comes from Nansenia antarctica, assembly GCF_963989245.1. Taxonomy (NCBI): domain Eukaryota; kingdom Metazoa; phylum Chordata; class Actinopteri; order Argentiniformes; family Microstomatidae; genus Nansenia; species Nansenia antarctica. Next base: position 61,846,737 of record NC_137675.1, on the reverse strand, counting down.
AAAATGTGATTTTATTTTTTCAACAAAAATGTCACAACAAGAAGTTCAGCCGCGAAGTTGTTGCACTGTTGTCCTATATCAGTGCAGACTGGCAGGGTAGGAGCACAGGTTGCATACAGGTTAGAGCACCGTTATTCTGTCATGGTCTTATAATGAAGCATTGTTATTGCTATTATTCGTCCGAATACATTCGGTGGCCGAACCTTCGGTGCATCCCTAGTATCGGCAGATATTGCTCATAGATGACTGTCTTCACTTTTCAGAAAGGCAAACTCAATGTAGAAAGATACCGCACGAGTGAGAGCCGCAGCCCTAGCCCTGCTGAGGTAGAGGTAGCCCTGCTGAGGTAGAGGTAGCCCTGCTGAGGTAGAGGTAGCGCTGCTGAGGTAGAGGTAGCCCTGCTGAGGTAGAGGTAGCCCTGCTGAGGTAGAGGTAGCGCTGCTGAGGTAGAGGTAGCCCTGCTGAGGTAGAGGTAGCCCTGCTGAGGTAGAGGTAGCCCTGCTGAGGTAGAGGTAGCCCTGCTGAGGTAGAGGTAGTCCTGCTGAGGTAGAGGTAGCCCTGCTGAGGTAGAGGTAGCCCTGCTGAGGTAAGGTAGCGCTGCTGAGGTAGAGGTAGCCCTGCTGAGGTAGAGGTAGCCCTGCTGAGGTAGAGGTAGCGCTGCTGAGGTAGAGGTAGCGCTGCTGAGGTAGAGGTAGCGCTGCTGAGGTAGAGGTAGCCCTGCTGAGGTAGAGGTAGCCAGTGTGGCCCTAGTGTAACTGTTAGCCTGTGCTGCGGTAGCAAAGTAGAATCTTTCACTACTGGCTTTTGAGACAACAAGATGATATTTCACCTGAGCATGAAAATAGGCCGAACCGTCCCTTTAAGTACTGTGGATGTTTTGATGCTTAGACTGATCTTGAGGAAGAGAATGAAGAAGATGATGTTCATGGGATCTCTGGGGCTAAAGATGAAGAGGAGCTGGTTGGTGCAACCCAGCAGACCGTAGATGAAACAGCAGGATGGTATGAATGCACGTTACACAACTGCTACTACTACCACCCCTAAGTAATTGTTAGATTTTAAATTCCAAATTGTTGGAGTATAGCTAGAAGTATAGAGCTAAAAGAAGACAAAATACTTCCTCTTTCCAATACTTAATAATAATTTTAAAATGACACTGTATTCTATTGACGTGATGATGACCTGTTGTAATAGTCCAGATCTCTATGTTCTTGCAGTAACGGTGGATGTGAAACTGATGATCCTATTGAACAGCAGGGCACTGAACCAAGGTGTGCCAGTCCTTCTCTATCTGATGTCCTACTTCATGTCTGTCTTCACCGTGAAGTCCATGTTACTGTTTGAAAAAATACAATTTTAAACATTTGATCGTACTTTATCATATTAAACGCCAAGGAAAGTGATTTGTACATTCTCTGTGTGGTTAACAATGTCGTTCAGTTTGTCATTGGTTTGAAAGGCTCCTATACTGTGTTGTACCTGTGTAAAGGCTCCTATACTGTGTTGTACCTGTGTAAAGGCTCCTATACTGTGTTGTACCTCTCTAATGACAGTACTCCCAGTGACCCACCTGGAGCTCTTACACATGAGGCTTTTGCTGAGCAGCCAACCATTGAGGACGAGCTAGCCTGTGCACGGTATGGTCATCCTGCCCTGTGCTGCTCTCTTTGGAGTCTTTTAATGCTGCGCTCACTAGAAATTGAAATACACATGTGCTGACAATTCATAACCGTGGCATTGGGCTATGGTGGGAGTTTCAGTGCGTTGAGAATCATACCAGTGACCCGAGCTGCCGCTGTGTCTCTGCAGGTTGTTGCAGTTGCTGAACCCGGACCCTCTGAACCCGGACCCTCTGAACCCAGACGTCGATTCATCAGATGTCACCGTAACCACTTTGGATCAGCATCTTAGGAATGTGTGAATGCATGCAACTGGCTGTGTGGGTAGCAATAACCTAATACATCTTCTTGGCACCATTACGTCTAAGCGTCATTGACTGACCGTGTTGTCCGTGTCAGGTCATCCATAGTGATCCCAGCAGGAGCGCCGTTGTGGTGCACTCTGCCTTCAGTCTGGACCCGTTCACCAGTCTGGCCAACGCTCCCATCACTGACACCTTCCGCAGGGTACGTTCTGCTCTCTGTCAGGCACTGATAGTCCTGACTGAATCTACTGTTCAAATAACATTATATTACTCAATTGCACCTGGAATACAGATGAAGTCAGTTAAATGTATATTACATTTTGTTATGTCCCCAAATAGTATCCAGGGGATGAGGGGAGTAACAATAGAATAGAACCGGGAGACGAGACCAAGAGGCGGACAGGAGAATATAAATAAACCAAGATTTATTGTATAATTTGTCAATTTGTCAGTTTCCGTGAAACTCTTAACTAAAAACTACATTCTATTAAAAAAGGAGAAAGCAAATGAATATTTATAAGCAATGTAACAAGTAAATTATATAGTTAGCAGTTAACTGTAGAAAAGATATGGTTAAATGTAGAAAGTAACTTAAAGTATGGCCAAACACAAAACTAACACGCACTCTCAAAGTCAAAGTTACCCACACCGGTACACACTACACACACACACACACACACACACACATATACACACACACACACACACACACACACACACACACACACACACACACACACAAAACTCGGCTCACTCAGGCCGTCACCATGGCGATAGGCAGGGAGGAAGGGCAATCACCTGGGAGAAACACAGAAAACACACAACACACTACGGCTGTAACAATTTGATATTAATACAAATATTGAATGAGGGTTTCTACATGTGATCTGGAAGATGTGAAATCACATTCATTGATTGTCAGTTGTCTAAGTCAGATGTTGTGGTGACGAATGTGTATAATATATGTGACACAGCAGGGCTCGACAGGGTTATGTTCCATTACATCCTTGTATTTCAAAGTTCACTCTTGAAGATCACTGCTAAGTAACACTTAGTAGGTGATGCCACCTACAGGCCAACTCTCGTAACAACATTATGGAAAAGCTAGCAATTTGACAGCGTGGATGGGGGTACACTTGGATAATTACTTTATAACTGTTTTGATTGATCCTTCCCAGCATTGAAGTGTTGCACAAATCCAATGCAGACAGGGACACCTTGATATGTGTTCTTACATTTGTGATCAACATCCTTGCTGTGGAAAGTGTATTAATGTTGGGGTATTAACTTTGCTCAGCTCACATGTGAGGTGGAACTGGTTAGTATGGCCACGGGTGTTTTTGGTCCTGGTCTATAATTAATGTTTTGCATAATGTACTGTTTATGCATTAAGCCCGGTACACACATATGGATTTTCAAAATCTTAACAGATTTTTTATCTGAGACAGAGCCCACACAAAAAATCTTGGATTGAACAGCCTTGATCGTATTGTGTGTGGTGTGCGCCGATATTCCCATTTCAGCACACCCCATACATAAAGATTATCGTTACGACAGTCTCTAGAGTCTCGTTCCCCAAGCCAGAAATCTCGCGTGATCAAACGTGATCTAACTGACCTGACTGACCTGTACGAAGCAGCCATGTGCGACAGGGCAAATAAAGTGCTGAAGAACGAAAAGAAGAAGTAAGCTCGCTTCTTGATTGGCTACATTCCATCCACGTCACAATCAGACTCGGGAGCAGGGTTGCCAGATGGGATTGACACTTTCCAGCCTAACCACAGTCTAAAACCGCTAATTCCACCCAAAAAACTGAGCCTATCTGGCAACCCTGCTCGGGAGTTGTCGGGAGTTGCCCACACACAAGAGGATTTTTGGTCGTAAATATTGAACACGTTTAGTATTTACGATTGTCGGCCCTGACCATTTTCCGACCAGATTGTCGGGAGAAATGGACTCTTAACACATCACACACCACAGGATAATCTTGTAGGATAGTCTTTAGAGCCATCCGATAATCAGGCGTTTGCTGTCCTTGTCCTTTTTATCTAACTAAGTCTCAGTTATAAATAAAAAATCTAGTTCATAGGAGCTAAGTCGTTGATTAAGAGAGACTTATTAGCTAAGGATCTGTCACAGGGAGTGTGGGGCCAGGTGTTGGAAAATGGAAACTTGGCTGAGATGGAGCAGCTCTCGGGGTGAGCTCTACTCCTGTCTTCATAATTTTCTCTAACCTATCTGAGAGAGGCAGGAACGGTGTGAGTTGGAGGAAGGAGAACTCAGTGGACTCAGTTTGGGGTAGAGTGGTTTGGGAGGTTGGGGGCAGGGAGGAAGGGTGGGGGGAGAGAATGGGGGCTGCACCGTCACTTTAGAGGGGGTTCAACGAGTTGGCTTGCCCTGGCGACTGAAGAGCGCAGTTCAGCCAGCTGTGATGAGCGCGGGGAAACTGAGAGGTAATCTGCAGCGTGCATTTCAGCCAGCTGTGATGAGTTTGGAGGGCCCTTTACTGTAAGCTGTGATGAGTCGTAGGACTGTGCGGAGGCCTGGAGTTTATCCACTGTGAACAAATCAGTTGGCTAGGCTGAGTCTGAAGAATCCTGGGTTGTAGGCCTTTCAGTTGGCTCAAGAGCATCGAGGGAAGGGGGAGCAGAGTTTATGAGGTTGAAGAGTATGTTGTTTGTTAAATGGCATTCTCCCGATCTGTACAAGTGGAGGCCATCTCTTTTGAATAGGTCTCTCTGCCTCCAGAATATGTTCCAGTGGTAAATAAATTACAGCCCTAGTTTGCACGCTCCCGAGAGCAAAGTGTTATGGCTTAGGACCCGGCTGAATTCAAAGTTACCTCTGTCAACAGTGGGTAGCGGTCCACAGACGAATGTTTCAATCTTAAGCTTGTCAAGACTATTGAAAAGTTCCATAAAATCACGTCTCATGTCTAGTGAGCCCATTTTACGTCAATCGGATGATCCCACATATGAGTTGCTTTGTGTCTGGATTTTCAGACAATGTTTATTCCAAATTCTTTATGAGACCATTAGGTTAGGAAGACACTGGATATGTAATTGTTTTACCTCTTACGTTTCTGATCGCCGAGGCTCCAATCAACAAGGTATCTTTTAGAGGTGAGGTCTGTTTCAGAGGCGCCTCTGACTCTTATCTCGGCGTTGTTCAGTCATGCAGGCCCAAGGCTCAGGCCCATCTATTGCTAATGATGCTAACGATGCTAACGAGGAGGAAGGAGGGGTAGTGGGTGTCCTTGAGCTCATGTCTGCAGGCCGTGAAGGCGGAGGGGTCTGTTTTGGCTGCTCCATAGGAGAGATAGTGTGTGTCCTCCTTGAGCTGACTACGGGCTGGAGAGTCACACGACTCCCAGGCCTGAGCTCAGTATCTCTGGGCTTTGAAGCCATGCCAGCTCGCTGCTTTTCAAGCCTACATGTTACCAAAGCTAATATTAGCATATCGATCCTCGAGGGCACACTACGCAACGAAGTGGAAAGGGGGCAGAGTGTGGGCATTTTGAAGTCAAAGGTGAGTAGTGACAGTAGCTACATCGCTACATGGCAAAAAGTAAAGTATTTAACTACTGAAAACATTACTAAGATTTGAATTCCGTTCAACTACCACCAAGCTACAGCAAAATGTAGTTGAACTAATAGTTGAGCAACATGTAGTGGAACTACTCAACAAACACTGAGAGCCACTTGCTACTGGTCACAATTCAAAAACTGTAAAAGAACAGGTCACAAACAATACATTTATCAATAAATTCACTAATCCAAGCAGGTGTTGCTGGCTGCAAATATCTACTTGCTCTCAGAGTTGTATAGTTGGGGAGACCCTATCGATCCAATGGTTTTGTACATTTGAGGTGAAAATGTTGAATGTAAACCCATTGTAAGAATTTAAGGGGGATTTGTGAGCCTTGAAATGTTGAAATATGTATGAATTATAAGGTTTGTGTGCTTCCTAAAACTGTGGTTCAGGAATGCTGTGGAAAACAGGGACTGATAATAAATGTTTATGGTGGGCCTGAGTAAACAGGGTGGGGTGGAAGAGAGCAGCCAGGAGGGATGGATGGGCCGACAAGGCAGAGGGGGTAGGGATAGATGGCACGTTTGTACAGGGTCAGAGGGAGGTGGCAGGGAGACACCACAGGGGTTCATAAATAGCAGGAACGGGTGGGTTAAGAAATGGCTTAGAAAACAGGATTTCAGCAGGTGATAAGGCTGGGAAGGACAGATGGAATAGCATTTTAGGGCCAGAGGGGAGGTAGACACTTACAGCCAATTGTCTTAGACCAATATATGTAAATTAGCAATGTGGGAAGTTACTTGTTACTTGTGGATATAAGGGAGGTTTTGAAACAAGAGGGGAGATGCTTTTGCAAACGGATCTCGGCTGTATGCTATTGTGCTTTACAATAAATGCAGTCTAACTTGAACAATTAACAGCTCTGATTTCTGTAATAATTTACTAGTCAGTAATTGAGTAAAAATAAATAAGATATTGAAAGAATTGCCCACGACAAATTCAGCCAGGGATCCGACCAACCTCAGTGCAGATCCTCTAACCACAAGGCTACTGAGTTTGTCAATATTGTAACTAGCTACTTAATACTATTTTCATTGTCAAACACCTTATATAACACATAGGTATATTTTATTACTAAATAACTGCTTATTGAATTCACTTACATACATTTAAAAAAAAAATATATAATAATCATAGCTTAATCATGAAATACATGAGAAATACAGTATATCAAGACTTGATCAAGACCAGCAGCCCATTCATAGTATATCAAAACTTCCCAAATTATGGATTGTGCCTTTAAGCTGAAGAACCAATTGAAAATGACCAGAGACTGAAAGCTGTGCAACTCAGCACCACATCTCACCTCACAGAGAGTCCTGTAGGGCCTCTTGAGATCCAGCAGGAGGATGTTACCAAGCAGGGGCAGTGGCCTGGGTCCTGGAGGCTCCTTCCCCTGTCCCTGAGAGCTGGAACTGGAGGAGAGGAGGTAGAGTACCAGCAGAAACAGTACAACCCCCAGCAGTGTGACTGAGCAGGGAGCCACTAGAGCCATGCTTCTTGTTGTGTCCTTACACAACAATAAACCCCAGAGAAAGACCTGCACTATGAGGTTCACTTTTTTTAATTCACTTTTTATACAGGAGGGACAGCCTCAGAGGAGGAGCTAAGCATTCTGAGACCAATCTTCTCACTCAGGTAGGTTTATACCCAGTGCTCTACAGATCATTATAATAACCTTCCAGTTCCAAATCGATAAGTAACTTTTCAAATATTTTTTTTACACTGTATTTGTTGAGAAAAAGTCAATGATCAATTGTCTTATTAAAGGTAAAAGCAGGTAAAAGCAAGTATTCAAAATAACAGCACAGCTGGAGTGTTTAGCCGTGTGTTAAAAGCGTATTAACATTGACATGGTACTACTTTTTACGGTTATCATTTGTAAATGTAGGGTTATTGGGAAAAAACTATTATTTTCTAGAATGCCTCTTCAGCCAATCAGAATAGGCTAGGTGCACGATCTCCACTACTTCCTGAAAGGCACCTTGCATGAACATATCCTGTCTCACTCTATTGGTTTAATTGATTAATCAGCTGTGCACTGTGTGTTCCAACAGTTTACCGCACAGCTGATTAATCAATTAAACCAATAGAGTGAGACAGGATATGTTCATGCAAGGTGCCTTTCAGGAAGTAGTGGAGATCGTGCACCTAGCCTATTGTGTTTTCAACAAAGCTGTGGTACTACTATACAAAGTATAGTTCCATCAATCTCCATGGTAACATAATGAAGCATACTTTCTGTGGTGCAATGAAGACAGTGACAAAGCTAAAGTTAAATTCTGCCTCTCTTCTAATTTACAAGTCAGTAGTTGTGATGCTGACGTTTTTCATCTGGCAATAATTGCAACAACAGACAACTTTGAGAATATTATTTGTTTCATCTCTATCATTCTAAAGATATGATACAGGGTGTACAGGGAGTAGAGGAGGGGACTTGGGACACAGCCCTGTGGGCCTCCTGTGTTGAGGTTCAGAGGGGAAGAGATCTTCACCACCTGTCATTGGTCTGACAGGAAGTCCAGGATCCAGTCGCACAGTCCGGGGTTAAGGCCTTATCCACAGGCTATAAAATTGCCTAACTTCAGATACATACGGTATACATATCCCAACCACATCATCTTCAAAATTACAAACTAGCTCAAATGTAAGTTCCAAGCGTTGCCATGTTTGTCTCTTAAAACGAAAAAACTATCTATTGACATGTTTCTGCATTGTTCTGTTGGATGTGTAGCCTACTGTAAAACACTGACACTAAAGGCTCTCTTACCCCAGCTCTGATTTGGACTGTCTATGACCAATAATGAATGGATATTGATCCTAGGCGGTGTGGTTATGTATGTACACACTTTTGGTTCTGCTGTTTGTTAAGACAATGTCCCCTTTGGCCCTACGTGCCCTTTATGGAGCTATTTTAGTGCCATCAGAAATTGAATTGTATTTGACAGATTTAATTGAATATGAGCACAAATTGAATTGTATTTGACAGATCTGAATTGTATTTGACAGATTGAATTGAATCTGAGCACAAACTGAATTGTATTTGACAGATTGAATTGTATTGAATTCAGTTTTCATTATTTTAATTCAGTTTTCAAATTCAGTTTCTCTAAATACAATTCGGTTTTTCTCAAAATACAATTCAGTTTTAGAGGCACTCATCCGGGGACTCTGGGCTAGGTAGAATAATAGAGCACCGATTCTATTCCCTCCCATCCGAATTCATAAGAGCAACGCATCCGGGTACTTTGCTCTCCTGTCATGTCCACGCCCCTTTTTGGGTGATAGAAGTGTAGAAGTTTGACTGGCGGTCAATGGAGATTTCTGATCATTGCTACTTTAATCCGATAAAACAAGAAAACCGTAGTGCTTTTTAGATATTAGGAGCCCAAATCCGATGGCCAGTTGGACAGACTACCAAACAGAAAAATAAAGTATCTTAACGACAGCAAAAGTGATGGATGTCAGAAATACATTACCTGGAGATCAGAGGCGGATTAGGATTGTAGGAGATCCGGGGCTTAGCCCAGAGGGAGAATCTAATGTGCGCGCGTAGCGCGCCGGAAAATTTTGCCTTCAACCTTCAACTTACCACCACCTTAAAGCGGACAAAAGGCTGTATTACAAAATAGACAGTAAACACACACACACACACGTCAGTCACCATCATTTATATTTGTATAGAATTACAGAATTGATGGGCTGAGGCTAGTTATGTTACAGTATGTATATCAGGGCAGACTCTGTGCTCACCACTTATATTGTATTGATTGTCTTGTCCTGTGTTATATGACGATATATTACATGTATTGTTGGCCTGTGTATAGTAGTGAAATCAAATTCCCCCTGGGACATTAAACAAACTTAGTTAGTTAGCGTTACATCTTAGGATAGATTTGAGTCATGTTCTGTATACATACATACTACCATAAGGGCATACTTAATGTGGTTACTTCATGTTTACTAGCTGTAACATTAACGTTACATCATTCTTTTTCACTTGTTACTCAGTCAACCAGAGTGCAGATATCAAAGACTATCAGCCTGTTATTCACTTTATTTGTAGAAGTATTATCCTTTGTTTGATTTCTTACCATGTACCGTAACAGTACCTTGCTATGTTTCATTTTCATTATAACATAACGTTATGATAGCCAGCTAGCATTAGCAAACCGGAAAAGTAGTGTCAGTGAGTCAGTCACCTTTCTAATAAGATTCACAAACCTGAAACATCATCTATGTCATCACTGCTGGTGATGTCATTGTTGTCAGCTGCTGAAACTGCTGCTGCAACAGTTCTTGGTGCTTGTTTTGTTGAAAAAACTTTCAGATATCCATCCTTACAAAGTCAGGCACTGATTGAGATCACTTCTTCTTCAGGGCAGGGCAGGCTACGCAGTACGCAGGCTAATGTCGCGCAGCTGCTGCCTCTCTGGTGAACTCCGGTACTGCACGTCACTCACGAGAGTTTTTTTTTTTTTTTTTTTTGGGAAAAGTAAAACATTCGGGGCTTTTCAGAAAACATCCGGGGCTTGAGCCCAAGTAGCCACCCCCTAGCGCCGCCCCTGCTGGAGATTCAATAAGGTACTTTTATATGACAGGATATGGGTGGGGTCATCCCTATGTTCCCCGGGTCCTATGTTCCCCGGGTCCTATGTTCCCCTGTTTCTTAGCAAAAAAAAAAAAAAGGGTTCTATGTTCCCCTCTTCCGAAAACTTCCGAAAAAGGGTTCTATGTTCCCCGCTTCCGAAAAAGGGTTCTATGTTCCCCGCTTCCGTATATTCCCCGCCTGCCGTTGTGTCAAGCGACCCCAGGTGTCGTTATGTAGTACTGCATGATTTTTTTTTTTTTTTTTTTTTTTTTTTACAACATACACAAATACATAATTATACTGTTAGGTTTTTTTTTTTTTTTTTTTTTTTTAAACAACATACACAAATACATAATCATACTGTGGATTACTATGTGTACAACATTATTATATGAACAAAATGATTATATGTACAAAACCTTTTGTAGGTAGGACACTATTGGACCTCGGCCCAAATCTAGTACTGAACCTGACCCCCCATGCTAAACCATTTGGAAGTACAGTATACTAGGACTCCAATTCAGACACACTGGGGGGCTGTCACAAATCTACTAACTCTAATCAGCCTGGGGCCTCATTCATAACGGGTGCTTAGATCAAATGTTGATCTTACCCGTGTCGTACGTAGAAAACCACGTCAACGTAGTGATTTATAAAATGTCAACGTGAGTCAATTTGAACGTGGAAACGATCGTAGCTCGACGTCGAGTATTCAACTTGCTTACGTACATTACCTACTGGTTATGCGGAGTTATTACAGGCATGTGAGCTGCACTGGAAAAACGTTGCCTATTGTAATTCATGCAAGTGGCTCGTAATAAAATTAACGATGTTGTTATCAGCCGAGAAAATGAGTTTAATTCAAGATTGAAAGGGAACTAATGTTTATGATTGTATTTCAGTCTTTCTTTATATCCCTACGGAGCTGTCTATCTCTCTTCAACATGCCTATGCCTTGCCCGGCCACGCGCTAAATGATACTGGATTTCGAGTTGAGTCGGGATGAGGGGGAATGGCATCCCCCCTGAAATAAAAACAGTCCAAATCATCCCCCTTCTAAAACTGCCATCCCCCCTTTCCATCCCTTATGTCATTTTATCAATGAACGTGGTATTACTGCCCTCTCCCCTTCCAGACGCACGCCTATATAATATAGTATTAACGCCCTGTGATAGCGGCTCAAATAGCGGCTGAATGAAGCCAAGTGCTATAATATAATATAATACAGACAGTATATAATATTGTCAGTATTGTCTGTCTGTATTATATTATATTATAGCACTTGGCTTCATTCAGCCGCTATAATTGAGCCTCTATCACAGGGCGTTAATACAAACCTCATTCACCTGCGTTCAATTCCAAGTATGTTTGGTATTTATAGAAGGAAGCACGTACGCAACTTTAAACCATCTCAGCCCGTTTTATAAATAATGCTCACGTCCGTTTAGAAAAATGTGCTTACGTGAAAGTCAAAGATGACGTTCAAGTATTTCTTTATGAATGAGGCCCCTGGTCTCACACGGCAGACGTCAGAATTCGAAGTTGATGGACAAACATTAATCTGCTCTATTCATACATTAATCTGCTCTATTCAGACATTAATCTGCTCTATTCAGACATTAATCTGCTCTATTCAGACATTAATCTGCTCTATTCAGACATTAATCTGCTCTATTCATACATTAATCTGCTCTATTCAGACATTAATCTGCTCTATTCACACATTAATCTGCTCTATTCACACATTAATCTGCTCTATTCATACATTAATCTGCTCTATTCAGACATTAATCTGCTCTATTCAGACATTAATCTGCTCTATTCATACATTAATCTGCTCTATTCATACATTAATCTGCTCTATTCAGACATTAATCTGCTCTATTCACACATTAATGTCTTCACAAATGACCCAACTCTGATAGTCTTTATATCAAATCTGAGAATGAAATTCAGTATGCTAATTATAAAAGGGGTATGCTATTGATAATATGAATGAATGAATCAATGAATGGTCTTTATTGTCATTGATATAGTACTGGTTTACATAAATAAAGGCTATGTACACTATCCACTATACTATACTGTACAAATAAAACACTGTGCTGTACTCTATGCTATGCTATACCTATTCTAACATTTCCTATTCTCGGCAACCTTATGTACCCTAGGGTTGTCATATTGCACATAGTGTTATTGCACATTCATTTAAAGTGTCGCAGTTTGCAGGCTTGAAATGTACATATCATTGTAGCATGATATGCTAAATGTAGCATATCATTTAGATTGTTTTTAATGTATTGTTTTAGATAATTCATTATTTTAAAATATTATTTTCTTTAGATAAACAACTAAAATAAAAAATCTAAATTAGATGCTATTGATACTGCATAGAAACACATTGATATAATATACTTGTATGTTTCAGGGGACAATGTTGCACTCTGATATTTAGTGTGTCTCTGTTGCGCCCTTCTACTCCGAGTCACCAGAGGGCGTAACACCCCCTATCAATTGTTTTAAGGTCAATTGTAATTGAGCTTGAGTTACAAGACTTCCTCACATACCGGTATGTGAGGAACACATGCGTAGTGACAATGGCTCAAATAATTACTGGAGACCGAGGGGGGAAAATATTAGTTCTGGATAATTTTAGGTACCAGAAACACCGCACAAATTTACAGAACATTCGGTGGCGGTGTTGGAGAGAAGACTGCCGGACAGTTTTGGTTACAAACATCTTTGATGTAGAGGGGGTCAATCCCAACATAGAAGTTCGGGAGGTCCGCGAACATGTGCATGCCCCCGATACACAAATGGTGAACAATGCGCAATTTCGCCAAGTGATTACTGGAGAGGTGGTGAGAGAACCCACAGTACCAATCAAACGCATTTACGATGCTGAGTGCGTAGGTCTACAGCGGGGCCGTCCCATCCAGCGTGGAGGTCGCGGGCGACCTCCTCAAAGATTCTCCTCAGTTAGGTCTGTTATGGCCAGAGCCAGAGCTGCAGTAATCCCTCCCGTCCCAGCTACCGTTGATGATGTAAGGATCGACGGTCAATGGGCTGAGACATGGGGCAGAGACCATTTCCTCCTGCACCAAGACAGTGAGTGGGGCATAGCAGTGTTTTCCACAGAGGACAACCTGAGACAGCTGCGACACTGCAGGACATTATACATGGATGCTACATTCAAGTCGTGCCCACGCCCATACAACCAAGTATTTACTATACTCGGGGACATTCATGGCTTCGTTGTCCCCCTTGTACATGTCCTCATGGAGCAACGTACAATTGGACACTACCGACAAGTGTTCCAGTGTGTCAAAACGTCACTCAGGAGAATCACCCACCACCTTTGGCGTCCGCGTAAAGTCATCTGTGACTTTGAGCAAGCGCTGAAAACTGCTCTTGAAACGGAGTTGCCACAAGCCAGAATCGGAGGATGCTACTTCCATTTCAACCAAGCCTTGTGGAAGAGGGTACAGGCACTTGGATTGGCTGGTCCATTCCGTCATGACCATCCACTGGCAGCAGTCATCCGCAAGGTTTGTTGTGTTCTGTCTGCACTGCTGTCTGTCCTGTGTTGTTTTGTTTGCATTGCATTTAGAAATGCTCTTACTGTAACGCCAAATCAAATTCCTATATGTGTATGCTTAATGTGTATGCATAAATGGCAATAAACGTTATCTCATCTCTCATCTCATCTCATCTCATCTCATCTCAAGGTGATGGCCTTAGGACACCTGCCTGATGAACCACCCTGAGTTACAAGACTTCCTTGTGTATGTTCGTAACACATATGTCCATCCTGGAGCGGCCTTCCCACCAGCGATGTGGAATGTGTTCGAGAGAAACATGGAGCAAAGGACCAATAATCATGTTGAATGTAAGTGTAACAATGACAGATCTGAACAAAAAATATATAATTTCATCTAATAACTAAATCTGAAGTATTAAGTTAATTATTTTATATTGTTAATATAATATTGTCTGCTAATTATGGGTTAATTCATTCTTATCCTATCACCTCTGGGCCTGTGCGTATATCGAGGTTTAACTATGAGCCGAAACAAAAATTAACGAAACATCAAACACAGCAGAGGACAGGAGGGCTCTTTAAACAGGTGGACGAGTTGCCACGTACAGGCGCGCTAATGATGATGGACATAACATCAGTCCAATCATGGGCGGGCACCGTGATTGAGAAAGGATTAAGAAAGGATTTAAAATTGTGAAAGGAGGAGACACAGAGGGGAAAATGTTCATTGTCAAAATGTTCATGCCAAACTAATAACATTTAGGGCCTGATTTACTAAGATCCCAAATAACGAATACTAATTGAAGTTCACACACAGGGGAAGTTGAGATATACTTCAAATAAGGCCCGCTATCTTCTACATTGGAAAGATCAACAATCCTCACTGCACACCGTTAGTAGATCAGCCTGCAGATGTAGAACCAGTTTGCACATTAATAGGCCATTAATAGGCTAATAAGTTATAATTCTGTATTTTTGTTCTAGCTTATCATCGTACTCTGAACGATGCTGTCCAAGTGCGCCATCCTTCACTTTGGAAATTCCTTCGGCACCTGAAGGATCAGCAAACGCTTGCAGAGGGTAAACTGGGGATGGCAGACAGAGGCCACGCTCCCCCAACAAGGAGACGGAAGTGGAGGGAGTTGGAGGCCCGTCTACTGAGGCTGAAAGGACAGTACATGCAGGGCCACAGAGATCTGGCTTCGTACTGGAGGGCTGTCAGCCGTAGCGTCCGTATGGGCTAGATTTCCACATTTATTTTGATAGCACTTTGGCCTATGTTGTTGTTATTATTATTGTTATTGGCCTAATTGTGTTATTGTTATTATTATTATTATTGTTATTATTAGTTAGAATAAGCTGTACGCCATTGTTTACGCCATCATGTATGCCATTGTTTACATGTTATTTAGCTCTTTCATTTGTTTTTGCCAAGTTATTGCTGTACCATAGTTTTGTTATTGAAAGATGTCTGTACCTTTCCAGTTTATATGGACCTGTTTACTTAGTAAGCCATATAGTTATTATTACAATATGTGATGCCAGAGTTAGGACTGATAATTGCACTAGAGCTCATGTGTCAGGATTACCAGGTTTCAGCAGTGAAACAGTAGGCCTCTCCTTATTAGTGCCTGACTACTAAAACACTAGAGTGAAAGAGACTACATCTCTGTATGCCAGGATCCCCCGAGGATTTGATGTGTGCAAGAGGATGTGTCACACTCTATGTGCTACGGAAACTGGCTAGTTATTTAGGGATTATATTATGGGATATGTGACACTGTAACCTAGAGACACACTGCGCTGTTACGTGACGTCCTGCCAATGGGATGTACAGTATTGTCTCAGGTTGGCATTTTGATGCTTGGTCTTGGAAACAAACACCATGTTTGCACAAACATTGTTTTTTTGTTGTTGTTGTTGGTTGCAATAAAAGCCTATATTTTGGATTGATATTGTAGTTTATTTGTATTTAATAATGGGCCTATATGTTTGCTCCTGACTGTGGGGCAAGGTATTTACCTCCTGGCCCCTCCCCCTGACCTGATAGGACCACTGGCTGTGACTGCATCTTGACCAAGTTTATAAGTAAGGATGTGGGCTCTGGCCCGGCCTCTCTTCTCCCTCACTTCTTGACCAAGCAGCTCCCTCTCTCTCTCTCTCTCTCTCTGTCCCCTCCCCCTCTCGCTCTCTCTGTCTCTCTTTGCCAGACCAGCGTCCATCTTTGATGTCTGTGTACTTTTGCATTTTGAATAAATGGTCTTAAACTGCTCAATAACTGTTCTTCATTTTAGTAGCCAACAGGTTAAGAATATACGACAGATGGCGAGCCAGCCAGGAGTCCAAAAAAGGAAATCTACGTTTGAAAACTTAAGCTGAAGCCACAGCTCTGAAAACGGTAAGAATTAAAATAGCGCTATTTTCTGTTTAAACCGCTAGGGGCGCGTGTGCAACAGCTGGGTTTTCAAGCGTTTTCTTTGAGACTAAAAACAACCTTCAACTTTAAGGTTTAAAGTAAAGTAACTTGTTGGAAAAGGAAACACATCTTTCATAGTCTTTAAACTGGGGGTGAGAGCCGGGTTAAGAAGCCCGTATTTGAAAATATACGATTTGATTTGTAAGGTATTTGTAAATGAGGGATTTGATTTGCATGGTGTTATGGAATATCGTGTATGTGTGTAAAATTCGGTATTAGAGGAAGACGGACTCTAATAGTGTCTATATGAAAAAGTGTAGACTGCCAGCAACAAACTGATAAAGGCATTTTGAAGTGGACTGGTATATATTATTGATTGTAAGTATATTAGATCAGAAAAGAGTCTGATGTGTGTAAAATTGAAATTTGATAAAGTGTAACTGGATTATGGAGTCTGTTTTGTAAATAAGAGCATTATTTGAAGTAGATTAAGAAATCAATTCTTCAGAACTGGGTCATAGAATCCATTCATAGACGCCATTGCCCTTTGTCCGGAGAAAAGACACGCACAGAGGGCGCGGGTTTCCCCAGAGGTTAGACAAAGGGTTGTTAAATTGACCCCCCTGCTTTCTGCCCTCTGGCCTTTTCACACATCAGGCTACAAACACGCGGTGATTTTTCAAGGGAAACGGGTTGTAGCCCCCCTCTTCTTGCCTCTGCAAACAAACACTCCTTTAGAAAGCATTCCTTTAGAAAGGAACCTGACTGATTAATTACATTCCTTATTTCTTACAGATCATTTCACATAGGTTGTGTAGTAATTTAGAGATAGAAAGATAGTGAATTGATCATTGGGGTATTTTAAAGTAGTTTAAAGTTTAAGCATTGTTTGTTAAAAGTAAAAGATAAATAATAGTTTAACTGGATTGAAAGATAATCGTGAAATGGTTGTGTCGTGAATGTTGTGAGACTAATCTCTTCACAGGAGCGGTTTTTCAAACATTGCCAAACCGCAAAGACCAAAGACCAGCCCCTCCCCCTCCTCCTTCCTCTCTCATACAAGGCTGTCTTTGTCTCCAGTTTCAAGGAGAAAAGGGGGGGCGGAAGAGTTGGCGCATGCGCAATCGATGCGCGTTAGCCGGAGCACAGCTCCACCTGCTGGCCAAAATACGACAAGACATTTTTAAAACATTGGCTCTCTGTAAATTGATGAAATACAACCCTCCTTCATTGATGATGTTTGTAGATGATTGTTAGATATTACTTTAATTAATTTAATTAATTACTAATTGATTGAATTAATTATTCAGATCATTTCATTTTCTGTTTCACAGAACTTTGATCAATTGTTGTGTGATAATCTAATAATAACCATTTCTTTGTGTCGATAATAGCTAATTGACTTTACAGGTTTACATCAATGAAGTGTCAATGAATAATTCTAACTAATCATTCATTCCTTTCACTTAACAAGTCGATTTCTTTACAGGTTATAATTAATATTTGTAATTTACATCTTTTATTTTAGTTAGGTCATTTCCACAGTGTTTGATTAAGGAATAGCAGAATAGTACATATTTGATAGTTGAGCAGTAAAAGGGTTTTTGTGGATCGGTGAATACTTAGGTGTGACCAGCTTTTGTGATTTAATAATTGTGTTGACCAGAACTGTAATTAGTATTGAATGAGTAATCAAGTGACACATATTCATAAACAATTAGGAAACACATTTAAGTATAAAGTACTTACAAAGTGATTAGATTTAAGTTAATACTGCACTGACATACACAAGAGGCAAATCTGTTGTTCTGGGTTGTAGTGGTTTTGTGTGGACGGTTAATACAGTTATATTGGACTAGCATTTGTTTAGCAAACAAGACAATAGGAAGGTGGGTTGTAAGAAGCGTACACCTTATCTAATATAGAATATTGTCAGCATATTGAGCAAGTAGAATGGGGTCGAATTCCACGAAGCTGTTAAAAGATATTAGTGAACATCGTGGAATGTTGGCTACGTTATCCCCTATGGCTGTAGTGGAAAAAATGAATCCTCTTGTTAGGGAAATTAGCAAAATGTCTACGAAATGGAATAGCCGTTGGGCATACATTGAACAGCCGTGGCCGAAAGAGGGCAGCCTTAATTTACAATTAATTGCAACATTGGAGATACTTATCAATGGGCACAAAGCACATCAAAGAGGAAAGATTAGATCAGAGAAACGCAAGTTAGAGTTAGCTATTTTAGATCTATTTAAGGTAGAGGGACAGAAAATAGCTCAGATGGAACCGGAAAAGAAAAAAGAATTGGCCAGAACACTGGAACAGAAATTGAACATTTCATCCCCAGACCTGTGTCCTGCCCCCAGTCCCCCTCCATATGCTAAGGCACTGGAGGATCATTCCCAGAAGAAGAAGAAGGAGCCAAGGGGAAAAGGGGACGACAGGAGTGACGAGGAAGATGACAGCGAAGATGGCAGTGAAGACTCAAGTGATGACGACAATGCAGATGGAGGCTACAACGCGCAGGTCAGGAAGATGATAGCCACAGCCGAAAGGAAAGGTGGGAGAAGACGCCCGGAGAAAGAGGGAGATTGTCACCGAATGTCATCAAATACATTAAAGAACTGTCCAGTGCTGATTCGGGGTAACAAGATGGAATATCATCCGTGGCATCATACAGATTTGTCTGAAGTGATCGAGAAACTCCCAGTTCTTCAAGAGGGAGGACATTCGTGGACGCGAGAGGTCGACGTGATACTGACAGGAACGCAGGCCGCGATGGGAGACCTGAAAAGACTCTTAGCTTTTATTGCAGGATTGGATACAATGCAGGAAATATTGATGAAGGCAGGACTTCATAGATATATCAATACATCAGTTTATGATCCAGAGCTCTTCGCAGCAAACAGAGGCAGGCTGTGGAAAGCAATCAGAGAGACCTACCCTACTCACATTCACCCAGACAATATCATTGTGAAGCCACTGGGGGGGGATGAGAATCCCAGGGGTTATGTTGCCCGTGTGCACTCTCAATGGAGAAGTGTGACAGGGAAAGACGCTGAAGATAACCCCTTAGAAAAATCCATAATCAGGGAAAAAATACAAGAAGGGCTTCCTACCCCAGTTAAGGATAAGCTAGCAGAAGTGGTGGGGCTACGACACATGAACAAAGCTGTTTATATAGACCACGTAGCTCATCAAGTTGAGTTATATCGAAAGAACATTCAGATACAGAAGGCACGAGACGAAGAATCCCTCAGAATATTGACTCATTTGCAATTGACTGAAAGCGAGAGGAACATAGAGGGAGTGCAGGCTTTAGCCCCACAGCAACAGCCACCTGGAGTGCAGACTGCTACTTTCCAGTCCTACTCACAGGGGCCACAAGGGGGGTATCCTGCTACTTACCAGTCCTACCCACAGGGGCCACAAGGGGGGTATCCATACCCACAAGGGCCACCAGGGGTGCAAGCGGTTCCATACCAGATGTACACACAGCCTGGCCAAGGACCACCACCAGGGGGATGGACAGCAGCAGGGAAGGAGATGCTAGAACCATGCCAATGCGACCAGAATGGACATCTAGCCTGTGCCTGCTGCAACAGGCCCCAGGGGGGCGCAGGGGGGAGCCAAGGAGGAGGATATTGGCCCCCTACTACACCTGCTCCAGGAGTGATGAACCCTTACGGAGGCCCAGCAGCTGGCCTATAGGGGTGCCCGGAAGATCCGAGTGGGAGGTGCCAGCTGGTGGTGACACAGAAGCCTGAAGGCGCCACGCACCTCCCTATGTCTAGAGAATATGTGAAGACAATCGGATTTGAGGGAATTAAACAGCTGATTCCTACAACTGAGCTTGTAGACTTAGAGTACAAGGGACAGAGAGCAACTCTGTCAACACTTGTGTCAGAACACACGCCAACAGGGCTGCTAGGGAGAGATGCTCTATGCCAATTGAACTGTACAGTAAAATGCACACCTGACGGCTGTCAGGTGACGGTGCCTTCCGGTGTTCAGATTCCATCGACAGCCAGAGTGATTAAGCATAGAACAGACCTACAAGCTTTGCCTTTAAAGGGAGCTGATATAGAATATTGGGTTGATGGGTCTTGTTACGGGGTAGGAGAAACGTTGTGCGCTGGGTATTCCTTAGTTAAAGCACAGAATTCAAAGTTTATTGTAGAACAGGCTGAGGCAGTTCCTCAGCCTTGCTCGGCTCGGTTGGCTGAATTGATTGCCCTCACAGAAGCATGCAACTTGGGAACCGGACGGAGAGTGACAGTGTACACCGACTCTGCCTATGCACATAATGTTTGTCATTTTAATGGAGCTGTATGGAGGGGGCGGGGTTTTAAGAGAACTGATGGTACGCCTATACAGCATCACGCACAGATCATGAAGCTGTTACAAGCCATGATGAAGCCAAAGGAATTAGCCATAGTGAAGTGTGCCACACACAGGTCTGACTCATCACATGTCACACAAGGTAACAGGGCTGCAGAGGATGCAGCCAAAGCCATTACAGGAGCAGACAAGGCAGGTAAAGGTCTTCTGGTCACACATGAAAAGCAGTTACAGGGCATGGTCACACTTGAGGATTTATTGATGTTACAGAGTAGAGTAACTACGTTAGACAAGAACGTTTGGCTAGCAAGGGGGGCAAGTCAGGATGACACAGGTCTATGGAGGAATCATGAGGGGTTGGTTGTAGCACCCTCAGATTTATTAGGCATGTTAATACAGGAAGCTCATGGATTAGCACATGTGGCTAGGGGGGAGGTAAGACGCAAGATCACCAAGAAATATGGGTTTTGGAGTCCATATTTGATGGAACAGATTGACCATGCTTTAGGTCAATGTGGGGTCTGTTGGAGAAACAACATCAGAGTGGGTACACCAGTGGTGTCTGGGCATATCCCTACCCCAATAGGGCCACGGGTGGTGGACAGGGGGGTGGATGTACAGAGTAGGCAGGATGTTGTGCCAACAGGTGCCGAGGTCCCCAGAGAACCTGAGAAGGAGGAGCTACGAGGAGATGCTGTGGTGTTGCCAGAGCCAGTGGCAATGCCAGTGTTACAGCCAGTGACATTACCGGCAGTGCCTGAAACCGAGGGGACAGCGGAAAGCTGTCCAGATGCCAATGAACCAGAAACCAACGAAGCAGAGAGTGTTGACAGTCTGGAGGTCCAGCCTGGGAGTGTCCAAAGCCTGGACACCTGTGCTACTGGGGATGCTGGCGAGTGCCTGCACCATGCTTCAGATGATGCTGAGGGCGACTCCCCAGACCTTGATCAGCGTGGGAGGGGACCAGGCGGCTGCCTGAACCTCAATGACACTGACGGACGACGACCAGTTAGGAAAAGATTAAAGACTATGAATAGGGTAGTGAAGCAGCAGATCAAAGGGAACGACGGGAATGGACAGCAGATGATAGCATGGCTGGAAACGGTCTTAGGGGCATGGGAAACTTATTTTGCTAAGATAGGCGCACCTATTATAGCAGACATGATTTTTGACTTTCTTAGGAGGCAGGGCCTCATTGACTGTTTTTGGAAAATCAGTCACTCAGTCCACGTTAATGAACTTTTCAGAAGACTAGTCCTCACCTGAGGTGAAGATCTATGCATTAATGCATTCCCTTTGTCCTATGCTTACTGTTGGAGAATTATGTGTTATGATAACTGAATGTCATTATTTGTGTATTGTTTGTGTATTTGTGTGATTGATGTCAGTTGAGAAGTGATGTGGTGGTTATGCAAAGATAGGAAAGAGGTTCTGTTCCTAGCGCAACGAAAATGGAAGCTCCTGACTATGAAAGTGTTATCAATCTGAGACAGCGGTAAAGGCTGTTCTCCAACTGGGTTCAAGTGCTAGCAACCTCTGACCCTGACGCTTCAAGGACAAAGAAAACATCGGTCGTTGGAAGTTTTTGTGTTGAAATATGTATGATGTACTGTGTTTAGATTAATTTGTATTGTTATTTTTAGGATTCTTTTTTATTGTTGATTGTTTTGTATTTGGTTTATATGATATCTTTGGTTGCTGGTACTGGTGCTGGGTTGGTCTGTGTTATTATGTTTCTTGTGTTGTGTGTTGATGTAGTTTTTCTGTTGTTTATTGGAACATGTTGTTTATTTTTTGAATTTTTTTTTTTTTTTTTTTCTCTTTGGTTTCTTAGTTACAGTCGGTGGGGTTTTGTGTTTTTGTTTTTGTTTTGTGGTCATTTAGTTTCGGAACACCCTCTGGGTATTCCGAGGGGGGAATCTGTAGTTTATTTGTATTTAATAATGGGCCTATATGTTTGCTCCTGACTGTGGGGCAAGGTATTTACCTCCTGGCCCCTCCCCCTGACCTGATAGGACCACTGGCTGTGACTGCATCTTGACCAAGTTTATAAGTAAGGATGTGGGCTCTGGCCCGGCCTCTCTTCTCCCTCACTTCTTGACCAAGCAGCTCCCTCTCTCTCTCTCTCTCTCTCTGTCCCCTCCCCCTCTCGCTCTCTCTGTCTCTCTTTGCCAGACCAGCGTCCATCTTTGATGTCTGTGTACTTTTGCATTTTGAATAAATGGTCTTAAACTGCTCAATAACTGTTCTTCATTTTAGTAGCCAACAGGTTAAGAATATACGACAATATCTCTACTGTATTTATTTGATTCCGTTTGACCAAAATATAGAAAAAATATTTCTTTAATCCATGCATACAATTGCAAATGTTGGGCCGCTACCCACACGTTTAGCTGTGTTGCTCATTCCACAAATGCATGATCCTTACAAGTCATACCTCGTTGTAAAAGTGACTAATCAGCGGGTCATTCCACTAAAGGTGGATCAGTATAGCGGCGCTCAGGGAACTCGAGATTGGAAATCAAGCCTCAGGTGATTCCTCGAACGAGGATCAGCCTTGTGTCATCAGTGTTCACAGAAGACAGGCTTACAAATCTTCGATATGGGCGCGTGCACGCAGACATAAAAAGCCCTGAAGTGTCGATCTGTCGAAATGAAGATACTCCACTCTGCAGGGGTACTACATTTGCGCAGCATTCCGAATTATTGATTTTTATGAAGACGGAAAAATAAGATGTAAAATAGTGCAATACTGCCGCAATTAACAAGGCGAGGGAAATGGTTTGGCAAGAAATTGCTGACCGATTAAATGCGTAGGTCATACTAGCCCCAGTTATTGTTATATGTTCATATTTTAATAAATGAATATTACTACTGTGGTGATATCCGCAGCAGGCTACAAACCGTCATATCGCCACAATGGCCTAGTGGTATTGACTGCTGCCATAGGATTTAATCGTCATTTTATATCAGTGGTTCGAATCCCTCTTCAGGCGCACTTTTTACTGCATTTCGTTGTCTGAATCTAATCTAAAATCTCATCTAAAAAAGTATTGTAGGCTATAAAATTATGGTGCAGGCTAATTTACAAGAACTGACACGATTACAATGGTGTTTGAAACCTTTGCATGAAATCTTCGGTTAAATGTAAAATAAAATAAAAACGAATGACTTAGTCAAGTCTCGAACTCGCAACCTTTGGAACTCCAGTCCGCAGCCTTAACCACTAGCTAGCATGACAGCAATGCAAGTTGTTTCTTTTTACACTCTTTTCTTTATTGATATATCGATTTATCTATCACACTTTCAAAATATCAAGTTATCTATCACACAATCAAACTATCTATCGATCGATCACACTTTCAAAATATCAAATTATCTATCTATCACACAGTCAAACTATCTAATCTATCTATCTCGTGTGAAGTGGGAACTAATATTTCCTAGGGAGGAACTATCGTTCGGGATGTAGTTTCCGCCTGTGAGCCTTTTTTGACGCGCGTCTCACTATAGCCTGTGTTTTCGATTTCGAAGACGTCACTCACTGTGCTACGAAAACTGGCTAGTTACTTAGGGATTATATTATGGGATATGTGACACTGTAACCTAGAGACACACTGCGCTGTTACGTGACGTCCTGCCAATGGGATGTACAGTATTGTCCCATAGGTTGGCATTTTGATGCTTGGTCTTGGAAACAAACACCATGTTTGCACAAACATAGTTTTTTTTGTTGTTGTTGTTGGTTGCAATAAAAGCCTATATTTTGGATTGATATCTCTACTGTATTTATTTGATTTCGTTTGACAAAAATATAGAAAAAATATTTAATAATGTGTATATATATATATCACTGGTGTTCTTTTAGGAATATAAGATTTTCAATTCCATCTCGAAAATGATCTATCTAGGGAGTTATATAAAATGCTGAGACAATACTATGACATTCATTGTGTTCTTCATTATTTCCAAGTCATCTTAAGACCCCCCCCCCCAAAAAAAAAAAAAAAAAAAAAAAAAAAAAACTCTCATGCAGTACCA
The DNA here is from genome assembly GCF_963989245.1 of Nansenia antarctica. Lineage (NCBI taxonomy): Eukaryota > Metazoa > Chordata > Actinopteri > Argentiniformes > Microstomatidae > Nansenia > Nansenia antarctica. The sequence goes on along the minus strand of NC_137675.1, from coordinate 61,822,292 downwards.
CATAACGACACATGAGGTCGCTTGACACAACAGCAGGCGGGGAACATAGGACCCTTTTTCGGAAGCGGGGAACATAGAACCCTTTTTCGGAAGCGGGGAACATAGAACCCTTTTTCGGAAGTGCGGAAGCGGGGAACATAGGACCCGGGGAACATAGGACCCGGGGAACATAGGCATGCTCCCATATGGGTTAGTGTTATATGACACCTGTAGCGAGATAGATTGATAGAGCCAAAAGTAAAAAGTCGCTGAGAGACGCAAGCAGGGTCTGACGCGCCAAACAATCCGCTGAGATGAAAAGTACGTTTTAGAGCATTTATTGAATAGAACAATCAAACTTGGCGACGTACAAAAATAATCCATAAGCGATCAAAACCAGAAAAATAACAAATAATGCGTATAGAATATGCGTATAATGCGGTCAACACAAATACATCGCTCCCCTCTCTCTCCACTACCGCCATGCAAGATGCGCAGGTGCTTAAATTACCTTGCAATATCACCCCCCATAACCATAACCGTGACTTCTCAATACGGTGATCAAGGCAATAAACAAACAATCAAAGTAAACTCACAATAAACCCATTAGCCTGTTATACTAAATAGGCTACCCCCCTACAACACCTCAGGCCTTTGGGTCGGGTGGTTCATCCACATGGATGGAGGCAGACTGAAAGGACACACATTCATTGCCTATTTCATAAATGTTCTCCATATAACGACGTCGATCTTTGATCGGCAACAACACTATATAATTGTTTGCCTGACTGGCCATCGGATTTGAGATCTGATTCTAAAAAGCGGTACAGTTTTCTTCTTTTATCGGATTAAAGTAGCAAAGACCACACATTTACATTGACTGCCAGTCAAACCTCTACACTTCTAGCACCCAACAGGGGACGTGATCGTTCTGATGACAGGGAGATGACGTGTAACTGCTCTGGAGACAGACTGAAAGGACACACGTTGCCTATTTCATTACTCTTCTCCATAACGACGTCGGATGGGAGGGATTTTGAGAAAAACTGAATTGTATTTTGAGAAAAACTGAATTGTATTTTGAGAAAAACCGAATTGTATTTAGAGAAACTGAATTTGAAAACTGAATTAAAATAATGAAAACTGAATTGAATACAATTCAATCTGTCAAATACAATTCAGTTTGTGCTCAGATTCAATTCAATCTGTCAAATACAATTCAGATCTGTCAAATACAATTCAATTTGTGCTCATATTCAATTCAATCTGTCAAATACAATTCAATTTCTGATGGCACTAAAATAGCTCCATAGCCCTTGTGCCTCAGTACAATTAAGTGGTGTGTGATCATCGCTACAGGTTTGGGATCCAGTTGGTACATATTTGTGACCGAGTTGGGAGCCTGAAAGAGAAGACCTTCCACTAGAATGTGGATGGATGATGCAACGGATGATGCTCTCACACAACAACAAAAACTTTTGAGAAAAACCTTCACTCAGGGACAACCTCAGGGGAGGGGCTAGACATTCTGAGACAATCTATTCATTCTAGCAGGTTTATATTGTGCTCTGCAGATCATTATAATAAACATATTTCCAGTTCCAAGCCTATACAACAAAATGCGACCTTTTGTACATTTTATTCGTCAAATTATTCGTTTTTAACCAAAAGGTTAATGATCAATAAAGACATTTCAAACTAAAACAAGACCTGGTAAAACTATCTACAGTGCAGTGGCAGAAGGCATAGATCAAACAGTAAGTCAACATTTCAGAAAGGCAACAAAAACTAAAACCACACAAATAAAGTGCAGTATAACATCAAAAGCAAGCCTTACCAATACATTTTACACATTCATTATTCTCACTGCACCTGTCTGTGAACAAAAAAACCGACATGTTTCAAGATGTTTGTCTATATTATATTACATCAGGCCCAAACAGTTTAGACCCGGATGACAGCACACAGCTGATGGGGTGAAGGGTTGAGGGTGAGCCCTACAGCTGGTGTGAGGTCCAGCTCCTCCTCTGTTACCCCGGGTGGAGGAGTGAAACGAAAGTGTTGCAGGAGGGAGGTGAAGAAGAGGAAGAGCTCCATCCTGGCCAGACCCTCCCCCAGACACACCCTACGGCCTATGAGAGACAGACAGAGAGACATCAAAGAGATGAGAAATAAGAAAGGCTACTATAACTGATCTAATCCATTCTCATACATCAAACTAATGTGTAGTGAACAAGGTAAGGTACCTGCAGAGAAGGGCATGAAGGCATCCCTCTTGATGAATCTACCTTCCTCATCCAGGAAGTGAGCAGGGTTAAAGGTGTGGGGGGTCTCCCATTCGCTCTTGTCTTCCAGGACGGATGTCAGTAAAGGAAACACAGTCGTCCCCTGGAGGCCACAGAGAGAATCACAGAGATCTTATGTTCAGAGTCAAAGTAATAAGCACCGGGAATTTCCCACAAGAGTATTTTCAAAGTGATTCAAAATGTTCTAATATCATGCATGCTGGGACCCCTCTACTGATTCGTTCAAAAGGTCACTTTGCACGTTTATAACAGTCCACTCCAGTTGTCCACACCAGAATCAGGGTTATACCAGCAATTTTTTAAAAATGCTGATTTTTCTGAAAGAAAACATATTACACCACCTAACTATCTGACCTTCTTAATGAAGTATCCCTGGAAGATCACATCTTTGCTGGTGACATGGGGGAGAGACATGGGTACAATATTGGCCAGTCTCTGGGTCTCATGGATGACTGCATCAGTGTAGGGCAGGTTCTTCCTGTCTTGGACCAGGACCTGACGACTTCCTATGACACTGCTGATCTCTTCTTGGACCTGGTCTGAAGAAACAGGGGGGGTTCTGTTAGACCTCAGTGAAAGGTTAACTTGGATGTGAAAACGTACATTCTGTGACCTGCGATTGATATCAACAAGTTGCCAATTTTCATCGTCTTTGTATCTTACGTCACTATACAGGTCTAAAGGTGTGTTTTGTCAGGTGTGTGTGTGTGTGTGTGTGTGTGTGTGTGTGTGTGTGTGTGTGTGAGTGTGTGTGTATGTGTGTTTGTGTGTGTACCCTGTATGTGGGGATACTTAGCCATAAGCAGAAGTCCCCAACGCAGGGTCGTTCCTGTAGTGTCAGTTCCAGCACTAAACAGGCTGGACACAGAAGATAAGAGGTTTTCCTTGTGATAGTGAGAGTTCATATTGCCTGATTCCTTGAACAAACAAAAACACAGATAATAATGCAACAGTAAAGTTGAAAACAGTTTACTGTATGAGGATCTGATAAGAAGACAAAATCTTTCTAGTTTAAAATATGCATAGTTGAGTGTGCTACAGTATATTGTATAAAGTGTCTAGTCTCTAGTCATGGATAATAAGTGAGCTGAAAAAAAAAACTAAATTCCAACTGGGAATTGCAAATACATACATCACACAGGCCCAAATTAGAGTGATGATTTTTGTTTTTTTATCGATGCAATAATACCTCCAGGTTCTGCTTTCGGGAGAGGAATGAGTCCACAAAGCCTCTGCACATCTGAGGGTTCAGAGTCTCCTTCAGGCCTCTGATCAACTCACTGATTTGATTCTGATTAGCTTCCTTATTCTTCATGAGACGTCTCCTGTCATTTAGCAACTTGCCCAATATTGGGAACATGTTGTATAGCTATATCCCCATACAAAAAGATACACATGGATACAATGTTATTTGCTGGTAGGCCTTATAATCATCACAAGTCAGTTATCATTCCCTCCCTGCAAGTGAGGAACAAAGTGTACATTGGTAGGGGAAATATTTGTCTGATAAACATTTTGTCATTGTTATTCTTGTGACTATCAGTCAGACTGTCTGGGCAGATTAACACACTTGACAACCCCAACCTGATAGTTTCTCTACTAGAAACCTGACATTGGCTAGACAACGGACACATTTAAATGACCAGGCCGAGCAATCTAAAGCAGTTCCTGGCCTTGGTGTTCCTCAGGTCAAGCGATCTAAAGCCAGACCAGACCAGTTCCTGTCTTTGTGTTCCTCAGGTCAAGCGATCTAAAGCCAGACCAGACCAGTTCCTGGCCTTTGTGTTTCCTTTTCCACCTTTGTGTCTCTAAGAGAAAGTGGGGGTCAATCTCCCCATAACCTCTTCATTATTTGCATCACAGCTAGCGTCATGTAGATAGATAGATAGATAGATAGATAGATAGATAGACTTTATTTGTCATTGTTACAGTACAGGTACCAAACAACGAAATTTAGGAGGGGAGGCTCCCCTGGTGTTTAAGAAAGGAAAAAGAAACACATTTTGGAAAAAGCATAGATGCATAAAATCACAAGAAGATAAGGAGCTGGTTTACATCAATAGAGGCTATGTACACAATCCACTGTACTATACTGCACAGATAGTCAACTAGGGTTGCCATATTGCACAAGAAAGTATTTTTTCACATTCTTTTAAAGTGTCACAGTTTGCAGGCTTGAAAATGTACATGTTTGTGCCTCAGCACTAGCTGCCATTACAATCCGTCCGGACTTGTCCTGGGCCCAGAACTTAGGCCTTTTCTGTGTTCAGGGCCTTGACGGCCCTGTGGTAGAAGCTGTCCTTCAGTCTGTTTGTCCTAGCGGCCGGGGTCCTGTACCTCCTGTTCGAGGGCAGCTTGACAAAGTGTTCGTGCCCAGGGTGGGTCGGGTCCTTGGAGATCTTGGAGGCCCTCCTGAGACAGCGTGTTTCGTACAGCTCCTTCAGAGAGGGGAGGGTGGCGCCGGTGATCCCCTGTGCTGTTCTCACGACTCTCTGTAGATCGTTTCTCTCCGCTGCCGTGCAGCTGTGGTACCAGTTGGAGATGCCGAAGGTGAGGATGCTCTCCACTGCGCCGTGGTAGAAGGCCACCAGCATCTCCTGCTTGCTGTGTTGTTTCTTGAGGCATCTCAGGGTGTATAGCCGCTGTTGTGCCCTCTTGATGGTGCCTTTAGTGTTGTCCTTCCAGGCCAGGTCATCCCGTATGATGTGTCCCAGGAAACGGAGGTTTGAGACCATCTCTACGCTCTCTCCGTCGATGAGCAGGGGCAGGATCTCGGACTTTTTCCTCCTGTAGTCTACGATGAGTTCCTGGGTCTTTGACTTGTTTAGCAGCAGGTTGTTTACCTTGCACAGCTTGCTCAATTGCTCTACCTCATCCCTGTACGCCGCCTCGTCCCCCCCCGAGATACATCCCACCACGGTGGTGTCGTCTGCAAACTTTACGATGTAGTTGCTGGGGTGGATGGGGGTGAAGTCGTGGGTGTAGAGGTTGTAGAGGATGGGGCTTAGCACGCAGCCCTGGGGTGACCCAGTGCTGAGGCTGAGGGCTGTGGAGGTGTGGGGGCCCACCCGCACCCTCTGGGGGCGGTTGGTCAGGAAGTCCTTGATCCACGCACATATAGAGTGTGATAGACCCAGGTCTAGTAGTTTGGTCACTAGCCTGTCTGGAAGGATGGTGTTAAAGGCGGAGCTGAAGTCCACGAAGAGCAGTCTCGCGTAGCTGTTTCCCCTCTCCAGGTGGGATAGAGTGGCGTGGAGAGTCGTCGCTATGGCGTCCTCTGTGGACCTGTGGGCTCTGTAGGCGAACTGGTATGGATCCAGGTTGGGCGGGAGGCGTGTGAGTATGTGGGCCCGGACTAGTTTCTCGAAGCACTTCATGATGATTGGTGTGAGTGCCACCGGGCGGTAGTCGTTTAGGCAGCTCACCGTGCTTTTCTTCGGGACTGGGATGATAGTTGAGGTTTTCAGGCAGGGTGGGACGGTGGCCTGGGACAGGGACTGGTTAAAGATGTTGGTGAAAACCCCGGCCAGCTGGTCGGCGCAGTCTCTCAGCACCCGTCCCAGGACGCCATCCGGCCCCGAGGCATGTGACCCCCTCCCCACTTTTCTGAGGACGTCTGACTGTCAGACCTGGTCTGTCATGTGTGTAAACTGTTCTCCTTTGGCAAAAGACAATTAAATACATTTTCTATGCATTTGAAGAAACCAGGCTACCTTCATCTAATTTGTATTTAGACTACTTTAATAATTCCATTACAACATCATGATGAGAGATTACCAGTATCGAGGGAGTACCTCCAAGTCTGATGTTGTCATTAGCTCTGTTCACCATTGCTGTAAACTGTGGGTCATTGTATTCAAACCTGCTTCCATACACAATAGCTGAGATGATATTGGAGACAGCGTAATTCACTGGCTCAGTTGTGTCAAAGGCTTTACCTAAAATTAAACGGCAACAACAGAAAATAAATGAATCAAACTGTGAATACAGTATATTAATTTACTGTAACTTTTTTCTGCATGTCTCTTACCCTCATGTTTCTCAAACACTTCAATCAGGTATTGAATCTCTTCTTTGATCATGTCCTCACTCCCTTTCTTTCCCATCCCAAAGTCCCTCAGATTTGTCAGGGCAAAGAGCCTCATCTCTTTCCATGAGTCTCCATTGGAAAACAGAATACCTACAGAAGTAATTTCAGAAACACTTAAGTTGTGTGTGTGTGTGTGGGGGGGGGGGGGGGGGGGGTTGGGCACAAATTGATGAGCTACAGTAAATACGCACAATTGTAATTTTTTACTTATAGGATTTGCAGGTTCATCTCTCCTTTTATATACAGTTTAGTTTCTTCTTCATATCTAACATATTAGGCAAAGACTAGGGCTGGTTGTTTATACTATAGAATAAGCCAGGACAGACCATTGATAAGAATGCAATGGTAAACCAGAGCACCATTAAGTTTTCCTTACCATGCCCTTCGTTTAGGTCATAGAACACAGGGAGGATCTCTCTGTCCCCAAACTCCTCAGCATGGTTGACCAGTGCCTGCTTGACAGTCTTGTATCCTGCCAGGACGACTACTTTGTTGGGTCCAAAGTGAATTGTGAACACTGACCCATATTTCTTGGACAGCTGTTGAACATAAAACGAGACCATGGGTCAGAGTTACTGTAATGACATATCATTTTCTTTTATTTCAGAAAAATGTGTGTGAATGGCATTATGAAGTTGATTATTCTATAGTTGTATTATTGTGTTTATTGTTCACCTGCCATTGACATTAATCACTTGCATGATGTAAATAAGGTTTGGCAATCATTCAAAAAGTGAGGAGTGTGGAAAATGTGGAGAAAAATGTCCTAGGATTAGAGGCAGAGGATTGTATTTTGGAGTGGCAGTAGGACGCTTTAGCAGCTGATGCAGAGGAGGCGTAGTTGAAGAGGAGAGAGTGATAAAAGTTTAGGTCATCAGGGAGGCAGATTTTTCTCCATTTCCTCTCAGCTGCCCTGAGCTCTATTCTACAAACGTAATGTAGAGTTTCAGAGAGCCACGGAATGCATGGGGAGGATCATGCTGGCTTCAAGATCAGTGGACAGAGGGAGTTGAAAAATGAGGAGAGAGCGGACAGGAGGGTTGCTGAGGGATGCTGAATCGGTGGATAGAAGCAAGAAGGATTCAACAGAGGGTAGGGAGGATAAGACAGAGGAAGAGAGAGCGGTGGGGGAGAGGGTATGTACGTTGCGACGAGAAGCTACAGTGTGGGTAGAGACTAACTGGGAAGGGGTGGATTTGAAGGGAAGGGAGAAGGATACAAAGTGATGATCTAACATAAATAACACTAATCAACTGAAAATGTACAATGAAAACATCAACAGAGAAACTTCCTCTACAAACAGCCTTCACAATTTCTCTCACCTCACAGAGAGTCCTGTGGGGCCTCTTGAGATCCAGCAGGAGGATGTTACCAAGCAGGGGCAGTGGCCTGGGTCCTGGAGGCTCCTTCCCCTGTTCCTGAGAGCTGGAACTGGAGGAGAGGAGGTAGAGTACCAGCAGAAACAGTACAACCCCCAGCAGTGTGACTGAGCTGGGAGCCAGGAGGAGAAGACCTTCCACTAGAGCCATGGTTCTTGTTGTGTCCTTACACAACAATAAACCCCAGAGAAAGACCTGCACTATGAGGTTCACTTTTTTAATTCACTTTTTATACAGGAGGGACAGCCTCAGAGGAGGAGCTAAGCATTCTGAGACCAATCTTCTCACTCAGGTAGGTTTATACCCAGTGCTCTACAGATCATTATAATAACCTTCCAGTTCCAAATCAATAAGTAACTTTTCAAATACTTTTTTTACACTGTATTTGTTGAGAAAAAGTAAATGATCAATTGTCTTATCAAAGGTAAAAGCAGGTAAAAGCAAGTATTCAAAATAACAGCACAGCTGGAGCGTTTAGCCGTGTGTTATTGAAAAGCGTATTAACATTGACATGGTACTACTTTTTACGGTTATCATTTGTAAATGTAGGGTTATTGGGAAAAAACTAATATTTTCTAGAATGCCTCTTCAGCCAATCAGAATTGTGTTTTCAACAAAGCTGTTGAAAATAGTCAAAAAACTTGACTTTAATGAAGAACTGCACAGAGTAATAGGTGGTCTGTTATAACCTCAGACTAAATTGTCTGGCTTTTCTTATTCTTTTTCTTCTACAAATAATTGCTTAACCTTAGTTTCAAGTTTCAAGTTTACTGTTTACATCCCATTATACAAGTCGAAGAGAGTAACATTCTTAGGCTTTAGTTCCTCAACATTGGAGCAACAAGAGAAATGAAGTGGTGGTAGTTTTAATGACAAATAAGGCAATAAAGCAAGATAAATAATGTGGCAATAGTTAAGAGTGAGACAAGAGACTCATCGAGCAACACAAGTAGTAAAAGAAAATACAAATGATAGAAATAGCACGAGTATTGCACTCGGTGGCAGTGGGTGTAAGAGGTAGTATTGAGTAAAGTGACTGTGTGCTTAAGGGTAGGTAGTCCGTGTACATGGGGAGTGCTTGGGGATAAATAGTAATTTGTCCTCAGTAGGCTTGTTTATAAGCTTGATCGCCTGGGGGAAGTAGCTGTTGGTTAGCCTCTGGGTTTTGGCCCTGAGGCTACGGAAGAGGCTTCGTCTTTTGGACGGCATCAGTTTCAACAGACTGTGTTTGAGGTGGCTGGGATCTTTGATGACCTTCTGGGCTTTGCTGACACACCGTTTGTTGTATATGTCCTGGATGGAGGGAAGCTCACATCCAATGATGTGCTTGGCTGGCCGCACCACCCTCTGCAGTGCTTTGCCGTTACCATGCCAGGCAGTGATGCATCCAGTCAGGATGCTCTCAGTTGTGCCTCTGTAGAAGGTCCGTAGGATCTTGGACCCCATGCCAAACTCTTTCAGCCACCTGAGGTAAAAGAGGCACTGCTGTACCTGTGTCGACCTTTCCACTGTAGGCTGTCTCATTGCGGTCGGTGATCAGGCCAATCACTGTTGTGTCGTCAGCGAACTTAATCACAGAGTTGGAGCTGTGTGTGGCCACGCACTTCTGGGTGTACAGGGAGTAGAGGAGGGGACTCGGGACACAGCCCTGGGGGCCTCCTGTGTTGAGGTTCAGAGGGGAAGAGATCTTTGAGCCAATCTTCACCACCTGTCATTGGTCTGACAGGAAGTCCAGGATTCAGTCGCACAGTCCGGGGTTAAGGCCTTATCCACAGGCTATAAAAATGTCCTAACTTCAGATGCATACGGTATACATATCCCAACCACATCATCTTCAAAATTACAAACTAGCTCAAATGTAAGTTCCAAGCGTTGCCATGTTTGTCTCTTAAAACGAAGAAAACGAATCTATTGACATGTTTCTGCATTGTTCTGTTGGATGTGTAGCCTACTGTAAAACACTGACACTAAAGGCTCTCTTACCCCAGCTCTGATTTGGACTGTCTGACCAATAATGAATGGATATTGATCCTAGGCGGTGTGCTTATGTATGTACACACTTTTGGTTCTGCTGTTTGTTAAGACAGTGTCCCCTTTGGCCCTACGTGCCCTTGTGCCTCAGTACAATTAAGTGGTGTGTGATCATCGCTACAGGTTTGGGATCCAGTTGGTACATATTTGTGACCGAGTTGGGAGCCTGAAAGACAAGACCTTCCACTAGAATGTGGATGGATGATGCGACGGATGATGCTCTCACACAACAACAAAAACTTTTGAGAAAAACCTTCACACAGGGGAGGGGCTAGACATTCTGAGACAATCTATTCATTCTAGCAGGTTTATATTGTGCTCTGCAGATGAATGAATGAATGAATGAATGAATGAATGAATGGTCTTTATTGTCATTGCTATAGTACAGGTACCAAACAACGAAATTTGGGAGGGGTGGCTCCCCTGGTGTTAGGAAAGAAAAAAATAACAAAAAACACTTTAAAAAACACAAGAAGGGAAGGAGCTGGTTTACATAAATAAAGGTCATTTATATAATGCTGGTTTACATAATAATAAAGATCATTTATTATAATGATCCAGGAAGATCATTATAATAAACATATTTCCAGTTCCAAACCTATACAACAAAATGCGACCTTTTGTACATTTTATTCGTCAAATTATTCGTTTTTAACAAAAAGGTTAATGATCAATAAAGACATTTCAAACTAAAACAAGACCTGGTAAAACTATCTACAGTGCAGTGGCAGAAGGCATAGATCAAACAGTAAGTCAACATTTCAGAAAGGCAACAAAAACTAAAACCACACAAATAAAGTGCAGCATAACCTCCAAAGCAAGCCTTACCAATACATTTTATACATTCATTATTCTCACTGCACCTATCTGTGAACGAAAAAAACTATATGTTTCAAGATGTTTGTCTATATGATATTATATCATCAGGCCCAAACAGTTTAGACCCGGATGACAGCACACAGCTGATGGGGTGAAGGGTTGAGGGTGAATCCTACAGTTGGTGTGAGGTCCAGCTCCTCCTCTGTTACCCCGGGTGGAGGAGTGAAACGAAAGTGTTGCAGGAGGGAGGTGAAGAAGAGGAAGAGCTCCATCCTGGCCAGACCCTCCCCCAGACACACCCTACGCCCTATGAGAGACAGACAGAGAGACACCAAAGAGATGAGAAATAAGAAAGGCTACTATAACTGATCTAATCCATTCTCATACATCAAACTAATGTGTAGTGAACAAGGTAAGGTACCTGCAGAGAAGGGCATGAAGGCATCCCTCTTGATGAATCTACCTTCCTCATCCAGGAAGTGAGCAGGGTTAAAGGTGTGGGGGGTCTCCCATTCGCTCTTGTCTTCCAGGACGGATGTCAGTAAAGGAAACACAGTCGTCCCCTGGAGGCCACAGAGAGAATCACAGAGATCTTATGTTCAGAGTCAAAGTAATAAGCACCGGGAATATTTTTAAGAGGGTAGCTTTCCCACAAGAGTATTTTCAAAGTGATTCAAAATGTTCTAATATCATGCACGCTGGGACCCCTCTACTGATAACAGTCCACTCCAGTTGTCCACACCAAAATCAGGGTTATACCAGCAATAAATAAAAATAAAAATAAACATTATAACATTGATTTAAAATGCTGATTTTTCAGAAAGAAAACATATTACACCACCTAACTATCTGACCTTCTTAATGAAGTATCCCTGGAAGATCACATCTTTGCTGGTGACATGGGGGATGGCCATGGGTACAATATTGGCCAGTCTCTGGGTCTCATGGATGACTGCATCAGTGTAGGGCAGGTTCTTCCTGTATTGGACCAGGACCTGACGACTTCCTATGACACTGCTGATCTCTTCTTGGACCTGGTCTGAAGGAACAGGCGGGGTTCTGTTAGACCTCAGTGAAAGGTCAACTTGGATGTTGCCAATTTTCATCGTCTTTGTATCTTACGTCACTATACAGGTCTAAAGGTGTGTTTTGTCAGGTGTGTGTGTGTGTGTGTGTGTGTGTGTGTGTGTGTGTGTGTGTGTGTGTGTCAGGGTTTCCGTTAACCGGCAATTACCGGTCTTTGTCCGGTAAAATGTATTGAAGTCCGACAAAATGAAAACTCGTCGGACATTTATGTCCGGTGAAAATAATTCCCTCTAAGCACAATTTGAATACAATTCGCTAAAGTTCACATTCTGATTCCTTCTATTTTAAAAAAGACGAATATATAGGCTATGTATTTCTTTTATTATGATATGATTTGACACCGGCATGATGATGTCTCCTAATGTGTAGGCTGCCTATGCGAAACAGCGGTTGTTTCCGGTGTGCGCTATAACTCGTGCACAATCGAGTCGAGGCAGAGAGGAGGATAGCGATGTTTCTCTCTGTGATAGTGTGATTATGCAAGCCTTTTCTGAAAGGGATGAGAACCCGATTGTTTCAGCTTCTCCCAGGGAGAAAGTGGTAGAGTTACCATCCTCCCCGAGTCCTAGCATACCATCCGCTGACAGCCTATCTCTCCCGGTAACCGGCGAGCGATTGCGTGTCGCTCAAGTAGCTGATCAGTCATTAAACAAATGTTTTTTACATGCAGCTAGTGAGGAATCTGAAATAGGGGGCAACGTAGTTTATTTCCTTAACGATGGGATATTAATGCGTAAATGGTCTCCTCCTAATGCAAATGGTTGTGAGTGGAATACTGTAAAACAAGTGGTTGTGCCTGTGGGTTATAGACAACAGGTGTTATCTGTAGCACATGAGAGCCAGTGGTCAGGACATTTAGGTATAACTAAAACTTATCAGCTGATATTGAAACATTTCTTTTGGCCCGGACTGAAGGCGGATGTTGCCAAGCACTGCTGCTGTTGCCATACTTGTCAGATGGCGGGTAAGCCTAATCAATCCATTCCACCCGCACCATTGCATCCCATTCCTGCTATAGGGGAGCCATTTGAACGTGTAATAATTGATTGTGTTGGACCTTTGCCTAGGACTAAAAGTGGAAGTCAGTATTTGCTCACTACTATGTGCGCTGCTACTCGTTTTCCCGAAGCTGTTCGGTTGCGTAACATATCAGCTAAACGAAATGCGTTCCCAACCAGCGAGACCTGGTTATAGAAATGACGTTGTTTTATTGATAAAAAAAGGGTCAAACTGGAAAGAGAAAATAGAAAACTCACATTAATCCCAAACAATTTAACAAACTTCAGTTAACGTAATGTGGAGTCCGTTCATTGATCGATGCTGTCTGTTCAGTTCCCAGAGGCGCCCGTTCAGCGCTGGACATATAGCGCGCATGCGAATCATGTTATATTATTATATATTATATAGCTCGCATCTAATCGTATCGGATGAGAAACAGACATTAAATGGCATATATAGGCCGCTACACAACAGTAATCACCGCGACAAACAGCTATATTAGATTTGGAAAAAAATATATATAATTTTGAAAAAAAATATTTTTATTATATTTTAATATGTCCGGAATATATCACGTTTGTCCGGTAAATCGAAATCTTCCCGGACACGATGTCCGGCGGCAATTTTTTCTAACGGAAACCCTGGTGTGTGTGTACCCTGTATGTGGGGATACTTGGCCATAAGCAGGAGTCCCCAACGCAGGGTCGTTCCTGTAGTGTCAGTTCCAGCAACAAACAGGTTGGCCACAGAATTCAAGAGGTTCTCCTTGTGATAGTGAGAGTTCATATTGCCAGATTCCTTGAACAAACAAAAACACAGATAATAATGCAACAGTAAAGTTGAAAACAGTTTACTGTATGAGGATCTGATAAGAAGACAAAATCTTTCTAGTTTAAAATATGCATAGTTGAGTGTGCTACAGTATATTGTATAAAGTGACTAGTCTCTAGTCATGGATAATAAGTGAGCTGGAAAAAAAAACTAAATTCCAACTGGGAATTGCAAATACATACAGTACATCACACAGGCCCAAATTAGAGTGATGATTTTTGTTTTTTTATCGATGCAATAATACCTCCAGGTTCTGCTTTCGGGAGAGGAATGAGTCCACAAAGCCTCTGCACATCTGAGGGTTCAGAGTCTCCTTCAGGCCTCTGATCAACTCACTGATTTGATTCTTATTAGCTTCCACATTCTTCATGAGACGTCTCCTGTCATTTAGCAACTTGCCCAATATTGGGAACATGTTGTATAGCTATATCCCCATACAAAAAGATACACATGGATACAATGTTATTTGCTGGTAGGCCTTATAATCATCACAAGTCAGTTATCATTCCCTCCCTGCAAGTGAGGAACAAAGTGTACATTGGTAGGGGAAATATTTGTCTGATAAACATTTTGTCATTGTTATTCTTGTGACTATCAGTCAGACTGTCTGGGCAGATTAACACACTTGACAACCCCAACCTGATAGACAATGAAAACCAGTTTCTCTACTAGAAACTTGACATTGGCTAGACAACGGACACATTTAAATGATCACAAAGACTTGATTGCTCTCTTTTCTCTTGTCTTGACCTACACACAGACCAGACCGAGCAATCTAAAGCAGTTCCTGGCCTTGGTGTTCCTCAGGTCAAGCGATCTAAAGCCAGACCAGACCAGTTCCTGTCTTTGTGTTCCTCAGGTCAAGCGATCTAAAGCCAGACCAGACCAGTTCCTGTCTTTGTGTTTCCTTTTCCATCTTTGTGTCTCTAAGACATAACCTCTTCATAATTTGCATCACAGCTAGCGTCATGTGACCCCCTCCTCATTACAGATGTAGACATGACTGTTACCTGTACATAAAAATCCAGGCTCTGAAGGAACAGAGCCTGGATTTTTATGTACAGGTAACAGTCATGTCGCTTCACTTTTCTGAGGACGTCTGACTGTCAGACCTTGTCTGTCATGTTTGTAAACTGTTCTCCTTTTGCAAAAGACAATTAAATACATTTTCTATGCATTTGAAGAAACCAGGCTACCTTCATCTAATTTGTATTTAGACTACTTGAATAATTCCATTACAACATCATGATGAGAGATTACCAGTATCGAGGGAGTACCTCCAAGTCTGATGTTGTCATTAGCTCTGTTCACCATTGCTGTAAACTGTGGGTCATTGTATTCAAACCTGCTTCCATACACAATAGCTGAGATGATATTGGAGACAGCGTAATTCACTGGCTCAGTTGTGTCAAAGGCTTTACCTAAAATTAAAGGGCAACAACAGAAAAAAATCAAACCGTGAATACAGTATATTAATTTACTGTTACTTTTTTCTGCATGTCTCTTACCCTCATGTTTCTCAAACACTTCAATCAGGTATTGAATCTCTTCTATGATTTTGTCCTCACTCCCTTTCTTTCCCATCCCAAAGTCCCTCAGATTTGTCAGGGCAAAGCGCCTCATCTCTTTCCATGAGTCACCATTGGAAAACAGAATACCTACAGAAGTAATTTCAGAAACACTTAAGTTGTGTGTGTGTGTGTGGGGGGGGGGGGTGGTTGGGCACAAATTGATGAGCTACAGTAAATACGCACAATTATCATTTTTTACTTATAGGATTTGCAGGTTCATCTCTCCTTTTATATACAGTTTAGTTTCTTCTTCATATCTAACATATTAGGCAAAGACTAGGGCTGGTTGTTTATACTATAGAATAAGCCATTACCATTGATAAGAATGCAAATTGTAAACCAGAGCACCATTAAGCTTTCCTTACCATGCCCTTCGTTTAGGTCATAGAACACAGGTGAGATCTCTCTGTCCCCAAACTCCTCAGCATGGTTGACCAGTGCCTGCTTGACAGTCTTGTATCCTGCCAGGACGACTACTTTGTTGGGTCCAAAGTGAATTGTGAACACTGACCCATATTTCTTGGACAGCTGTTGAACATAAAACGAGACCATGGGTCAGAGTTACTGTAATGACATATCATTTTCTTTTATTTCATTGTGTGAATGGCATTATGAAGTTGATTATTCTATAGTTGTATTATTGTGTTTATTGTTCACCTGCCATTGACATTAATCACTTGCATGATGTAAATAAGGTTTGGCAATCATTCAAAAAGTGAGGAGTGTGGAAAATGTGGAGAAAACATTTCCTAGGATTAGAGGCAGAGGATTGTATTTTGGAGTGGCAGTAGGACGCTTTAGCAGCTGATGCAGAGGAGGCGTAGTTGAAGAGGAGAGAGTGATAAAAGTTTAGGTCATCAGGGAGGCAGGTTTTTCTCCATTTCCTCTCAGCTGCCCAGAGCTCTATTCTACAAACGTAATGTAGAGTTTCAGAGAGCCAAGGAATGCATGGGGAGGATCATGCTGGCTTCAAGATCAGTGGACAGAGGGAGTTGAAAAATGAGGAGAGAGTGGACAGGAGGGTTGCTGAGGGATGCTGAATCGGTGGATAGAAGCAAGAAGGATTCAACAGAAGGTAGGGAGGATAAGACAGAGAGCGGTGGGGGAGAGGGTATGTACGTTGCGACGAGAAGCTACAGTGTGGGTAGACACTAACTGGGAAGGGGTGGATTTGAAGGGAAGGGAGAAGGATACAAAGTGATGATCTAACATAAATAACACTAATCAACTGAAAATGTACAATGAAAACATCAGCAGAGAAACTTCCTCTACAAACAGCCTTCACAATTTCTCTCACCTCACAGAGAGTCCTGTAGGGCCTCTTGAGATCCAGCAGGAGGATGTTACCAAGCAGGGGCAGTGGCCTGGGTCCTGGAGGCTCCTTCCCCTGTTCCTGAGAGCTGGAACTGGAGGAGAGGAGGTAGAGTACCAGCAGAAACAGTACAACCCCCAGCAGTGTGACTGAGCTGGGAGCCAGGAGGAGAAGACCTTCCATTAGAGCCATGGTTCTTGTTGTGTCCTTACACCACACTAACCTCTAATAGTAATTCCTGTACTATGAGCTCCCTCTTCAGAGAAGCTCACCTTTTAAAGGGACAGGCTCAGGTGAGGGGCTAGACATACATAATTCAATAGCAAATCATTAACAAATGTACATAATGTGTTCTAAAGGTCTTGTCATAAAGAGATTTATATTTTAGAAGGAGATACAAAATGAGAGACAAATTGATTATCTATTGTAGTATAGCATATGGTTTATCTCTGATATCAGTGCAGGGCTAAGGTACCAGGTTAGGTAAGGTAATCAGAGTTTTAGGGCCGGTTTCACAGACAAGGCTTAAGCCTAATCCTAGACTAAAAAACATCTTCAATGGAGATTTTACATTGAAAGTGTGATTTAGTCCAGGACTAGGCTTAAGCCTTGTCTCTGAAACCGGCCCTTAATCTTTAATCTTTCACACGTTCCCTGTAAATTGCATGGAATCCTGGCCCGTGTCAGCCGCGCATTTTCACCGTTCACACATGGCCGAATTAGCTGGCAATTACCTGGTTGCTCCCTTTCACACATGGCTATGACCCGGGTCTTGAATCACGCATTCTGCAACTGGATGCAGAACTGGAACGAGACAGGTTGTCCAGTTGTGGAATTATATTTAGTAGTAGTGATATTCAGAGTCTGGGGCAGTTCTTATGCTGACTGCGCGATGCAGGACAGCTGTGAAAGGAGACAGACCAGGCAATGTTCAGGCATCTGTTCAGACATAAGCCGACCCTGGAAATTCCATGGAATCTACTGGGAAGGCTTGTATGTGTGAAAGGGGCTTAGTAGACCTGGACCAGACACCTCCTCTAGTAGACCTGGACCAGACACCTCCTCTAGTAGACCTGGACCAGACACACCCATGAGTATGAGGTATTACAATCTGGACATAGACATACTGTAGGTCATTACAATACCTCTCAGTACCAATACAGCCCATAACAGTTAGTAACAACACCAATAAGACTTTTAAATTAAGCACTGATTGTACATTATACTTTGTATTTATTGTAATACATATATCTTGTACATATACAGTATATATTGAGCTGTTATGTATTAATTGTGTATTACTGTCTGTCCGAATGCCACACCTGAAGTTCCCCCTCTATCTATCTATCTATCTATCTATCTATCTATCTATCTATCTATCTATTAATCTCATTCTCATTCTCATGTTTTAATCATTAAAGATAACCTTTTATTATCAAAAAAAAAAATATTTATGTAATTATTTCTCAAACAAGAGGCAACTGGTGAATAAAGATTGAATACATAAAAAATAATGGGAGACCTAAGCTACTTTACTACTTTAAGTCTTTCAATTCTAAATCATGGCAATAATGTACAGCTACTGTAATTGGATCTTATCTGATATTATTAACATTTACCTTCATGGCTTTTTGTAGAGATGGCTGGGTATAATAGAGTACCCTATATGCCAACTAGGCCTACTTCAAATTATTCTTCACAATGCTATTTTTAAAAAGCTGGTATTATCTTCTTTGCAGACTGCAGAGCTATTGAAAAAATACAAATGCTGTAACCTGATCCTGTCCTAGATAGACTGGTATTGTTCTATCATTCACATACATTGTTCAAAATGCACAATGTGTCTGTGTGCATTAATATCCTAGTTCAGTAGTACCACTAGTACTACAAGCTGATGGTGCACCCAGTACTAATGAGTAATAGTTCTTTGTTTAGGTGATAAAGTTTGCGAAAGTAAGGTAGAAAGGAGAAAGTAAGGTATCTTGTTGGAAGATGTTGTGTAATGTCCATTGGACCCAGACTGTCTCCTCAGGCCCGGCTCACAGCACACAGCTGGTGGGGTGAAGGGTTGAGGGTGAATCCTACAGCTGGTGTGAGGTCCAGCTCCTCCTCTGTTACCCCGGGTGGAGGAGTGAAACGAAAGTGCTGCAGGAGGGAGGTGAAGAAGAGGAAGAGCTCCATCCTGGCCAGACTCTCCCCCAGACACACCCTACGCCCTATGAGAGACAGACAGAGAGACACCAAAGGAAAATCTGAAAGACAAAGCCTACCTCGAAAGGCTGTGCCACTGATAAAGTGTAATTACATTCCGATAAAGAAGAAATAAATTAGCATGATCAAGTTACTGTAATGTACCTGCATAAAAAGGCTTGAAAGCATCAATTTTGACAAATCGACCCTACTTATCCAAGAAGTGGGTGGGGTTAAGTCTAATTACATTCTGATAGAGAACAAACAAATGCGCGTGATCAAGTTACTGTAATGTACCTGCAGAGAAAGGCATGAAAGCATCCCTTTTGACAAATCTACCCTGCTTATCCAAGAAGTGGGCAGGGTTAAAAGTGTGGGGGCTCTCCCACTCACTCTCGTCCTGCAGAACAGACATCAGTAGAGGATATACAGTCGTTCCCTGCCGTCAAAGACAAGCAGGATTAATTAATACATTTGCTTTGACAGCGTTTTGTAGATTGTACGATTTTTCCTTGTGATTTCATTTAGTCTATGTTGCTAATTTAAATTACAGGTAATCTAAAGGAATTGCCATGTTTATTTTTCACTCATTCACTCATTGCTATGCTCATGTCTTTTGTATTACCCGACCAAATATTTGTCACCATTTCAGTGAGAATGTAATTGTGAAAATGCATTAAAACATACAGTAAAGCATACTCTGTCATTGAGCAGGTTATATTTGCAATTACAAAAAGAAAGAAAACATATTACACCACCTAACTATCTGACCTTCTTTATGAAGTATCCCTGGAAGATCACATCTTTGCTGGTGACATGGGGAATGGACATGGGTACAATATTGGCCAGTCTCTGGGTCTCATGGATGACTGCATCAGTGTAGGGCAGGTTCTTCCTGTCTTCTACCAAGACCTGACGACTTCCTATGACACTGCTGATCTCCTCTTGTACCCTGTCTATGATATAGTAAACAGGACAAATGACGTCAAACCTTCAGTGAAACAATGAACAATCAGTGAAACAATCAGAATGCATCTGCTCTAATCTGGTTTATGAGTAATCACATGTAGCTGTTAAAACAGTATTTTATTACTATGTGAAAGGTCTTTGGCAGCTTGTTAAGTATAAAGGTTCCTATTCGAAGGATGTGTCTGTTTATATTGGTGCTTACCCTGTATGTGGGGGTACTTGGCCATAAGAATGAGACCCCACCTTAGAGTCGTCCCTGTAGTGTCAGTGCCAGCAGCAAACAGGTTGCCCACAGAATTTAACAGGTTATTGTTGTGGTAGTGGGAGTTCATGTTGCCCGATTCCTAATGGATACAGACTCATATAAAGTATGACATATCAAGCATTTGCTTCTAGAAAGCTGTTCCTTAGAATGCAACCAATTGGGATAAATGCACACTAAAGCTAGGTGAGGTTGACCTAAGCAGTATTTTAATGCAATACTGTATTGATCAGAGATGCAATTACTGAGGTTCATCTTCATACCTCCACTTTCTGTTTTTGGACAAGGAACGAGTCCACAAAGCCTCTGCACATCTGAGGGTTCAGAGTCTCCTTCAGGCCCCGAATCAACTCCTTTATATTCCTCTTATTGATAGAAACATTTTCTATCAAATGCTTTCGGGTCTTTATCAATGGTCTCAGCCAGGGAAACATGTTGTACACCTAGCTCCCCCACACAAAAATGGCAAGTGAATATAATATTTATTTATTTTTTTCTTCTATAATATCTTCTATATGATCATTCTAAACTGAGTGAGCAGAGGGTACCTGGATTGCTGCAGAGCCTGAAATGCGTATGTTCTCATTGGCTCGATCCACCATTCCTGTAAACTGGGGGTCATCGTATTCAAACCTGCTGCCATAGACAATGGCTGAGATAATATTGGATGCAGCATAATTCACTGGCTGGGTAGTGTCAAAGGCTTTACCTGTCACACAACAACCACAGTGAATTAATAAATAAGAATTAACACAACACCTATGAATATATACAGTATAATGATGAGGAACAACTGCTAATGGCCCTTGGCCTGAGCTAGATTACTCTTCCTGGTAGAACTGGTGAATTGATGATTCACTTGCTTAGTCAAATGTATCGATTGTAAGTCGCTTTGAAATAAGCCGTCTGCTAAATGTCAAAAATGTAAATGTAAAATGTAAATTATGATAGTTTTAATTCCATGGTGATATTTCCTCATACCTTGATATTTTTCAAACACTTCAATCAGGTAGCGAATCTCCTCTATGATGTTCTCCTCAGCCACTCTCTTGCCCATTCCAAAGTCCCTCAGATTGGTCAGGGCAAAGCGCCTCATCTCTTTCCATGAGTCTCCATTGGAAAACAGAATCCCTGTAGAAATGCAGTATTATCTCACGGAAACAGTAAAAACATTAATTTGCCATATCAGCAAAACAACTGTCAGTTGCTCCTCAGTACCGTGTCCGTGGTTGATATCGTTGGACATGTGGGTGATTGCCCTGTCCCCAAACTCCTCAGCATGGTTCACCAGCGCCTGCTTGACCGTCTTGTATCCTGCCAGGACGACCACTTTAGTGGGTCCAAAGTGAACTGTGAAAACCGACCCGTATTTCTTGGAGAGCTGGAAGATGAAGAAACCGGACATGAATTCAAATCGAAATCTGATTTTGTGTACTTTATACAGGGTCTTAAAGAATGACTCAGGAATGAGTCAAGCCTTCAGTGCATTGCATACAGCATACAGTATGTTGAGAATAAAGTAACACTGAAAATCACCTGTTATATAAAGAAAGATCAAAACCATTTGGAACTTTCCCACCATTCGAAAAGAAAATAACATTCCAAACTGAAATAACGAAATCAGAAAATTACGAATGGCCTCCTCTGAGTGTACATTGATTCAGCAGCACCACATCTCACCTCACAGAGAGTCCTGTAGGGCCTCTTGAGATCCAGCAGGAGGATGTTACCAAGCAGGGGCAGTGGCCTGGGTCCTGGAGGCTCCTTCCCCTGTCCCTGAGAGCTGGAACTGGAGGAGAGGAGGTAGAGTACCAGCAGAAACAGTACAACCCCCAGCAGTGTGACTGAGCTGGGAGCCAGGAGAAGACTTTCCATTAGACCAGCCCAAAGACCTTCCATTAGAGCCATGGTTCTCCACACACGATGCACTGTGATCTAACAGTGATATGTTTTTGCTCACGCCGCAACAGATCTCTATAGAAACATGAACTCCCCGCCCTCTGCGGTGAAGATCTTGACAAGTGGGAGATGGAATAACCACAGAGGAGGGGCTTACTGTTCTAAAAAAACACTGGCTCATTCTAGCAGGTGACATTGAAGCACCTTGTAATTTGATCTGAACGGCTGTATGTATATGTGTAAGCGCCTGTACATTCCTGAACACCTTATTAGGAACACTATACTGGGTAGGGCCTCCCTTTGCTCTCAAAACAGCCATTCTTCGTGGCATTGCTTCCACAAGAAAAATTCCTTGTAATTTGATCTGATCGGCTGTATGTAGCGCCTGTACATTCACTGAACACCTTATTAGGAACACTATACTGGGTAGGGCCTCCCTTTGCTCTCAAAACAGCCATTCTTCGTGGCATTGCTTCCACAAGAAAAAATCCTTTGAGATTCTGGTCCATGTTGACCAGAGGTGATACTAGGATGTCATCTTTGGGTGGACATTTAGATTTTATGATGAGCATTTGTATGATTAACGAGACTACTTGCAAGCAAATCTTCGTAGACATGCCCCTGATGTTGACATGATTGCATCACGCTATTCCTGCAGATTTTTCTGCCGCACTTTCAAGCTGTGAATTTCCTGTTCTACCACATCCCAAAGGTGTTCTATTGAATTCAGATCCAGTGACTGAGAAGCAGGGTTCGAGTTATGTGGGAGCCAATGGGAGCTGAGCTCCCATAAGGAAGGTCTGAGCTCCCATGAAAGCAGTAAAATCATACATCTGTGGGGGTCGCTAATAATACATTACCACAACCATTATTTGATCATAAATGTCAATGTAATGAGTATTATTTATATTTATTTATATGATAAATATTCTAAAATAAACACGTTTTCCAAAAGAACTACGCGCACCAGCATTAATCTCCTGTGAATGACAGTATGCCTTTGACTGCCTGCACTTTACCACCAAGACACTATGGGGCGCAGTAGAATATTGTGCAACAGCAGAATATGATCGTTGAGAGCATGCAAACGTGAAAACACGATTATTGAGAAGAAAACATTCAGTAGCTAGCTATCATGCCGCCCCAAAAAAGGCCACTGCTGCCGACCGAGTCGACAAGCCTGGAAAGTTTCGGGTTTTCATCCAAGAAACCAAACTTGAATTCAGCTGCACCTGTTATGACACCTAACGTTGAAACTGTTGAAATAGCAGAGCTCAAACAAATCCAAGTGCTTCCGAAGAAAGTAGCAGAACTCCCCTCCAGTATGTATCAGTGGCGGCTGGCCAATAGAGGGCGCTAGGGCGCCGCCCCCACCTTCACTTCCTAGTTGCGACTTGTAAAAGTTTTTTAAAAATAAACATTGTTTATTCACAAAATGCGGCTGATATTCTGTCGGCGCCTATCAGCATTCATTAAAAATCCTCCAATACAATAAACATTTTATCTGTGTGTGTGGAAAATTCACTGTGAAAATACATAGGGGAGGAGTCGGGACGCCGGCCGAATGGCGGTCTATGGCACTGCAAATACTTTTGGCTTACACGTGAGCTGTAGCAGCGCTCCAATTGGCTGTCTCCTATTTCCCGGCCGGGGCGCAGAAAAGTGCGCCCCGAGCATGCACAGATTATAGGCTTACTTAGGCTGCAGCCTAGGGCCACTACCACTAGGGGTAGTGTCATGGTTTCTTAGGTTTTCATTTTGGAGACATCTAGTGGACATTTTATGACATTACATTCGTTACTGCCTTTATTCATTGGATATCGGTTTTGTTTAGTCACATGACGTGAGCACACTGTTCAGACGTGATAGTAACTCGTAGCAGCAGCTAGCTGAGAGAAAGAGCTCCGGAGAATCTCATTGTTTACATTCTTGCCCTGGAAAAGGCTTTGCTTGTAAGTTTGCCTTTTATTTTCTTGCTTAACTACAATGTATAATGTATATGTTTATAAATACATAGCTTATATTATTTAAGTATAAATATTTTGGAGCTGTATTTGTATTGCTATATTGATATTATATGTTGGCTACATACTGTTGATGTTGAAAGTGTAATAGTATAGTTTTGAGCATTACAGTAATTGTACTCTTATGTTTATTTACAGTTTTACAAAATAACCAAACGACCACTCATGTTTCTGAAGATTTAGTAAAGAACTCAACTTTACTCCAGCGTCTGAGGATTCATTGATGTGTCAGTGTGTGTTCGCTATCTGTTGAAGTTGCGCCCTGGTTACGCACAGTGGGAACAGAATAGGTAGTAAAAATAAAAAGATGTGTGAGACTTGAGAGCCCTGAATATCCGGTTGTTAAGTCTGACGTCAAACGTGACGTTTTGCAATTTCCGGCTCCAAACCAGAAATTCTCCGCACCAGAATACCAGTGTACTACAGCGGTAGAATGACAGTTTAATCGTTTTTTAGACTCGGATCTATTCATACAACAAGGGACAAAGCACATTCCCGTTTAAGATTATCTGCACAACCCTAACTGATAACACAAAACTGGATGATTGTCTGCAGTTCAGAGAGAATGGAAAAAACTATATACAGTGAATGCTCCCCTCATCTCCAGTAGTTGACCTTCTTGATGAAGATGGCGTGCGGGTGCGATGTTGGCCAGTCAGGGCAGGTTCTTCCTGCCTTCGATAAGTCACGCCTCCTTTGGAGGTGTGGAGAATTTTAGATTAGCTGATCTTGGATAGAACTGGACATAGCAATGGCTCTTTTATTTTGAAGATCTGCCCACTCATTTAAAACAGGTTTCCACTCCTTTGTAGTGAAGGATCAGGCATAAGAGGTCATAGGTTAACTCAACAGCTTGGTGCACAGACAGCCATTGAAAGTAAAGAATGGCCTAGTATAGAAGCGAAGGCGGTGGTTGCAAAAATTATAATTTCCCATCAGGGATCAGGAAAGTATTTTTTCTTCTTCTTCTTCTTCTTCTTCTTCTTCTTCTTCTTCTTCTTCTTCTTCTTCTTCTTCTTCTTCTTCTTCTTCTTCTTCTTCTTCTTCTTCTTCTTCTTCTTCTTCTTCTGATGATGATGATGATGATGATGATGATGATGATGATGATGATGATGATGATGATGATGATGATGATGATGATGATGATGATGGTGAAACATTAATCAGAATGAACTTCAGCCTGCATCTGAATAGCCTTGCTAATTTGGTTTCCAGCCAATAACCTCTGCTTCAAGTTGGCCATTTACCAATGTTTACTACTGGCAACATCTTGTGTCATGTGTCACTATGTTAAAGGTGTGTACATGTGTACATCATATAATATTATCAATGTTATTATCTGCCCACTCATTTAAAACAGGTTTCCACTCCTTTGTAGTGAAGGATCAGGCATAAGAGGTCATAGGTTAACTTAAGAGCTTGGTGCATAGACAGCCATTGAAAGTAAAGAATGGCCTAGAATAGAAGCGAGGGGAGGTTTCCAGCCAATAACCTCTGCTTCAAGTTGGCCCTTTGCCAATGTTTACTACTGGCAACATCTTGTGTCTTGTGTCACTATGTTAAAGGTGTGTACATGTTATGTTATGTTATGTTATGTTAATTTTATTTATAATGCGCCCCCCCTCCAACTTTTACGGCCCGGGGCGCAGCCCGGGTAAAGGAACAAATAAAGACAAAGACAAGGAACACAGAAAGCAATCAGACACAGAAGACTTAAACGTACATCTCAAGGCATACATTTCACAACAAATAAGGAGTTGACTTAGGGAACATCATTGACAAAGAGGTGGGTTTTTAGCTTGGCTCTAAAGGTGTCCAGAGTGGGGGCAAACTTGATGTCAGAAGGGAGCGCGTTCCACAGGGTCGGTGCCATCACCGCAAAGGCACGGTCACCCTTCCTCTTGAGGTTGGTGCGTGGGACCCTCAGGCTGAGTTGGTAGTCGGACCTGAGCCTGGGTCTGGGCCTTGTGGTGGAAGACTGGTCCAGGAGGTCCTTGATGTAGGGTGGGGCGAGACTGTTGAGAGCTTTATAGACAAAGGTGCAGATCTTGAACTTCACTCTCTTCTTCACTGGGAGCCAGTGAAGGGAGATGAGGACAGGGGAGATGTGGTTCCTCATTTTGGTGCCTGACACCAGCCTGGCAGCGGCATTTTGGACTAGCTGCAGGCGGTAGATGGTCTTATCAGGAAGTCCAGCATAGAGTGAGTTGCATTAGTCGAGCTTTGATGAGATTAGCATGAGGACGACCCTCCTCAGGTCACTGGGGGTGAGGAAGGACTTGATCTTGGCTATGATGCGTAGTTGGTAGAAACATGACTTCACGATGGAGCTCACTTGTCGGTCAAGGTTGAGCTCGGGGTCAAAGATGACACAGAGGTTCTTGACATGTGGCCTGACAAGGGTGGACAGGCTTCCCATGTTGGTACTGAGCTGAGTGATGGCGGTGGTGTTGCCGATGAGGAGGATTTCCCCCTTGCTCTCATTCAGCTGTAGGAAGCTCTGGACCATCCACTCCTTCACATCGCGGAGGCAGTCCATCAGGCGCTTCAGATCGGCGGGGTCGTTAGTGTTGATTGATAAGTAAAGCTGGGTGTCCGTGTGTGTACGTCATATAATATTATCAATGTTATTGCCCCAAGGGAAAATTGTCTCAGACCCACAGTGCAGCTGTATAAACCTTTCAAACCTACAGTATATTGACCATAAACAACATAGTACACTCCATTCAATATTGCACACTGGTCATTCATCCATATTAAATACAACTTATATATTGCACGCTGCCCGTTCATACATTAGAAACACTCGAAAACATTATGCATTTGCAAATGGGACATTACATGTCAATACAAGTATTATGTGAGAAAATTATTTTCCCTCTGAACAGATACAGCTCTTACCCTAATTTTTCAAACACGTCACTCAAGCAGTGACACTCTTTTATGATTTTCCCCTCACTTCCTTTCTTGCCAAAGTCCCTAAGGTTCAGCAGAGCAAAGTGCCTCATCTCTTTCCATGAGTCACCACCATTGGCATACCAGGTCCCTGTGAAAAAGTTGCTTGTGTCCATTATATAATTAAACGATGATTAAACAAACACAATGTAAGGGTGGTTCTTGTATTATTGCAGAAACATGCTTAGTTTCACACCATTTTGGCCTTTGAGGAAAATGATCAAAAGTCCCCACCCCCAACAGGTTGAACAGGATGAAATTCCTTAGCCTGATCCCTGCACAATATATACTATACAATGTGGTAACTTGCACCTTGTAGTCGGACTTGGCAGAGTTCAATGAGAAGGGACAGCAATGTGTTCAGCTGTGGTTGAACCACATCTAGCCATGCCTTGTAACTGACTCTCTTGTGGACACGAAAAGAAGAACAACTTGCACCTAACATGAGTTAACAAATAAACAATGTACAGTACATTATGTCCTTTGGCAAGCCTTAGTTGTTGAACAATCTGGAACTGTCCTGGGCCAAGAAAAGGCACACCATGTGCTGGAGTCCATTCCACTAGTTGTGTTTCACTGTTGGGATGTGAGTTTTGGATGTGTGCTACACGCATTCACACTGGCCAACAACAGTGTGTAACTCCTCTGTTAACTTGGGTGGAGGAGTGAAACGAAAATGCTGCAGGTGGGAGGTGAAGAAGAGGAAGAGCTCCATCTCTCTTTACCTATACGGTCATTCAGGAATATATAATATATAACAATTAAAATATGGCATATATGGAATAACAGTCTCTACAGCAACAATCATAGATTCATAACCCAGACAGCCTACCTGACCTTCTTTATGAAGTATCCCTGGAAGGTCACATCTTTGCTGGTGACATGGGGGAGAGACATGGGTGCAATATTGGCCACTCTCTGGGTCTCATGGATGACTGCATCAGTGTAGGGCAGGGTTGTTCCTATAGTGTCAGATCCAGCAGCAAACAGGTTGTGCACAGAATAACAGGTTTTCATCATGAAAGTGAGACTCCATATCCTAACAGAAAGACACATGATGCAGAAATGCTTGACATGTCCCCTTAAAAGTGTGCTTGGGGTACTGTTGGGCCTGTGTTACTTAACATGTGATGCTACCTACCAATGATTGGCATCCAGCCATATGAAAATACATTATGTTAGCAACATGACACAACCACTGGCCAATATTTGATGCAATATGTTATGAAGTTTTCATACCTCAAGCTTCTGCTTCTGAATGAGTCCACAAAGCCTCTGCACATCTGAGGGATCAGACCAACTTCAGTCCTCTGACCAGCCGGTTTATCTTCTGCCATTTATGTCAGCTTCATCAGGAGCCTCCTGTCCTTGAGCAACTGGCCCAGGCAGGGAAGGGAAATGTGTACTACACCTATTTCCCCATACAAAACTGTCCATTATGGATGCATTTTCATTTTGCATGTGAACCTTCTAACATATGCAGATGTAGACGCATGTAGAAGATGGTACCTGAAGTGCTGCAGAGCCCATGAGGCCTCTGCTCTCATTGACCTCGTCCACAATGCCTTTGAACTGGGGGGGGGGGTCAGTGTATTCAAACCTTCTTCCGTAAACAATGGATAATATGATATTGGGGACAGCATTCACAAAACAAATGATGATGCGCATCAACAATGACAGACCTGGGAACCCATGTTTTTCCTAGGTTTGCCTTTGATTGGGTCTACCCGGCTCATCAGCCCCGAAGGCTACCTGGGAGGTTTTCATTTCAGGTTCAGATTATTAGGAAACACATGGAGTTGTGAGGATTGTTTTTTTGAGTCAATAGTCAGTGTTTTTGCTTCCATTTACATAGAGCAGATTTAATTAAAAAAGAATGTCCATACATATACAGTAGACAAGGTTATTTCCATGGTACAGTACATAAGATTACAATGATGTAGATTCCCTTTTTAAACATGATACATTGGATTTTATCTTTGTCATATTCATCACAAACTGTTTTCAAGTTTTTTTTTGTACTGAACTAAAAATGCGAAAGAAGTTTCGGTTGATTCTCAAGAAGAAGCTCAAAACAAGACATATCCATGGATGAACTGTGCATATACATGAAGAGCAACACGTAACAAAAATATCAAAGGTCTGGGGTCAATGCCCTGAATGATCAAATAAGCCCCATTATGAATGTCAGTCTAAACTCAGTGTTTGTTTCTGTTACTACCTCCTTGCCCTCAACTTTGTTAGATGCTTCAAACATTCCCCCAAAAAACTGGAACTGTTGTAGTCATCCACTTTTAGTGAGTGCTTTTTGCTTCGGTTATAAATAAATACATTCAACTCACTTCAGCATAGATTGAGTGAGCTTTGAACAGGAATGTAATCTTCACAAATACACAGGTGTTGTATAACAATACAACAGCTCTTAAACTATGGAGGAACACAGTTATTCCTTCACAGATTACAGACAAATGGCCCATGTGTGTTTGAGGCTGTTATAGGGCTAGTTCCAGTGATACATTAACCAACATCACCCTAAACATTTTTATTAAACATTATCCTCCCATGGGTTCTGATAGGTCAGATCCATAACCACTTCAGTAGTATGGCATTGGGTGCACATACTGTATGAGGGTTATGTCTAGATACCAGAGGAGTAAACATTGAACTGAATTCTGGGACTAAAGATCTGCAGGAATGCTTTTAGGGATGGACATGCTTCCATTTAGCTAGCTAACATCTAGCTAGCCTCCAATTCACTCAATTTCATTTCGAAAGTGGGTATAAAATGAACAAACGATGGCCAATGGTCAAAATGAAAGTGACTTTGTAACATTGACTGGACGGTGCAGTGCTTTCCTTGAGGAAAAGCTCCAGTATCAAAAGGACGTACCAGTACATTGGTCCTCAGCTGTAGTGCATCTACACATCAATAAGCAAACTTCATATTGTTTAAGTCTTAAGGAATAACATTGTAGTACTGTAGAAGTATAATCCGTAGGAGTCAAGGGACGGCACACAAAATCAAGTGGACAACGTGAAACAGATAGCTGCAGCAAAAAAAAAAAACGAGTACACAACAAAAAACACAGCTGAGATAAATCATAGTAATCTCCATCAAAGAGACACCAAGAACATGCATAAAATAACGCCACGGCTAATTAAACTCAATTCAATCAAAACCTGTTTCAGGGTTTCTTTCGGAATATAGTAAGGATTTCATCCTTCCTATTTTAATGACACATTGTCTCTTGTTGTCTCAAGTAGTTACTGTTGTTTTATTGATCGTAGGATTTCAAACTCACAGTGCAAAACGATGTATGCGTGTCTAACCTCAGGAAACCAAGAAGCAGCTTTGTTTGAATTGGGGACTATGATGTTTTCAGGTCCTGCTTAGGTCATCTCTGACATCTACTGAACAGGCAAACCATCTGTGTGGTCAAAGTTCTGTATCAGTAAACACATGTCCACTCAGCTGGTTTTAAGATGACAGCTCAAGAGATATGGGATCGCAAGAAAACACCTTCATTCTTTGACCACAAGTCTATTATCTTGTCTTGTATGGCCTACTATATAGAAAACATCTTCAACTGAAAAGGCAGACATAGTGAATCTGTGTCGATGACACAATCTTACCGTAGCCTTAGTTTAGAGGGAGAAGTTGTGCATCAAAATGCTAAGAATAGTTTTCTCTCAAATAGTCAGACATGCTGAAATCCTTCAAGACAACTTTCTTTACAGACTGCTCTTCGGAATTTAGGATTTTCTTTGAAGGGTATCTAATACCTATAGATTTAGTTGCATGCGATGCTAGGCAGAGGCTGTTAGCTATTTAGACATGCAAATGTTAATGTTCCTGCCAACCATTGTGATTGAATAGAGGATTGGCATCGGTACCATGAATATATTTTTGTAGTTTTACATTATTTCCATCCTGCAAATTATCAGTTATTATAAATGTAAAAGTTATTAGGTATTAACCCGGTTAACCCCATTAATCAGGCAAACACCCTGTGAGGAAAAAAAGAACTGTTCAGATCCTTCATTTGCATTCAATAAGGCTAAGGGATTCTACTTTGTGTTGATTTCAGTGTTTTTGATTGGATTTCTTTTTACAATTGAATTACTTGAAGTGATTCATCTCATTTTTCCTACAGCGATCGTTCAGTGAGACCACTGACTGAACACAAATCCTCAGACCACAGCAAGAATCACATGGAAAAATAATAATAATTCATAAATAACAAAAAATAAACAGCTGCATTCAAGTGCACACATACTGCACGGAGACAACCCCATCAGTCCGACACAATCACAAAGGGGAGCAGTACAGACTTCTTTTTTCATATCCAGTGGTAAGTCATATCTTTCAACTCATAAGACAAAAAGGTGCAACATCTAGGATTTGTTACTTGGTATACAGTAGCAGACCCCAAATCTCACCCCACACCAACCAAACCTCACGACCGAACCCTGCCTCTCAAAATCTCAGGACTGGCCTAAATGTTTAATACACAAACAAACCGACTGAACAGAAGAGAGGTTACTGTTGAGGTCCAAGCTTGCGCACTGGCCCAGTCTGTGAGGCGGTGGAGCAGCGATTAGAGGTAGCTGTTGAACACAGCCACCTTGAGGCCTTGGTCCAGCACTGCACAGTGGTGTAGGCGTGTGTGTGTGTGTGTGTGTGTGTGTGTGTGTGTGTGTGTGTGTGTGTTGATGTCACTGTGTGGAGAGAGACCTGAGCATAGCCCAGTGTCACATCACAGAGGCGAGTCCATGTACACAGGCCTTCCACACAGTGGAGTGGAGACACACACAGAAGAGCAGAGAGAACCAGAGGGATGTACACCCCCGTCCCCCCGTCCCCCCGTCCCCTCCTCCTCTTCCTACCCCGATGGTTCTATTTCCTCCTGCCCTCTGTGCAGTGCTGGAACTGGGCGAAGCTCAGGAACACCTGCTCCAGGGAGATCTGGCTTACGCAGTAGTCATCGATTCTGTACTTCTCTTTGGCGGCCTCAAGAGTACCAAACACCTGAGGGAGAGGGACAGATGAATTATTCACTGTGGTCTGGATTTAATTTAAAACCTTAATAGCCCCAAAGGAGACTTTATGGAAATGAGGTCACTCTACTCTCCATCTCCACTAGAGGGCGCTCTGACACAGAGTGACGAGGAGAGATGTGTTAGCTGTGGTTTCATGGAGAGGTTAAAGAGGAAAACTAAAAATACAGTCACCTGTGCCCAGGTGAGAGTCTTGTCAGTCAAGTGGTAGTGTACCATCCCCTGGTGTTCGTCTTTCAGTAGACTTCCTGCGGAGAAAGAAGGAAGTGATTTCACGTTATACCCCACATCCTAAACCGTTGAAGGTACGTTACGGATGGTGTTCCGAGCCAGACGCGGTGTGTGTGTGTGTGTGTGTGTGTGTCCTGACCTGGGAAGGTGCTCTCGATGAAGTCCTTGAAGAGCTGCAGGTCGCTGTCTTCCACCTCGGCCTCCACTCGCACTTTGACCAGCAGGGTGTAGCCGCTGCCAAACTTGCTCTTAAGGTGCTGGGGACTTCCCAGACACTTAAACTGACCGTTCACCATCACAGCCAGTCTGGTGCACAGGGCCTCACACTCCTCCATACTACAGAGGGGGGAGAGACAGTTGATAGACAGGGACAGGAAGAAAGGAATAAAGAAAGAAAGAAAGAAAGAAAGAGAGGGAGAGAGAGAGAGAAAGAGAAAACAAAATACATAGTGTGAGATCAATCCATCTTAGATCATCGATCAATCCGTCTTGACACTGACTGGACGATGATGATCATGAGGATGACAATGATGAAGACGATGATGATGATGATGATGTGTGGATGAGGCTCACCTGTGAGAGGTGATGATGATGGCCTTGCCAGACTCTCTGGTGCGGGTCACTGCATCCCACAGCAGTCTCCTGGCAACAGGGTCCATCCCAGTGGACGGTTCATCCAGGAAGATGACCGGAGGCCCACCAATCAGAGCCATGCCTGCACTCAGCTTCCTCTTGTTGCCCCCGCTGCAGACCAGAGAGGCAGGGAAGGAGGGAGGGTGGGAGAATGGAGGGATGTCGGAAGGAGAGGGAGAGAGCAAGAACGGAGGAAGGAGGGAGTCGGTGTGTCCTCAAGTCATCTATATCTTATTACACTTGACATTCACATTTTAATAGTGAACACAAAAGAGCAATCTCCCCCTAACCCTTAAGGGAAAGCCATTTAGAGAGGGAGGAAAAAAACATATTAATATAGAGATATTGAACAAGAGAGGGCTCCATGGCATCCAATTTACCACACACACACTCGCACTCACACTCACACTCACACTCACACGCACACTCACTCACACTCACTCACACTCACTCACACTCACTCACACTCACTCACACTGCACCAGCCTGCCTACCTGTAGCTGCGGACCAGTTTGTCTGCGTGCGGCTCCAGTAGCAGCGACCGCAGCACGTTCTCCACACAGCCAGACACGTACTTCTCCGGTATCCCCCTGAGGCGAGCGTACATACACAGCGTCTCCCTCCCAGTCATGTGATCCAGCAACGCGTCAAACTGGGGGCAGTAGCCAATCCTCTGCTGCACCTACCATGCCAGAGGAGAGACAGGGGATGTTCTTATACAAGGTCCTTTAGTGAGGTCATGTCTATATCTATAAAGAGGAGGGAATTCCCCTTTATAAGTCAAAAGATGTCCCTGGGAGGCTTCACTTGACATACCGTAAATCCTCTAATAGTGCCCTCTATTCCATTAAAGGCCAGTCTCTTATAATGGACGATTGTGCAATTGAGTGAGTCAAGGCATGGTCAACACGAACAAATACAGGCCGGCCTCCAATACAGGCCGGGTCCAAAAATTCCGCTTTTTTTTTTACGTAATATCTGGTATAAACCAGACGGTAATACGGTAAACTCCTGGTGCCTGTTAAATTATCTAACTACGGTAGCTTGTATTAACATACCGGTGCCACAAAAAGAAAGAAAATTAGCTTGAGCTAGAAGCTAAACTTTCACACTGGATCTACTCAATGCAGGACAAACACAAACACAACCGAGTCTCGACGCAAATGATACAAAACCAAGCAAAGGAGATCTACTCTTCAGTGGGTGAGGGAGCCGGCAAGGAGTTTGTGGCTAGCAGGAGCTGGCTCGTAAATGTTCTGAAATGCAACAAGCTTAACGGTTATTGTTAATAGAACAGTTTAATCTGGTCGTTATATGCTGTAAACTGTCTCTTGACATACCGGTAGGCCTCTTTGATTTGTTTTGTTGGATGACAACAGGGCGTATTTTCACTGTGAGAGATGCAGTCGCTCGTATTTTGCTGATATTGACGCTGAATCTGATTCTTATTGATTGTGCTGTAAACTGGCCAGTCTGCCATTTGTTTTGTTTTGTTTTTATGTGGCATTGGGCACATTTATGTTATATTTTGTTAATACCGTCCGTACCTGTGGTATTCCAGTTTACTGGTAATCTGATCGTTATTCCGATAACTTAACTGTGAAGTTAATGTATTTGCTTTGTGCTTGGTTTGTGCAATGTTTTGCTATAAAAGGAAAATGAAGGGATTATGTCCATTAGAGTTGAATTTTAACAAATAAAGGCCTCCCTCTAATATAAGTGGATATACCAATATTAGAGGATTTTACGGTAATAACACATACCAACGGAGCCACCAGCATTATGCATAGAGCACTGCCGTGTCATCAGTGCTGTGTCATTAGTAAACGAATACATCTCACACCCACTATACACCCACTCTCACACCCGCTATATTTCTTTAAAAAAATTGCGGATTATTTTCCCCCTCCTTCTTCTCTTTCGTCCTCTTCTCTCTTACCTTCTTGGTTTCCCTCAGGATGCTGTAGCCGTCGATGTAGGCATCCCCTGCAGTCACACTCTCGTCCCCGGTGAGCATTTTGAAGGTGGTGGTTTTCCCTGCTCCGTTGAAGCCCAGCAGGCCAAAACACTCTCCCTTCCCCACAGCCAGAGACAGCCTGTCCACAGCTAGCAGAGTCTCCCCACTGCTGTACACCTGAGAGACAGCGGGGGGGATTAAATGCACAAACAAACAAACAAACACACACACACACACACACACACACACACACACACACACACACACACAGAAACACTCAGACCTCACAGATTGCACTGCAGAATTTACAAACCCAATCTCTCTCTCATCAGAACACACACCCACACACACACACACACACACACACACACACGTACACACACGTACCTTGCTGAGCTCCTGCAGTATGAGTGGGCTCCCCACCATAGACTCCACCATTGGTTGGCACTCCAAAACCCTCTTCCTCTCTTCCGCTACATCCCGGTCTTCTGGCATCAGGACTGCATCCGCAATCAGTGGCATCTGACACACACACACACACACACACGCACACACGCACACCCGCACACACGCACACACGCACACACAAGCAGACAGACACACACACACACACACACACACAAGCAGACAGACACACAGCCACACAGCAGAGTATTATAAGAACAGTGTTGAAAAAACGTATTGAATTAAGATCTGTGTAGAGAATCCATATCTCTAATCCCCTCCCAACAGAAAAATACCCTGTGGTAAACATTAGTTTTGCCCACAGCTGACCTGTTTGCGTCGATTGCAGAGGGAGCTGATAAGGTGTCTGAGGGTGCGGACACACTGCATCTCGATGACGAAGAGCAAGGCCATGAAGACCACGCCCTGCACCGATAGAGCCAACAGGAAACGCCCGACGCCTGGCTCCGACATGGAGAAGTAGTTCTCCTGGTACGTGATGTCTAAGGAGGATGCGAAATAAAACGGGTCAGAGTTCTGAAGGGGTTGATGTCCAGACGGCTCAACGGGTTCTCAGGGGTGCAAACTGGTGATGGCCCAAAAAGGTGACACCTTTTTTTTGGGACTAAGACAATTATCAATGCGCGGATGACATTTTTGTTGATGGGGGGGGGGGGGGGGGTTATAGTGCTAGCACTAACAGTGCTAAATGGATATCGCTAGCACTAGCAGTGGTAGATGGATAGTGAAAAAACACTAATGGTGGTCTCAGTGGCGGCCCGAACCTTAACACCCACATAATTATGTTGAAAACAGGTTGCTTACTGTGACTGTCTAGACACTGTCTAGAATTATTTCAACAGCAGCGGAGTTTAGCAGAAAGGAAGATTAGTTAGAAGAATAGTCATCATGTGACTTGGATGAGACGTAGACCCCCCCACCCCCTACCCAAATATATCTTTTGCAGATCTACACGATTCACGTGGATGACCTATTTTGAAGTAAAAACAGATCATTTAGCAGAAAGGTGACAAGTTTGCACCCCTGGTTCTTCATCTGAATCATCTGCATCACCATCATCACATTACTACAACTACAATAGACTTACAACCAATTAATTTATGGCCACCCATTCGTTAAATAATTACTGACTGGCACATTTTCATTGGCCAGTGAGCTACTGTAATCCCATGGGGTCATGCTATGACAATATCCAAAGCGATTTCTACAACAACTGGTTCTTCTCCAGCGACTACCTCCACAGTTCAAACATGGTATGATCCCAGTACTGACTATAGATCTTGCAGATGGTCTCAGTGAAGGCGTTGGACTTGCAGAAGCTGATGAGCTCGTAGTTCTGGTAGAACTGGCTGAAGGACATTCCCAGGCAGTAGTTGGGAAAGAGCAGAAACACCTTGTCCAGGAGACGAGACATGTCCTGTAACTTTAGCTCTGAGAGGGGAGAGAGTAGAGAGAGGGATGGGGGGGATGGGCAGAGGTAGAGGAAAGATATGAAGGTTTGTCGGGTGGTAAGCTTTGCATGCTTTGATCCAACCATCAAGTCATGGATAGATCTATTCTAAGCTGAAACTCCTCCAGCCGTCCAGTCACAGACAATAATAACCATTTAACCAGGGTGAATAAACCCTAGTCATTCTCTACGTGTTCAACAATTAAATTGAATATAATCTGAACTCCTGACCTCAAGTAATTGTAAAAACTGAAATAAAATTCATCCCTGGACTCCCCTACATGACACAAGTCACTTTTGAACACCACCTCGGATTCTCTGTACCTGTCCTGTCTGTTTGGTCGTCGGCCATTTGGTTTATTTGTTTCATAAATATTCATCACACAATTCAGGTATCTGCGATGTGAAAGAAATATATATATAAACCCCTCAAAAAAAGTTCGGAAACGCTTTTCTTGTTGATTATTCCTCCCCTTTAATAATACCAATTGGTATTGTATTTTATATCGTTGGAAAGCCTGATTGGTCACCTTTATAATGAGGTACAACTTGTAAGGATCATACATTCATGGAATGAGTAACACAGCTAAACGTGAGTGTTAGGGAATTATTTTCACCGGACATTATGACCGAAGAGGTTTAAAAATGTCGGACTTCAACAGATTTTATCGGACAAAGACCGGTAATTACCGGTTAACGGAAACCCTGACCGTAACATATATATATATATATATATATATATATATATATATATATATATATATAAATAGAAGTGAGGTAGTGATAGGTAACTATGTAATATACAGTATGTGCAGAGTTATTGTAAACATTACACCATATACAGTATAGTTTAGTATATACAGTTATGGGCAATATGCAGTTATGGGCTATGTACAGTGAGGTAGTTTATGTACAGCATCTAATGTGCAGAAGTATAAAAGAAGCTATGTCAGGAGACATGTGCAATGTGCAACCTGCCCCCAATCTGCCCACTGGACCACCTCTCCCCCCAGTGTACCACCTGGTCCAAGCTCTCCTCACCTGGGATGGTCATGATGGTGACAGCCAGGAAGGTGGCGGTGCCGCTGATGATGTTGAAGATGGTGAGGCGGGTGTAGGCGGTGGCGGCGGTGGAGAACAGGAAGCTGAGCAGGTACATGAGGGGGATCACGGCCCAGCCGTACAGCAGCAGCATCAGCAACACGTCCACCAGGTGACTGTCCTCCACGAACGCCTTCACCGCAAAGGCCTGGAACACCACCTGACGGAGGAGAGAGAGAGAGAGGGAGAGGGAGAGAGAGAGAGAGAGAGAGAAAGAAAGAAAGGAAGGAGAGATTGTACTTTATACAACAGTTAGTTCCGACCAAGTAATTTGATTGGACAAGAGGCATTCCATGAGTGCCGACATACAGTATAACAGCACTGGGACTTTTAACTATTATGTATCACTCCGCCACACAGGTGTTCTATTGTTTGTGCTCAGGTTACTAGGCAACCGTCCAGTTGAAGTTCAGGTGCGGAACTATTTTTTGTTGGCGGCGCCAAAATAAATTATTAAATAAACAAACAAATCATAATCTGTTGTTGCTTATTACTGTTAACTAATAAATCACGCTGTAGAACTGTTGTATAAAAGCAATATCACACTCGAGGTTGTGCTGTTATACTGAATATCAGCACGACTGTGATTCGGTCGCAGGCCTTGTAATAAAACAAAAAGAACATGACTCATTCTATTGTCGACAATCCATTAAATCCATTCTCCTTCCTTCAGCAGGAAGCAATTACTCAGCAGGAAGAGACATCAACACTGACTATCGTATCAGTCATCATCCGGATGGTGTCATCCTTTAAAACAGTGCTGAGGTTCCTGAGGTTGTACTGACCAGCATGAGCAGGCAGGGCAGCAGGAAGTTGACCAGGTCCCAGAGGAGGGCGGAGAACCAGAAGTTGGAGAGGTACACCCCGCTGACCTGCTGGACGTGCTTGGACTTGATGGAGCGCTCGGTGACCAGGAGCAGGGCAAAGGTGCTGGACAAAGACGCCATGCCGTACATCAGGTTGATGGCTATGGCAAAGCCCGTCTGACCCCTGGGGATAGGAGTGAGGGAGTGAGGGGAGGGAGGGAGGGAGGGAGGGAGGGGAGTGCAGAAATGTCTCAAGAAGAAGAGAGAGAGAAAAATAGAGAAAAGTGAAGGTGAAAGAAAGAAAGTTAGAAAGAGGAGGTGAAAGAAAGAAAGTTAGAAAGGTGAGAGACACACAACACAATTGTCTATTGTTGCCAGGGGTGACTTCACACCCTCTCCATCCCCTCATCTCTACCCTCCGTTCTCACCTCAATCCACCCCCCCCTCATCCCCAGGCTGCCCAATTATCAGCCTCTCTCCTCCTCCGCCTCCTCCTCCTCCTCCTCTCACTTCCAACACGGTGGGTCGATACCCCCCCCCCCCCTAATACGCTACCCTGTCATTAGCTCTCCAGCCTCTCCTGGTTCCCTATCGAACCAGGCAGAGTGGAAGCTGATTATTGTGCCTAATTGGTCCTTAGTAGCTGTTGCATGAGAGATCCACACTGGTGCTTGTATGAGAGTCTCTGATGTTAGGATCAAACACAGGGCGGAGGATGTGGATGTAAAAGTGAACCTCCCATGATGCTGCTCATAGATAGTCCTAGAGGAAGGTCAAGCATGGCTCAAACACACTCCAATTAATCAAGCTATCAAACCAGCATCCTTCACCTGATATCTCCCTGTTCCCTCTATACTCTCCACTAATTCTTTCCACACATCCATCCCCCCTCTCTTCCTCCATCTTTCCCCCCTACCTCCTCCCCCTCATCCCTCACCTCCCCACCTCCTCCCCCTCATCCCTTCCCCTCCACCTCCTCCCCCTCATCCCTTCCCTCCCACCCCTTATCCACTCACTCTGTCAGCTGGCTCTGGGCGGCCTCCGAGACGTTGCGGGGCATGGGATAGTTGCCCGTTTGGATGGAGGCGTTGGGTCCCGCCAGCAGCTTGAAGAAGGCGTTGTCCAGCATCATCAGCGCCATGGCGGGGGTGTGGTAGCCCTGGTTGTTGAAGTAGGCCGTGGCTTCCGCAAACTTGCTGGTCGCCCTGAAGGCGGCGCCCACCACGCAGCGCTCGTTGAAGGCCCCGCCCTCCTCCTCGGCCTGGTTCAGCACGTACTCTGTGAAGTCTGAGGAGGTCGAGAGGACGGCGGATGTAAAAAACATATACATTTACCGTCAAGGGGTTGCATCGATACTCCAAAAGTGGTTGCCTCTACCTAGTGTCACTTCTGAACTGATCTGACTAGTTCAGAGACGGTCGAGGCTGAGGCTGGCCATCTGAGCTGTCATATCAGATCGGTGGAAATGTTACATTTACGGCATTTAGCAGACGCCTTTAATATACAGTAGAGGAACTGAACAGGGGGATGGAGAGGAAATGTAGAGGATGACAAAAGAAAGGGGATCAGGAGGTGAAGCAACTTCAGACTGACTAGGATGAACATTATGACTGAGATGAACATTATGACTGACATGAACATTATGACTGACATGAACATTATGCACTACCTCTTCCCCCCCCCTATGTCAAAAACACACGTACCGCTGATGTTGTGAGGGTGGGCTTTCTGGGCAGCCAGCTGGCTGGTGAAGGCCTCTGCCAGGGCGGCTGCCAGGGGTCGGGCCCCGGGCTCCAGGGCTATAGGCACGGTGGTGGGGCCGTAGCGGCTCAGCGCCAGGCGGAGCAGGGGCGAGTTGTGGCGCCCGGGTAAGGAGCGCGCCACTACCAGGGCCAGCACGGTGAACACCAGGGGCACCAGGAACTGGGCCACCATCACCTTCCAGTTCCTCCAGCTGTAGAGCGCCCTCTTCAAGAACATGGCGTAGAACTGCTGCATGTACAGTCTGGCCTATGGGGGGCGGGGGGGGGGGGGGGGGGAAAGGCGGGGGT
Organism: Nansenia antarctica; assembly: GCF_963989245.1. Taxonomy (NCBI): domain Eukaryota; kingdom Metazoa; phylum Chordata; class Actinopteri; order Argentiniformes; family Microstomatidae; genus Nansenia; species Nansenia antarctica. The sequence continues at coordinate 61,781,838 of NC_137675.1, read as the reverse complement.
GGCAGGAGGGAAGGAGAGACATGAGGTTCGCAATATGACATGTCGACAGGGTATCCCCTCTATAGTGTTCAGACTTATAGACGATATATATAGCAACTTTCCCCGACGACACTATAGTGGTTTGACCCCGGCCACTCCCTCTCACCCCTGTGTTGAGCTTGATGTTGGAGCAGTCCTCAGAGATGAGCGTGCCGCTGTCGGTGAAGTCGGTGACGTCGGTCATGCCGCTGATGCTGCTGGCGTCGTCCGTGGTCCAATCATGGGAGCGCCGCTCGTGCTGGTACTGCAGCGCCGGCAGCTGGATGGCCTGGATGTCCAGACTAGAGTCCACCAGCTTCCCCACCCTGACAACATACCGAGAAAACACACACACCTCAACCAAGTATCAACACGGCAACTTCTTTCACTCAGCTTCACCTCGAAATACACAGGACAGGAAAATATACACCTTAATACATCTTTAAATTCAGCATCACCACTCTGAAGACACAGAGACATGTAGACCTTATGTTTAATATCGATACGTCATCTTGACATTTAGACACGCAACATGCTGTTGGTTCCCTCTGCTTACATACAGTACGTTCCAAACTAGCCGTTCCATTTTGTTGTTTGTTTGTCAGGGTTCCCACACCTTCTGAAACATCAAATTCAAGCACCTTTCAAGACTCAATTCCCTCAAACTCAAGGACCCAACGCGGCACAGATCTAGATGAGAATTTATATAATAGGAACTATCCGCTCACAAACAATTAAAAAGAGAGGCTTGAATGTGTGAACACTAGATGGTCTCTTGCCTTCTCTACCACAGCACAGCAAAACATTATTTATATTGTGAAATGTGTGTAGAGAGAGAGAGAGAGAGAGAGAGAGAGAGAGAGAGAGAGAGAGAGAGAGAGAGAGAGAGAGAGGGAATTCAAGCACTTTCAATGACCCATGTCTATTTTCAAAAACTTTTAAGACCATGATTTCTTTTTCTCAAATTCACAAACTTTCACAAGGATTTCAAGGACCTGTGGGAACCCTGGTTTGTTTTGTTCGTGGAGCTGCCTGTGTGGATAAGAGAAATCTCTTGACTGGAATAAACCCTAGGTGGACGATGTCTACTGTGCAATGAAATACAAAGTACCCTAACACCTGACAGTATTGAAAAAGCAGGACGGCGGAAATGAAAGTAGCATCTGGTGTCATTCCAGCCCCGCTCGCTCTCTCGCTCCCTCTATCAATCTCGTTTGAAGAGATCAGAGGAAAGGAGAAGGGGGTGGACAGCAACCGCAAGAGCGAGAAAGCTATTTCGGTCCCATACAAATACAGCCGTCCAATCTCTGCTCCCTGACATAGCACCCCATCCAAGAGGAGGCTCTTACACCCCCACTAGACCCCCCTCCTCCACTCCCACCACCACGCTGGATGTATGAATGGGTCTTTTGATGGTGCACAGAGACAATTTGAGAGAGATGGGGCAGCAAATATGATTCCATCTTCAAATTTCTCAAGGAGCCTCTCACTGATCTGTAAAAGAAAAAAGCACTATCTAGTCTAAAGAGCTGAAATTAAATTAAAATGGAGGGCACACTTGCAGGAGCTGGAAGTGACACACAGTGAGAACCCTTATGTGGTAGCTGAAAAGGAACAACAATTACTCGGCCTTCAGGGAGTGTACTGGCTGAATAGGACATCTGACGGGATGTTTAAACGGTCCGTTTTAAGTGGAGCCAAAAAGAAACCTGAAGAGAAAGGCCGGGCTAGATGCTGAAAAGGAAAGAGCGGAGAGTCTCCCACGCCGCGGCTCTTGTGAAAATAGAACGAGGAGGACGCTGATGGGTTCCCAGCGTGGTATAACAACTAATGATGCCATAAATAGGAGATTATGTTTAGTGGCAACAGTGTCAGTGAGGTATAGACATCCTGGGTGAAGTGTTTGCAGCTGTGTTTGCTTTTTCAAATGGGACATGCGCGCACAGACACACACAGACACACAGACACACACACAGACAGACACACACACAGACACACAGACACACACACAGACACACAGACACACACAGACACACACAGACACACACACTCACACACAGACACACGCACAGACACACACACACAGACACACAGACACACACGGACATACACAGACACACACAGACTCACACAGACACACACAGACACGCATAGACACGCATAGACACGCACACACACAGACATACACAGACACACTGTGGGGAGCATGGCGCGTTCTGGCCTGCAGAGGAAGCCAGACTGTCGGTGGGAGATGGGTGTCGGGGCTGATTACGGACAGGTGTCAGTAATCAGCCTCAGCATCCAGCCGGTCTTATAACCTGTGTGTGTTTGTTCCCCTGGGAGGAAGGAATGGTGGCGAGGTACGTGACTGAGAATCCAAGCCGAGCGAACGAGAGAGAGAGAGAGAGAGAGACCCGAGCGCACACTGACGCTGTCTCTGCCGGCGCGACCGAGGATTCTTATTATTTATAGTTATTGACATTTTGAGTTGCTGTGATCGCGCCAGTATGCCTACGGGGTGCTGAGCTTTTGTCCAGAAAACAAAATAAACGACCAGCTGATTACTCCGTTCCTCTGTGTCGACCTCCCTCTGTGCTCGAAACTGCTACACACACACAGACACACACAGACACACACACACTCACACACTCACACACTCACACACACTCACAGACACACACTCACACTCACACAGACACACACGCACACACACACACACACGAAATGCAGGACTAATGGCTCTCTAGGTTGCTGGAGGCAGCTGGTTTGCAATGTGGGTAATTGACCAGAAGATATAAACATAATGGACACAGCCAAGATACGCCGCTGAACAGCATGAGTCAGAAACTCTCCACTGGTTAAGTTGCCCCGTCGTTTAAATCACCATGTCTCCTGTCAATTCTGAGGAAGTCATCTCATGCATAGAGGGGTCAACAATGAAGTTGCTGCTATCAGATTCAGAACCCATGTATTACTGGTTCTGCTGGGTAAGAGCTTAACAGTGGGGAGAAGAGAGAGCCAGTGGTCTAAACCCCCCAGGTGGAGTGTACCTCCGTGGGTGAGAGGGTGTCCTTACCTGAGGAAGACTTCCTCCATGGTGGTGACGGAGGCTCCGTAGCTGGCGATGCCCAACTCCTCCCTGTTCATCTCCAGCTCTGCGAACAGCAGCTCAAACCTGAGAGGAGACCACAGGACACTTACAAACACAGGCACATACTAGGCCACCTCCTCCACAGTGGTAAAAAAAAACACTTTACTCTCACTCACCTTTCCCTTTTTTTTCCCCTCTTGCTTTTTTCTTTATATCATACTGTATATGTTCTTCTCTATATACTCGTTGGTTAGACAAAAGCCTCTATGGATAATCTTCACCCCTTTGATGTCATATTTGGACAAAGAAGGACAAGGGGGTAGGGTTGGGAGGATCAGGGAGGGAGGGGATCGGCGGGTTTGGGTAAGGATGTTAACTCGTTTGAAAAAACAATCAAAAGTGTTAACCCCCCCAAAAAAGTCACTCAGACACATCCCCCTGAATAAAGATGTTTCCACAATCATACTGCGGCAACAGCTTGGGCTCGACAGACTGTAAATCAAACCATATTGACAGGGATAGCTGCCAGACATAAGGTCTCAGTCTGATGTCTCCACTGTGGCCACAGGGTCTGATGGTGTGTGTGTGTGTGTGTGTGTGTGTGAGATTGGGTATTGATTTTTAGAGCGAGAGAGAGTGACACGGGAAAGACGTGACTGAGACAGGAGGAGCTCAGCATCGATTCAAGTGTTCATCGACGGTGCGACTTGTTCTAGAAATATCCCCCGACCACCTTTACCACAGAGGTACACATTAGACTGTTCTGCTGGGGGAAGTTTTGTATGCTCATTGAAGTTTAAAATAGTGTTTGCAGGGTTCCCACACCTTCTGAAACATCAAATTCAAGCACCTTTCAAGGTCTTTCAAGACTCAATTCCCTCAAATTCAAGGACCCAACACGGCATAGTTTGAGATCTAGATGAGAATTTATATAATAGGAACTATCCGCTCACAGACAACAATTAAAAAGAGAGGCTTGAATGTGTGAACACTAGATGGTCTCTTTCCTTCTCTACCACAGAACAGCAAAACAATATTGTGAAATATGTGAAAAACAATATCGAGACTTATTTACTTGTTGACGAGCTAAGTAAAACATTTTTTATTTATTTTTGAGAGAGAGAGGGGGGGGGGGGGTGAATTCAAGCACTTTCAATGACCCATGTCTATTTTCAAAAACATTTAAGACCTTGATTTTTTTTTCTCAAATTCACAAACTTTCAAGGATTTCAAGGACCCGTGGGAACCCTGTGTTTGTCTCCTTCTCTGTGCTAAAGGTTGAAACCCTGTTTGTTTGACTGTCAGGTGTTGATTGATTGATTGATTATTTGACCAGTTAGGGTGTCTAGGCCTATAGTTTGAGATATCCCATATCTAGCATGACATTTTGAGACACCTTTAAGCTAGTGAGATGTATTTTGTTTTATCAAAAAAATACTGTTAAATCAATAAGCATGTGAGCATATCTGAGAGAGGGTCTTACCGGCTGGTGCTCTCTTTGGGCAGGATGTAGGACAGCTCGGCCCCTGCGCTGCTCTCCAGGCTGGCGTTGGGAACATACATGTGGACCAGACGGGTGATCTCAGACACGTTACACAGAGCATCCTTCACTATCACCATGTGGTAGCCAGCACCTGTAGGGGACATGAGAGGAGGGAGAGGGTTACACCTCTCTATTTACCCTCAGGATGATACCCAACGCCACAAGGTTTTCTCTTTTCTCTCTCCACATCTCTCCCGTTCCTCTCTGTCTTTTCCTCCTCACTTACACTTTGATCATATTCCTGACTTTCCCACCATTTCTCCTCAAGCCTCTCATCTCTCCCACTTTCCTCCCAACCCCCTCAACCCCTTCTTACTTCTTCCATCCCCCTCTGCCTTCTCTCTCCCCCCCTTCTCACCCTTTTTCGTCCCTCTCTCCTCCTCACCGTATTTGTTCTTGAGGAACAGAGGCGACCCGCAGCACTGCAGCTCCCCCCCGGCCATGATGGCGATGCGGTCTCCCAGCAGGTCGGCCTCGTCCATGAAGTGGGTGGTGAGCAGGATGGTGCGCCCGCGCTTCTCGCCCTGCAGCAGGTCCCAGGTGGCACGGCGCGCCGACGGGTCCATGCCCGAAGTAGGCTCGTCCAGCATCACCACCTGTGGAGGGACGAAGCCAGGGGAGGAGGAGGGAAATGGTGTGTGTGTGTGGGGGGGGGGGGGGGGGGGGGGGTGGTCAGACGAGTTGCTCCAAACCTGAATGCCAACAGCAGGGTTTGAGGGTCTAGCCAGAAAGGATCTAAAAGAGGGCAGGATCTAATCAAAATACCAATGTCTAGGGCGGACGAAAAAAGGTCTGGAAGGTAAAAATAAAAAAAGTACCCCCCCCGAAAAAAAAGGCCAACACCAGTGCCCCAACAAGAGCATGCCCACTCTATTTGCCCCTGCCGCTGCCCTGGGGGAAAGTGCAAACTCCAACGACTCCCTTCATGCACACAGTCTGGTTCCATTCCTGACCTTGGAGTCTCCGATGAGACCGATGCCGATGGAGAGTTTCCTCTTCATCCCGCCGGAGAGAGTCTTAGAGCGGGCCTGCCGCTTGTCCTCCAGACTGAGGATGCTGATGATCCGGTCCACCTCCCCCGGAATCAACTCCTGAGGGTACCCCTTCAGCTGGAAACGGGGGAAGGCGAGGGAGAGAGAGTGAGAGACAAAACTACCTCCATACTCCAAACTTATCTATCATGAAGATTGAAAAAATATAACGTTTTATTTATTTATGGAGAGGGAGAGATGAAAGGAGGAGGAGGAGGAGGAAAGATGACGGTAGTGAAGAAAGACAGGAAAATTGTGTGTCAGGGTGTGTGTTACCTGTGCGTAGAAAAGCAGGTGTTCCCTGACGGTGAGGTTGTCGAAGAGCACGTCGTGCTGGGGACAGAGGCCCAGGCTACGGCGGATCAGAGCCATGTCCTGACAGATGTCATAGCCGTTAATGTAGGCCCTGCCACTGCTGGGGGGAAACAGGCCTGACCACACACACACACACACACACACACACACGCACACGCACACACACACGCACACGCACACGCACATGCACACGCACACACGCACACACAGAGGAGTAAGTAAGACAGCAAACATAGTATGACTGATATGACTGGACTGTCTGGGTTCTGTTACTATCATATCTATTTTATCATTACTTTTTTCCCCACTCACATTTGCATCCTTCAAAACAGCAGTATGTATTCTACCAACCAATGTGCCAACCAATGTATCGTTTTGCATGTCTCTTTGTGGAGATGGTGTGTGTGTGTGTGTGTGTGTGTGTGAGTGTGAGTGTGAGTGTGAGTGTGGGTGTGGGTGTGGGTGTGGGTGTGGATGTGTGTGTGTGTGTGTGTGTGTGTTTGTGTGTGTGAGTGTGATTGTGAGTGTGTGTGTGTGTGTGTGTGTGTGTGTAACCCACCTGTCAGCATAGACAGTGTGGTGGTCTTCCCAGCTCCGTTGTGTCCCAGCAGAACAGTGATCTGTCCCTCAAACATGTTGAGCGTCAGGTCCCTGACCGCCTGCCGCGTCTTGTTACCCACTTTGAACTCCTGCCACAGGACATGGGGTCAATTAATGAACAAAACTTAATTATCAAAACTGATAAGAACTACCTTTAACATCCTCTACTCTAAGAAATAGATATAATACGCAATAATAATTATAATAATAATTATAATACTCAATAACAACAAACAATAATACTCAATACCATGTTGAGGGCAGTTTGACCTTCTACTTATTTATCCATTAAAATCTCCATTAGCATCTTTCTGAAAATCTCTCCAGCCAGACTGCACCATCTGTGCCCTGTTCAAATGTGATGAGGCTAGGGACCACCATGACCCCCCCCAGGGTCTAAGTGCCCATCACCATCTTGTCGTGTCTAGCGCTTACCTTAGCCAGATGCTTGATCTTGACCCCAGAGACCAACCCAGCTGGCTCTTCCTCGATGAACTCTCCCTTCAGAGCCTTCTCTGCATCCTCCTCTTCCTCCTTCTCATTCACCATGGCCATACGAGGGCTGCTGCACCAATAGGAAGGCTGGGGGGAGGCGGAGGAGACAGAGGAAGAGAAGAATGAGCGTAACGTCTTAACTCTGCACGTATGAGTCCTCTCCCCATCATTATCACTGCTACATGTCCAAGGACCTGTTGATGGAGCGGACCCCAAAGACAACAGAATGAACAAGGTCTCATACTATTTCGAAATCAAACAAAGTCCCCTCTTAGCCACACCAATAGCTAAACTTGAGAACATATATCCTCTCCTAGAAGAGGCTTAGGGAAACATTGAGTCAAACTTCCTGAAGCTCTACGGTTAATGCCTCCCAAAAGCATCCGATACCGATGCTAATGCGAGTTAATTTAGTTTAAACTGTCTGGAAACTGTCTTCGCCTGTAATGGGAAACTAATCAAGTTGCGCGCCCCTTCCTGAAAGATATCAGCCGTGACACAGTGTAGATGAAGGTCACGACGACAGCGGGGGGTGTGAAAGTTTCATCAGTTACCCCTCCTTATTTGGCATATCAATTAAGGAAATCGAATGACTACGGACCAGCTGACAGCTATGGAGCGACGACGGGGAGACAATGATTAAGGAGATGGAGAATGAAAAGAAACAAAGCCTTACATCACACATCCGCTAAACATCCATCAATGCTGACTCACCAACTATATATAAAATCACAATTCCCTTAAAACAAAGCTGAATACATACATACATTTTCCATGACTAATCTGTTTCAAGCGTTGTAGGTTTATATCAAATATGCTGAGAATTGAAGTCTGTCTCTCTACATCGAGCACTAAGGAAGGCCTTCCCTTCCTGTAAGAGATGTGCCAATGACTGTGGCGTATATAACAATTCAGTCTGCCTGTGGACAGTGCCAATAACTTGTTGCACAATAACTTGCTGCGCAGATTCATATGATCGGTTAACCAAGAGTAGTGACCTCATAAGGCAGTCTTCTATAAATGTGTGTCCCTCTCACAGGAGGGGGCTTTTTTGACTCTGCTATTTTCTCTCTGAGCTCATGTAACTTTGCTTAATAAAAGGCCTAATTTGAGCCAATTGATTTAAGCTCTTTTATATCACTACTAAATCTACTAAGAATCAATGAAATCCACAACACGTATCAAACTGTGATTGAAAACACACAAGTTGGAGTAAATGACGTGGTTTGGGGGCCAGACTTGGACTAAGAAGGAGCCGAGGAGAACAGTCAAGCGGAGAGGGCCTGGCGTGAAGCTAGTGGGCCTGGCTGACTCTGCTGACACTCTGATAAAATTCCACACACACACACACACACGCACACGCACACGCGCACACACATGTGCGTACACAGACACACACACAACTACTCTAATTTTATGTTTTTATGGTTCTGTCGTGTATGTGTGTGTGTGTGTGTGTGTGTGTGTGTGTGTGTGTGTGTGTGTGTACTGTGTGTACTGTGTGTGTCTCTCTCTAAGTATGAAACATGCCAGAGAATGGCTTGATTGCACTGGACGTGGTTGTGTGTGTGTGTGTGTGTGTGTGTGTGTGTGTGTGTGTGTGTGTGATGTGAGCGTACCAGCAGGAAGAAGTAGCAGGGCAGGGGGACTCCGTACTCTCCAGGGAACACAGCCTCCACGTACCAGGCCACCAGGCCGTACAGCAGGGCATCCAGCAGCAGCAGACCCAGCACCTGGGCCAGGGAGAAGTCATCATCCACCGTCACCGGATCAAACATGTTAGACCACTGGATCCCCGTGCCTGGTGGAAGGAGGGAGAGGGGGGAGGGAGGGAGAGAGAGAGAGAAGTTTGGTAGACATTGGCATGTGTAAATGAAAAAAGGAAGAGAAAAGGACTATATTGAAGCATTGAAACATGACATCTTGGTATTGTGAATAGGAATGAAAGTGTGTGTGTGTGTGAGAGAGAGATGGCTCACCTTTGCCCTCAAACATCCCTATGAGCTGGGCGCCCATGGCCATGGCCACGTTGGAGATGAGGCAGGCGGACACCTTCTGGGCATGGCTCAGCAGGTCGTAACGAGGCCACAGGAACAGGTAGGGCAGGTAGCTCAGGAAGTAGATGAAGCCACCCGCTGCCGCCGCCACGTTGGCTGGAGGAGAGAGGGGGGTGGGGGTTGGGGGGAGGGGGTACCAGTGAAACCAGTACATATAGTAGGCCATGTCTGTCAACTACATGACACTCAATATAGTCCCGAATGAACCAAATGACACTATATTTGGTCTGCAACTCATTATAATTCCTGTCATACTGGTCGTTCTTCTCATGGATCAAAAACACACCCCTGAGGAAGGGGACGCGCACGCACGCACGCCAACACACACACAATAAGGATGGTGAAGATACAATGCGGTACATACAGAGGCGAGCCCAGCAGCCTAGAACCAGGGTCGTCTTTGAAAAGAGGACAGACCCACAGGACAGTGCAGTAAACAGGGCCTTGAGCAGGTCTGTAAACCTCTCCAAGTGTCCCTCCAACCAGACAAGAGGAGGACAAAGTGGGGAGTGAGGCAGGAGAAGAATGACAACTGTGCGAGAGAAACAAGAAAATGACTCAAGCAGTTATTTTTAATTTCTATTCAATATAATTTGAATGGAATTGCGTCCTCAGGGCTCTGTGGCAGCACAATGTGCCATTTACAGATCTTAATTGAACTCCGACAGAGAGGAGTATTGATTCAGGTGGAGTTCCTTTATGAGAGGGGAATGAGCAGACGGGCATGGAGAGGCTGGACCCAACTGGGCCCGCACACAAAAGAACCATCCGTGATTGGAAGTGAGGGCGGTTTTAAACCTGGGTTCCCACCGGGCCTAGCGTCTCATCTCCACTTCTTCTTCTTCTCCCCCTCCTCCCCTCTCCCCAATCATTTTACAAAAATTAAATCTAGTAAGGAGTAGTCAGGGCAGAGTATTCCTGCCCAGATATGGGTGAGTGAGATTGGATTCAGTGACAGATCTAAAGATGAGCCAAAGTACTCAGACAACTCATCATCAAAAAAAGACAAAATAAGGTAGATCTAATATAGGCAGTGAGAAGTACTAAGGCAGTGCAAAGTAGTGACAGCAGATACAGTAGTGAACGAGAAAGGGTGGGAATGGACACTGGATCTAAAGAGAGAACTACAAGTATCTACAACTCCCTTATCTGAAAGTACTGAGACACCAGTGTCTTTCTGACAACAGCATGTCACCACCTCAGTGTGTAAATCAGGGTGTAAATTGGTGGGGTACATTTCTCCATCCCTCTGTAGTCCATGCTGCCTAGCTGACCTGTCATCTCTCTGGGTATAATGACTAATAATAGGTACATTCATCATGTAGAGGCCCCACTACCCAGCGAGACCAGCTGCTGGAGGCAGGGAGAAGAAAGGAGAGAGGAGGTGAAAAGGTGGAGAGAAAGACAAGAAGAGAACAACACAGAGAGGGGGAGGGGGGGGGGGGTAATCTACTTCTTACCGATAAGAGGCGTAGAAAAAGAAAAACAGATAGGAGAAAGATGACACCCCTGTACTCAGTTTCCTCTGTGACAGGATACGAACGAATGTGAGAAATTCAACACCTCTGACTCAGAGCCCACAAAAGAGTCTCTCTCTCTCTCTCCCCCCCAAGCCTCCCCCCCCCCCCCCCCCCAGGCCTCTCTCCACCACCACAGCCGTGGCCTGCCCCGGTCCTCTATCCTTACCTTCTTTTAGTGATGGAGCCATGTTGGGGGGGCCAATCTGGACATGAATAGTGAATGCCCACTCCCACTTTTGGACGGAAGGGTTCCAGGCTTTAAGAGCTCACATGGCTTGAGGGGGGGTCACATTGGGTTACAGCGTGGACCCTGCTAAAAGCAAACCATTATCCTAATTCTCTGTTAAAAGCCCAAGCCTGTCACAAACTGCAGAGAAATAACTGCTTGTCTGGTTACTCTGTCGAGTGGTGAATGGCGCTTGCACACAATAACAGGTAATTTGAATGGGGGCACTTTGGAGAAATTTGAGGCAGTGGACACCGGCCTATTTGCAAAGAAGGGGATAGAAAAGTAAGAGACAATGAGTGAGAAAACAATTGAGGACTGAGAGGAAAGTGGAGGAGTGAATCGAGTGGCCCTTATCACTTCCTGTTTACAAGAAGTGGGTACTATGGTAACGTAATGGTACTATGGTACCATTATGGTCCATGGTAACAGTGGACCAGTCACTAAAAGGAAATTCAGAAATGTGTTGTTCAGTTATGTTCATAACCTCGGCTTCCCTCTGAGATGGGAATGAGATGCAGCCAACGACTACAGGGAATGGTGTCTGGTCCACGACCTACACTCTCTCCTGAACAGGCAAAACGAGTGGTCAGTGTTCATGTTTGTCATTATTTCCCTACAGATGGGGAACCAAATTATTACAAGGCATGCCAGAAAAAAGCCTTTCCTGTCATTTCACCACAAAAGTAAACGCCTGGAGTATGCTAAACGCTACTGGATCTTGTGACTTGTTGACTGGACCGTGTTGTCTTGCCATGGATGGCTATGCCGAAAAGAACCTGATCCCCACTGTTAAGTATAGTGGAGGCTGATGTTGTGGGGCTGTTTTTCCTCAAAATGCCCTGGGAACATACATGTCAATTAAGGAATTTATAACCTTTTTTACTCATCTTTACCAGGGTTGCCAATAATATAATCGTGGAGGGCACTGTATTGTTTATAACCAGAATGCATTCATCACAGGCTAATCTGCTTTTGCCCACACCACATTGATGCAAGCACGGACATGTCCTCTTATCAATGACATATTGTTGATATTGTAGCACTCAACCTCTCAGCAATTACATTCACTGCTAACCTCAAACAGCCACACATGCCTGCTTTCACCCTCCTCCCCCTTCGATCCAGTGTGTCATGTTGAGCCATGACACATTGGGCCCTATTATGCACTTCTTAACTTGCCGTCTTAAGTCTTAATTAAGACGCACCGCCAGGTTAAGACCTACCGCCACCCTTATTATGCGCTTCATACGCGCTACTGCTATTATGCAGGTGTCGATAGGCGCCCACACATAAGACGTAAAACTCCTGTGCATATATTGCTCATTGTGGGAGTGTTCATATGTTAATGAAGTGCACTAGGCGCCCCTGCTATTATGCGATCTGACTTTGCTCCTAGCGCTAAGAAGTGGTTTGAAAAGTTCTTAAGTTTAGACTTCATGCACGTTTTGAAACACGAGCGCGCCTCCGCAGTTTGCGCATGCATGTGGGCACACATGAACACGCACGTGGCTCCACGGCAAGACGTCAATTACGGTCACAGTATAAATGCTTTATTTCAGAAGGGAGAGGCCAGCGCTGTACAGTATGTTGCCTCCGCATACTGTGCACATACAGTACGAGCATGCCGTGCGTAATATAATGACATCAACATCTGTCATTCCTGCAGTCTTCCAGCGACCCCTCTGTAATACTTCTCAACTCACAAGCGGAGGTATTGCCGTGTTTATTCAGAAAATAATCATGCACGAGCTTGTTACTTTCTTCTGCAGAGAAGCGCGCTGACCTCCTTCTTAGGACTTCCATAATAGCATAGCGCTAATGACTCAACGCAGCCGGTTCTTAAAGGGAATGGCACCTGGCACGCTGATTGGGTTGATTGAGAAGACGCCCAAAACACACCCATGACTAATTTCTTTGCTTAGCGCCGGGTTTTAGGCGCCCACTACCGCACGCATAATAGCAAAGTGGCCTTGACCACGCCTCCACGTCTTAAGTTTAGATCTACCGCCTCGTCTTATTTATGAAGTGCATAATAGGGCCCAATCTGTTATTCGGTGAGGCTGAATAGACATTTGATTGCACATCACACAGGCTTCAGTGATGGACGGGGCCAACAACTGCTGAATTTTGTCCTTTAATGACACGGTGTGTGAAAAGACGAACGACAGCCCCCGGGGTGGTTAAGTACTCTGACCTACATCTCCCCTGACACACACACAATGGAGCATCGCTGAGCTGTCAGAAGACGGATGAGGAGAGTGTGTATTTTATTATGGACTCATATAAAGGATGCACATACACCCACTTCGAAATAGTGGCCCATCATTCAGACAAAACAGAGAGAGACACACTCAGCTACAGGTGTGAACTCATACACACAGGCACACACGCGGACACGGAAGAGACACAAGGCAGAAACACAAACAAACCTCTTGAGAAAAAGGCACTGATCATGAAGCTGAAGTTGATGGTTGCCACGGCGAAGATGAGCAGAAAGACAAAGACTAGGGTGGGGTCGCTGTAGGTCAACACGGCTCCGTTCGGACTCACCTGGATAGGGACAGGACAGCCAGGATCAGCATCAGTCAACACGCTGGACTGTACACACACACACACACACACACACACACACATACACACTCTGTCTCTCTCTATCCTATGTCTGTCACACACACACACACACACACACACACACACACACAGCTTATAGCTAATCCTTCAATCTAACAAGGAAATTCTGGTTAAGCCTCACAGCAAATGACATGAACATTATTCCTGTTTAAACCACCCAAGAGGTGCACAGGCTGTCTGCGACCTTGGTTGAGCTAAGTGGACGTGGAGCAGACAAAGTATACTCACCCTGACACAGAAGATCAGTGTGACGAAGAAGATGGAGATGGAGATGAAGAGGAAGAACATGAGGAACCAGGCAGTCCAATGCAGCCAGTTACTGAGGCCCATCATCCGCATGTACTCCTGACACACAGAGACAAGGAGACAGGGTGGAGCTTAGCATAGACAGCTAGTACACTGACTTTACACACACACACACACACACACACACACACACACACACACACACACACACACACACACACACACACACACACACACACACACACACACACACACACACACACACACACACACACACACACACACACACACACACACACACACACACACACACACACACACACACACACACACACACACACACACACACACACACACACACACACACACACCCTCTGTCTCTCTCTCACTCTCACATCTATTCCATGTTTTTTCACACACGCACGCGCACACACGCACACACACACCTTCAGCTTCCGCTCCTTCTCCTGCACCACGGCGCGTACAATGTTGAGGGAGGTGTAGGTGAAGCTGAGCACCAGGAGCAGAGGCAGCTGGTTCTGGATGGCCAGGATGAAGACGTCGTAGATGAAGGCCGGGAACGGGAACCGGGACATCACCACCCTAGTCTGGGCCAACAGGGCTGCCGCCCCCGTGCTGTTGTACGACCGCATGACAGCCTTGTTCACCGCATGCTGGACCGCCAGGAAGCCCTCTCGGTAATAACCTGGAGAGAGGAAGGCAGACGAAGGGGGGGGGGGGTCATGTTTTAGATCGATACAAATGCACAGTATGTGCCATGACACTTCACATGCGGATGTGCTCACGTCATGACCTTTATTCGAGGCCAGTCTACCAACCCTCCAAAAGTTCCTATTAGCATAGGCCACGGCTAGCGAAAGGTGTTCTCAGAACAGTCTGAATAGATAAAGAGCCTTGGAGCTGCTGAAGGGGCCTCAGTAACAAGCCATTATGCATGCATGGTTCTCAATCCATATTCATGTTGTGTCCTGAGAGCTTTTTGGTTAGATTGTGTAGAGCTGAGTGTAATGGCTCCATACATTCCATTAGAGCCGCATCCACACAGCAACTTAATTTCAATCGAAAGGATCGTCAGGGGACCACCGAACACTCGCCTTTCATTCATTAGATTCATTAGATAGATAGATAGATAGATAGATAGATAGATAGATAGATACTTTATTGATCCCCGAGGGGAAATGAAGGCGTTACAGCAGTTCACATCACAAACAACAACAACATAAACAATGTTGACATCGACAATAGACAATAGAATAATAAAATAAAGTTAAATAGACATAAAGTAGTCAGATGAGATGTGTGTGTCAGGCACGTGCCGTGAGCTTTTAGATTGGGTAAGCATAAGATATAGAAATACACGTAATTACACATACACGCTATCAGTGAACGCAGTTTCAAGGAAATGCAATTTTGATGCCCTAGAACCCGCTAATAAACTGTAGTGTCACTTTGTGATCAGATTACCAAAAAAAAAAACAGTTGCCAGTTTCGACTATATCAGGGGTGCTCATTGTTCAAAGATCTTTTCAAGTAGCCAACCTGCTGAAATCTACAAGTCCAGGACCAGTTTCAACATCGCACACGCACACACGCACAACACAGACACACACCGTTTCCATCCTCCATAGTAAAAAACTCACAACACACTTTCTTTTCACACTTTGTCACACAGGCACTTGACATCACATCACAGACCCTCCCTCTCAAAGTACTCAAACCATATAAACAAGCACAGATCGCCACCAGCCTCGCGAATCATATACATCATATAAACCGCTCATACCAGGCTTGCTGTAGCCGCTGGCGACTCTCCCTTTCTGAGTGTGAACATCGGTGAGCGGGCGGCCAGGCGGCCTTTAGCCAGTAGTTGTGTTTTTCCAGTCCAGTCCAGTCTACGAAATCCCTTTAGGTCGCTGACAGTAATGTCCATATTCACAAAATCAAGCAAGTTATCCTTATTGATTATTATTATTTAGATCGTTTGAGCTACCTGGCATAAGCTATTCTGCCGGGCGAGAGGTGAAATGTTAAGTGAACTTGAAAGTGATAAGAGCCAATCAGTAGCTCTTATCGGAATGAAAGACCTACTCTGATTGGCTGTAAGCATGCTTACCCTGGTCACATTAAACCGCGGGCTGAGGCATCGGAAAAAAATAAAAAAGACATTTTCACGCATTCGAATGTACGCGAGGGAAAGCAGAGAGAGGAATGCTTATATGCAACGCAGAGTAGGGAGTGCTTTACTCCTACAGGTGGCGCTAAAAATGCAACGTCAAAATGAATGACTCCTGCTGCCCTGGGACCTAAAATACGACTCTTTTAATGAAAACAAACAAACGGTTACATGCACTTTTATTTTAATATTTTCACGGTCCTTTTTTCTTTTTTCGTTGGGTAAGCACTGCTTACCCTGCTTATATGGACGGCACGTCCCTGGTGTGTGTGTTATATGTGACATAATCATCGATGCTGCCCCTCCATCTCTGCTACCCGCCTGCATGTATGCCTTGTATGTGCTTTCAATGTGGTTGCTGTGAAAATTCTCTTTTCCGTTGTCCCCTTTGTATTGTTTTTATTGCATGAACTGCATTGATGTTGCGGCCATCATCTGTGCTTGCTTGTTTGTGCTTGCTCCATTTGTGTGTGATATGTCTGGATGTCTTTCTCCATTTTGCTTATGCTTTCTGTAATTGTAAATGTAATGTAATTTTTTTTCTTTTAACTAATGTATTTTAGGGTTCCTACTGACAACTTGCCGGGGACTACAGCTGGAAATTAGCGATGTAGGCTAAAGCTGCTCCTTTTACTGCACAGTTAATTAATGGGGACTGTCTACGAAATTACAAACTAATAAACTAAACTAATCATTTCGGACACTGACATTTAGATTCACAGTGGAAGTAGGAAGCATGCTGGCCATCAACGGCCATTGGATTAAAAACATGATTATGACTATGAAACAGGGCGTCCAAACCAGGCCTTCCACTCTGCCCACGCCCAGAGGCCAGGGCTGCCTGCCTGTGGACTGGCAGTGCCAATTGCTGGATGAGGCTGATCAGCCAGAATTCTGTGCGCCACCGATACAGAGCCAGGGTTGTCATGGGAACACAGTGAGGGACTCTCGATCTCCTCAGAGGCTGTATATATAAAGCACTTGCATGGAGAGTGTGATCTGTGTGCCTCAGGAACTAATTACGTGTGTCTATGTCAGTTACAGGGCTTAAAGTGGGAAAAAATCCTGTGCCTGAAACTTTTTCTTGGGGAGGCGGGTCACAGTTTGAGATATTGGGAGAGCGGGTACAGAAGACAGCTTCTTGTCTCAATGTTTAAATGCATTAATACTATTTTATAGTCAATACAAAATATATGTTTGATTTGATTTGATCTTTATTTATCTCGAACATTTCAACCATAAAAACACACAAATTTGTGTTTTTATGGTTGAAATGTTCGAGATAAATAATGTCTCAATGTTAAAATGCATTAATACTGTTTTATACTCAATACAAAATAAAATAATATATTTAGATGTCTTTAAAAGAACAAACTGATTAAATCACTTAAGGCCAAACTGATTAAATCACTTAAGGCCAAACTGATTGCATCACTTATTAAGCCACCATCACTGAAACAATAGATCAATAGATCTACATCAAGTAGAATACTGATGACTAGTGACCAGTCATGCATGAGGGCTGATGAGTTGGCGATGTTTACTTTCCTGCTGGCTAGGTGTTGTGTTGTTACTTTGGCCAGATCATCATAAAAAAATCGAACAAGGACATTGAGGATTTTGTCCATGTTAAGATTAGTAGCTTCGTCGATATTCATTGAAAACGTTGCTTTTTTAAGCTTTTCACATAGCCGTTTTTTTAATTCCAGGACAAAGGCCATGTGTGTTTAAATAGCTGGCGTGCTTATTGGAAACGGACAGCTTTGTCAGTGCATTTTTGTCTTCTGATAGCTTCTTGCACAAATCGACGAGTGGCTGAGCCATTGTGAAAGACAGATCATGTTCAGCTATAAACGCGCACACTCAGATCTTTTGCTCGCAAACACGGTCGGTCATTGAAGATGAAGTGGTAGGCTACCTGTAGCCGTCGCTCCCGGCAAGGTTGTTGCATGAGCAAGCGCTCGAACCGAAGCTTGGTGACCGGGATCTGAGGCATGTCGAGCAATAACCTTCTTCCCACTACTGCCGTTGACGAGTTTCTTCGAGCACGGCGTACAGAAACAAGCACCCGGCTCCCTCAGTTTGAGGCACCACGTCCATAAGGCTTCCCGTCACTACTCTCCTCTATCCATGCCCAGCGCCATTTATTCCTTACTCCTCGTTCTAGTATAGCTGTGTCTTCGCCATGTTTAAGAAACTTGGCTTCCATTCTAATAGACTCTTACTAAAGTTAGCGAGATAGCGGGCTGCTAAAAGCGAACGTCTCTACAAGCTAACATTACACTCATTCAAACTTCTTAAGGCCCGCCCCACTACTCTGCCTCCGATTGGCTAGAAGTCGTTGGTTGGCTTGAGCAATGTGATACCATTGGTAGGCGGAACTGTCTCTTAGCTGAAGATGACTCTTTAAATTACGATGTAAACAAATAGCATGTGATTTTTCATTTTTTTTAATTGCTAAAAATTCCCCCGTGCCGGAAATCCGGCACCGTGCCGGAGAACTTTAAGCCCTGCAGTTAGTGTTACTCAATTGGTTATACTCCCTTCTTTCTGAATATAGTACATAATACTAAATACTACATAATACATAATACATAATACTAAAAATACTTCTTCTAGCACGACGACTGCCAATGGCCCCTGGCCTGAGCATAGTTGACTTTCCTGCTGTGACTGGTGGATTGATGATTCACTTACTTAGTCAAATGTATTTGTTGTAAGTCGCTTTCGAATAAGGCGTCTCCGAAATGCCAAAAATGTCAAGGTAATGTAATGTACTTGATACAGTAGTCAAGTGCATTGGGCATTCTATGTTCCAACTCTAGTTCAGAAGCAAGTGATAGCCTAGCGTCAGCACCTGGGTGTGTCTTCGCTCTGCTTGACTGCACAGTGGAACCATGACATCATACATACAACTGCTTTGCGGTGTGTAGTGTGGTGTGTAGTTGGTGTTGGTGTGGTGTGTGTGTGTGTGTCACCTGGCGTGCCCCCCTCGCGATCATACTGTTCCCTGGGCCCTGGCATCTGGAACAGGGGGAAGAGGCTAAGGGTGTGCCAGTCCAGGTCATTGTTGGGGTTGAGCTCAGACTTCTCCCTGGCTGGGGCACTGCGGGGAGTGTAGGTGAAGCGCAGGTGGTAGCTGACCTGTACGGATAAGGGGGTGAGTTTGTGAGAGGGAGGGAGAGAAAAGAGAAAGAATATCAACAACAACCAGTAATGAACCTCCACTCTACAGCAGTAGCAGGATTACATTGATCCACTTCCCTCCATGACTGCCTAGATAGTGTACGTGTAAGAGCACACCACCCCACCCTGTCCTGTCCTACCCCCCTCCCGCCCCCCATCCTCCCTCCCTCCCTCCCTCAGCCAGCAGGCCACTGGGTTCATCTCAGCTTGATTGTGACAGACTGATCACCGCTCTCTCAGAGAGAGAGAGAGAGAGAGAGAGAGAGAGACAGTGAGAGCGAGAGAGACAGACAGACAGACCGA
>NC_137675.1:61671927-61762179 GCF_963989245.1 Nansenia antarctica | reverse complement strand
TGCAGTTTAAGAGTGAAGCTCTATCCCAACCCTTCAGAGGCCCAGAGTGGGCAGCAGATAGACTAGCGGCTAATAAACATGTCAGACTACTGCTTCCAAGGCTCCTGTGGAGACTTCACAGTATTAACCCTGCCAGACATCTCTGTTCTCTCCCTGACCGTCTTCTAAACGGGTAAGTAGCGGTAATGACTGTGGGGTAAGTGTTTAATAGGCCTGGGGTGTTTCGATTGGATTTCAGTGTGCCAGGGTTATAGTTTTTACAGAGTAATTATGCTTGCCAAGTGAGATAATGATTCTTTCACCAATGTAAACAAAGAGCTCATTCAACCGGCTATCCGGGTTCAAGGTCCAAGTGCAGCAAACACGTTACTGTAAATGCAGGTCTAATCTCCCTTTAAAGTGAGTTATATTCCTTTCGACTGGCCCACATTCACCTCTACAATAACAAACCTGTGTGGTTCATGGCATGACATCTTTCCACTTTTCAAGACCAGGGTTTAGCCATCCCAAATAATATGTCTCTACAAAAGTTCAGATATTTCCCACCTGAGACCATAAAAGCTCCCAATTACCCTCCGCCCCTTCCACCTCAGACCCAGTCCTATCTCTCTCCTCCTTACCTGTTGAGGCAGTGGTTCATCGTCGTGGGTGAAGGGGTGTTCAAACACCACAGCTGCAAGGACCTTCCCAGCCAGAGGGTCATGCCTCACAAAGTCCTCAAACTGCTCCTCTGTCTCAAACCCACGCACTGTGGACAAACACACACACACACACACACACATCTTATACCAGTTTTTAACACTATAGTCTAAGCATCTGACCGTGTTGATTTAAATTCTAGCATTGAAAACCTATTGTAGACAACTGCTAGAGTCTTTGCAAGGTTACTGTATCAAATACACTAAAGGTCAAAAACATAACACACACACCAGCACACAACACACACACCACAGTACACAGCACACACACACACACACACACACACACACACACACACACACACACACACACACACACACACACTTTACTTAGGCCAGCAAATCTCAACATGCCGAAGTAAAAGCAACATTTAAGTATCTGATACAGTAACGTGCTCACATCACTGCAATGGGGATTGAAACAAATCAACCTTCCAACCCAATAACCTGACCAACTGAAACCCAGAACCATAGGCAAACACCTAGATTATTGATTTAGCTTCTCCAGCACACTCAGAGTTCCCCCATACCCTGGCAATGTTATCACGACCACCGGGAGTCAGAGGTGTGGACAGAGCAGTGTGTGGAGGAGGAGGTAGGCGGCCTATCACAAACTGGCATCAGAGTCAAACCTGGGTCATGGCGCAGTATGGGCTCGCATGCACACACACACATGCATACAGTGTCAAACAGGTCAATGACAAGCTGGTGCCAAAGCACGTCAGTATTTATAAACAAGCACTCCTCAGGCGCTCACCCCAAATGCACTTCTACACTTCACCTAGATCCACCATACTTCACATGCACATAAATGTAGAAATTCTACTGTAGGCTATATTTTTCAGCCTTGCGTCGATAAAAAGCCTACTTCATACATGGTTTAGAGAATGTAATCCTAAAGCCATGACATCCTAAGCATCTGTTCGACCGCATCCTGCCCCCTGCCTTCTCACCACAGAGACCATCTAAATAATTCAGTGTGAGAGCCGTAATCTCAGGGGGCTTATTGGCTGTGTGCATGCATGTGTGAGTGTGTGTGTGTGTGTGTGTGTGTGTGTGTGTGTGTGTGTGTGTGTGTGTGTGTGTGTGTGTGTGTGTGTGTGTGTGTGTGTGTGTGTGTGCGCGCGCGCGCGTGTGTGTGTGTGTGTGTGTGTGCGTGTGTGTGTGTGTGTGTGTGTGTGCAGGTGTGAGTGTGTGTGTGTGCAGGTGTGAGTGTTTGTGTAAGTGTGTGAGTGTGAGTGTGAGTGTGAGTGCATGTGAGTGTGTGTGTGTGTGCATGTGTGAGTGAGTGTGAGTGTGAGTGTGAGTGTGAGTGTGAGTGTGAGTGTGTGTGAGTGTGCGAGTGAGTGTGCGCGCGCTGTGCTGTGCATGCTTAACAAACAACAGCAGCTCCACAGACCTGGCTGTCTGCCTATCTGTTTTATACCTGCCTGGCTGGTGGGAGTGTCCTCTGGGACCGGACTAACAGGCTGTGGGTGGATGAAGGTCTCTCCTCCTCTTCCCATCTCCCAGCTGGATTAGGCTGGGCCCAGGGGAGAGTGGGGGAGGACAGCAGCCTCTTCCTGGATCTCCTGAATCTCTTACCAGGATTCCTAGGTTAGCTCAGGTCGCTGCAGTATGTGAGCCTACAATGGCATCTAGGCAGTAGAACTGGTTTTACTAGCTGGGTGCCAGCAGTGTCATTGGCTATACTGTAGCAACATCCAATGTTATTGTATGGTAAGTGGGGTGAATCCAACTGGAAAGTCTTATGCCCAGTTTGACCTATAGAGAAGCTGGCTCATCAGCTCTGCCTCTGTCAGCTGAGAGGTCGTCTTTCACAGACCAGGAGTGGCTCGAAACACACACACACACACACACACACACACACACACACACACACACACACAGACACACACACAAGGTTATTGACCCGAAAATGAACTTGAACCCAGCAAAAGACTCTCACTGAGACAGTGTTATGAAAACATTACAGCTGAACAACTCGTGCCAAACAATTTGCATTCTGGTTTGAATTTGGTTTAGCATCCATGCTGGACACAGGAACCTGCAAAGAAATTAGGTCTGGGCCACCTCTCTGCAACCCCACAGCAGACTGTCTGAACAGAGGCTTGGCAGGCCCTATCTTCACTCCACAAGATGGCCTCTCACTGCATGACACATCTGGACCAGCAGCACTGGTCCTCTTTTAGTGACCCATACAGTTTGTCCTCACAGAATCCTTGCCCTGAAAAGGTTCATCATCCCCATTGTGACAACTGTCACCTTCAAACCAATCATCTTCAATAACACCTTTTAGCCACCATAGCTAAAAGCCAAAGCAATAGGATGCGACCCTAAATCCTGTGAAGAAAGGAAATGGAACGATGTCACTTACCTGAGCTGATGAATCTGACTCCGCCCAGAAGGTGCTGCACGTCCTCGGCCACCTGACGCACCACGCTGATGTTGCCCGGCACGTAGGCCAGCTGGTAGGGCTCATGTTTGAATGGGAAGAGGTGAGGGGGCAGGCTGTCCACAGAGAAGCTCTCATAGAGGGTGGCGTTGGGGTAGTTCTTGAAGGGCACCCGCTGGCGCAGCACAATGAGGATGGCAGAGAAGAGGAGGGGCAGGAGGATCTCCACCAAAGTCACCAGGATCTGACGTTTCTGGATAGGGGGGATAGGAGGAGGATGAGGAGGAGAAGAGAGGATGGGGAGAGAGAGTGGAAGGGTAGGTAGATGAGGATAAGGAGAGAAGAAAAGAAAAAAAGAAACAAGGGAAAGAAGGAGAGTAAATAGAAGAAGAGGGACAGAGAGAGAGTGTTGAGATGGGTTAGTTGAGCCTGACAGAACATTTTGGTTCTCTAAAGTAACTCATATGCAGCATGAAGGTTTTATGACTGCTTCCATATTTCTGTCGCAAGTGTGCTGTGGGAGTGGATTGTAGATCACAGACAGAGTACGTGGTATGAATTTGTCTCGAATGTGCACAGGAGGAAACACTGCACAAGGCTATGGGAGAGCTATCCTAACCCATTTACTGTTGAGAATACATCAATTTACAGTTCAAATCTTAGGATCTGTCAAACCTGGAATTAAGTCATCATTCAATGTAATGCCTGCACTCAAGAGGTGGTGTTTCAATGGAGTGCACAGCGCCTTATTCCAAAGTGCTTTACAATGGCCTCTCATTCACCCATTCACCCACACACATTGACACACCAATGGTGGCTGGCAAGCTACCGTGCAAGGCGTCGGCCTGCTCATTGGGAGCAATTTGGGGTTCAGTTTCTTGCCCAAGGACACCTCGACACGTGGCCAGCTGGGGATCGAACCACCGAACCGCCGCCGGCTCTACCCCGGCTCTACCTTGTGAGCCACAGCCGCCACCGTGTTCCACAGGTCCTCTGGCCATAATGGATGTGAGGCCTCTCCATGTTGACTGATTGAGTGAAGAGCAACGGAAGCCCTATTCGCACAGGATTCATATTATCTCGCCTCTCAGATGGTCAATGGGACAAGAGCCATATGGACTCTGATCTCCATGGAATACTGCACAGGAAGCTAAACACCACGCCAGCCACTGACTAGGAGCCTGGTGCTGTGTAGATAGTCTCTCTGAGCAGGAAGTCTATGTTTAATGAAATAAGGCCGGGGGGGGGGGGGGCATCTGAAATGTCTGTGCACCTACAGTGTACTGTACGATATAGGCTATGATAAGCCATATGCAATAGGTCTAAGATCCTGAAAAACTGCATCACAGAAATGGCGCTTTTCCATTGACCGGCTCGGCTCGGCTCGCAACAGTATACAGCGATAAGAATTATGTCAAAATGCAGCACTATCGTGCACAGATCAGCCTTACAACATGTAACGTTAAGTGCCTGTTACTTACCGCTTTCAGTTCGAGTAGACTAGTTTAGATCTCGCAACCAGGGAAATGCCGACATGTGTTAAAGCCCCGATTCTATTTTTATTTCTCCTGACACGTTGAGCACTGTGCTTTTTTTTGTTGGTGAACTACCGTAATAAGCCTAAAAAAGTTCAACTGTTCAAAAAGTGCAACTTCTCTGCTTTCAGAAACTGTTTGAATTTTTTAGATTGGGCATATAGTTCATGAATTACGATAGTTTGACGCTGTAAAATCCTGTCGGCGCCGACAGCTCCGGTTTCGGAGCAAGACGCGAATCTATCGGCATTAGTCAAATACATGCTCACATCCAGTCATCCGCTCACTGCTCTCCATCAAAAATGGCACATCCATCAATAATATTACATAATAACAACTGCTCTGATTAGATTGCTTAGATTGTTTAATACATCAACGGGGGGAAAAGCGAGATGAACTCTGAGCGAGTATCATGCTTCCTCCATTGAACGGAAAGTCCTATCTATTCCATTCAAAGTGTTTTAGCCTTCCCCCTTTCCACTGGTAATAAGGAATTGGCAAGAATAGATCGATATAAATAGATCAACATAATGCAGCACTATCATGCACAGATCAGCCTTAAAACATGTAACGTTAGATATATAACGGAGCGATGTAATTTTTTTTTTTCACCCAATTTGGTATCCAATTGAACCCAACCTAGCATCCAATTATCCCCTGCCTATTGCGTAGGATCCGCCGCACGACCCCGTGGCCGGCAGCCCCAGAGGAGATCGCCAGGCAGACTAGCTGACTGGCTCCTCGAGCCCAGCACCGTTATTCCGGCACCCCGGGGGCGCTGTTGCGCGACGGATCCTTGTCCGGAAATAGTCCTATACCGCCCTCTGGAGCGGCCGCTCAATATGCCGCTCCCTGTGTGCCTCGGCCATATCCGGGTCTGGCGAGACCGGGATTCGATCCCAGTCCCCGGTGGGCAGCTTGCACTAGTGGCTAGTGCTTAGACCGCTACGCCACCGCGGGGGCACGCGGAGCGATGTATTTCTACGGAAAGGCTGACTGACGCGGGGCTCATACAATCTCTGCGTTTGTTATAGATACGAGTGCTCCGGTGTCTTGCTGGTAGTCAAATATATTTATTTATATATACAGCATATGGATGTTACGTGCCGCTTTCAGTTCTAGTAGTTTAGATCTCGCAACCAGGGAAACGCCGACATGTGTTAAAGGGAGCAAGACGCAAATCTACCGGCATTTGACTCATGAGTGAACGGCGATAATGGCTGGACGGCACAGCTTGGGATTCCATTGAAGTTACAGGGAACTATGTGTGAAAGAGGCTTAAATGTTGAAATAACAGTAATACAATGTTCATTGATAAAATGACATAAGGGATGGAAAGGGGTTTTAGAAGGGGGATGATGAAGCGCGCTGGACTGAGGAACAGCATAGGCACAGGACATCGCCATAATAGCGATTTCTTTGTTATGCTTGTTGTAAATAAAAGTTCTATGATGCATTGAAATGATAGATAATACGATGGTTATCATCATTTTTCTAATCTTTATTACCGTAATAAGTTATTACAGAAATAGTAAGTGACATTTTCCGAGAGCGAAATCTGTTGTGGTATTTAAAAATGTCGGTTAGCGAAGAAATCTATGAACATGGGATGACGATTTCCATTGACCAATCGACGGTGTGCAGCGTCACACGTCACACGCAGCCTGGCAAAAAAGTACCTTTGGTACCTTTCGCTACCCATCCCGAACAAGAACTAAAACCGGCACGGGTACCAGAAATGGCACGGGTACTTTTGGCAGTGGAGAAAGGCTAAAGACCAGGGCCGACCCGGGTCGACCCGGGTCGGCCCTGTAGTGGAAAAGCGCCAAAAGACATCCAAAACACCAGCCTAGTCAATCAGCTTGCAGAATGCTTTTATAAGGAATAGATATCCAGAACAAATACATAAGCACACATTCATTATATGTATTAAATCCTCTTTAATATCCACTAACTAATGTATACGTTTTATTGTACAATCAACCTGAGCAAGTTTATGTTTGTTTATGTAACAACTTTCCAACTAACTACTTATGATAGAGAATACAATTGAGCACAGCTCTGTTACAGTAGTCATATTGTCAGTTAGCCTAGCTCTGTGTATTTCTGACCTGTGTTGGACCTTGCAGACCAAGGTTTTTTTAGGTCAAACTCTGGCCACCTCACATAGACCTCCAATGAACTGACTCCAGTATCTGTACAGGGGCCAAGACACAGCCTGCCTGCTCTAAATGGTGTCTCCTAGCAACCACAACTGGAGCAGTGGGAGTGGGTAAAGGGTGATGGAGCAACAACATTCGCAAGGCATGCTGGGGGAATTGGAGCAGTTACTCCTGAATGCACAACTTCAGTGTGGTATTCCACACCATCATTCCGACCACCATCCCAGATTTGTGAATTGGTTTAAGTCAAAGCAATGCAACTGTACACAAAACAACTTCAAACCAGCAGTCTTGTACAAGCAGAAAGAAGCCAAACATCTATTTACTTATCACACAACAATGACAATTCCCATCTCAATCTATATGTAAATATTCCAGCCCCATGTGTTTCTGGCTACCATCTATAGTTTCAATGTTGCATGAACTCTGATGATATCAGGCCTACTATATCACCCAGAGGTTACTTCTCAGATATCGATAGGGGAACTGTACACAACTTGTATAATTGATGGATATTGAGCCAAAGCCCATATCAGGTATTTGTGGGCTTCAAAACACCAAACACTATTCTAACATTACAACCCCCTGAAGGCTATTAGGGAATTGACTTAAATAGTATCAAAATATCACGTGGAAGATATTCCAGTGATAGTTCTAGTAGAGGGTATGTCTTTCCTAAGATAATGCAGGTCGTATGCTTATCCATCTCCTGAACACGTGTGTTATGCTCAGTGTTATTATATAACCGTTGAATGAACTTGTCACATGACTCATCTATGTTGTAAGTCAAAGGTAAATGTGTATCTGGAAAATATTGATTTCCTTATTTATCCTAAGGGGTCGCCAAATATGACCAAGTCAAGACAACCTTGGGACAGGATCTATCAAAGTCATTGGGACTGTGTCAGGACCTTTGAAACAGCAAAAGGCTATACTGCACATTTCTTTTCTTGGTAGAGAGCACTTTCTTTGGTCACCACCATATTTCTTGAGGTTAAAACGCAAACTGAATAACAAAAGACACCAACAAACCGTATAGCCATTCCTAGTATCAAGTAGGCTAACATTCAAATATCACTAATACTGACTTGTGCAAAGAGATGTTTTGCATAGACTGAGAAAGGGTTAGGCTAGTAATGCATATCAAGTTACGTGTTTAATATGTCTTTGGCAAGAGCTTTAATAGACATTCTTCTCCTAGCCAGACATTCCCTTCCTCAAAATGAAACAGCTAGATGCCAATCTCATTCACTGGTATCATGCTTTTCTAACAAACAGACTACAGCTAGTAAAACCCACTCTACTGTACTTCCCAACAGTTGTGGTTCACCACAGGGTTTCCTGAGCTCACCAGCCCTGAGTTCACCCACTATACCAACGTCTGTGGATGCTCAAACCTCAATAACTTTATATTGAGGTTCCTTTATGGACAACCACAGTGATGTCAAACACCAGGAAAATGTTAACAGTCAGGTGAAGTTGTGCAACAGCAATACCCTTGTCCTGAACATCAAAAAGACCTTTGTGCAACCATTGTGCGACCTTAATGTGACATTTTTAGCCGTGCTTTTACTTTAGTCTTTCAGCTCCTCTTTTTGTTACATTTGAGGTTTTATTATTTACCATGCATTAGTCTCTACAGTCCTCACCCTGTAGAATAAAGATTTTTTTAAATAAAGATTTGACCCTCACTCTGTCAAACTGTATCATGGTAGCAGCTGAGGAAATGGACTATTCTCCAGGCACATGCACACTACGACTTGTACATTTTACCATTCTACTGTACTGTACACCATATCGCTTTACACAAAACCATACATCATCATTGTATTGAATGTAGGATTTCTGTAGGTTTCTTTTTGTTTTTTAATTTGTCCTGCCATGACCTGTTTTAATTACGTAAAGCAAATGCAGATGACAATAAAATAAAATAAAATAAAAGCTAACCGTATCTTACTTTTAAATAATAAAACCATAAAGTTTAGATCACAACAACAGATAGGAATATCAAATGTTCAAGTTTAACTTTCGGATCAGAGTAACTGCACATTCGCATGAATTTCCCTATATCCCACCCACCTGCTGAATGTAGTTCTTCCACAGGAGCAATCCAAACTGCCGTGCGATCGGCATATTGAGAGGAGTGTGGAGACTGCCCAGAACCACAGGACCTGGCAAGACAGACAGAGTGAGATGTTCAGGTAGGTATAGATACTACTGGCACCTTCGGTGTGTTTAATCATCAAGGCCAGAATTGAGCAATCCTGTCAGTCCAGAGCCACAGCAGCATTTGACCTCCACCTAAGGTTTCATTTCACAATAATAGAAACATAAATAAAACATGTTAAAAAAAATAACCAAAAGAGGGAACAGAGAGTGACCATTGGCCACAGTTCCAAGCTAGTTCATTGTTCAAGACGTGTACGTGTCAAACAATATCCGAATCTTAATTCCAGTTATGCAATGGGAATTTACAGTGTGAGGAAAAAAAACAAGGACGTGGCTGTGTAGTACGAAAGACAGTATGTTATGGAACCAAACAGGGGTTTGGGGGTAAAGGAAACACAAGAGGAAAACACAAATGCTACAACAACACTGTGTATACACACAGAGGCTAAACCAGTTGAACAGGCTACCAAAAATGTGTCTGATTTTGACGTGTTAGCCTACACTTTGCACAGGCCTACCTGCTTGTTTTTGTTTCCACACTCCACAGGCAGACGTGAGTGGATGACAAAGGATGCAATGTGGCTGCCCTTATCTAACTATCCTTATCCAGAACAGCTCCCTTATTCGGTGGGAAACCGTACCATTGCCTAGCTCTTTCTGTTCTACTGGATATATTTCCTAGCCTTGGAATACAACAATAAACTGCATATATAGAAGACAACAGCTGTCATGTAGTCGTCGTTAACAAGGATCTATCCAACTACCGCACTAACTGTGAGAGCAGGCACATTCCTTTGAAATATGAGGCATCTCTATTTTCAGTCTCTCTCAATCAGATTATGTCTTTTACTTTAGATGAAGAATAAACCTTTGTGCTTTAAGCCCATGGTCAGGAAATCATGTGCTACAGTCATTTCAAGACACATAACTGGGGGGGGGTAACATCTCAGACAGGCCATATGATCTCAACCCAAGTGCAGGGTGTCATCATGCAAAGTCCATGTGCTGTAGGCCTATATCTAAGTAGTGTAATGACTTCAAACTTCTGAAAGAAAAAAACGGTATCATTCATCATGGAATCTCTTTCGTAGCATCATTTTCACAAAAAGACATGTTTCTTTGAGATAAAGAATGTTTTTTTTGTTTGTTTGTTTTTGCAATAATGTATATGTTATGATGGGAATTTATACTGCAATGTGGACAAATGCAACAACAAAATGCAATATGGACTGCTTCTAAGAACGGCAAGCTTAAGCCTTGACAACAACCACTCACTATCGGGAATAGATCTAGAAAACGGAGGCCTAATACACCTTCAAACGAGATGATGTTAATATTGATAGAAATGTAACAGAACGATCTACTTTGTTTCTCCATTTTGCTACGTTGACGTGGATGATGTATCCATTTCTCAAGGAATTATGCCCGCCTGTCTCCTCATTTTTCACACAATAATATCCCTGGGCCTAAATGATTGGACGAACAACCTGCCTGTCAATTCCTAAGATTCTGATGGAGCAGGATGAAGGGAACAAGAAAGGAATGTCCTTAAAATAACACAAGCATAACGTTATTGCATTTATTTAGAGCTAGTCTAGAGCTAATTTAAGAGAATAATGAAACGAATAGTTATAAACAGTCGGCAACATTACCTTACAAAAGGCAGGGTTCGCTATGTGAACTTCATGGGCTGTCCAGTCGGCTTAGAAATTCCTCCTTTTTAAAAACGATAACATTGAACTACCTCCACGTCTACCTTGACTAAATCCACCGAGGGTGCATTAGTGAGGCATAGGACCTATGCAGACAAAGCCAAGTAGAATATTGCTAGCAAGATCTCAGCTACGGGGGGCGATGACATTGCACCACCGTTGGATGAACACCGTATTCATTGTGCAAATGCAGCCACGATCGTCAACAAATAGAATCACGTGATCTGTCCTTTTTCTATCGTCATGTGACCTTACCAGTTGTGGGGGGTTTTGGCTGGCTTCTTTGCTTGCATGCACCCCTCCATGAAATGTTATGATACATGATCACAGATACATCACATTTCAATCATGGATGACTATAGACTACATTCTAAAGAGGTGCTATGAAATCACTGCAACCACATGAGAAATGTGGTGTCTATCAAGAAATCAGATCACTCAGAATCATTAGACCATCTACTGCGCTATTTCAGTGTGTCATACTCTTGGGTTGGTTGTGGATCTTGTGTCAGGTGATGAGCGTTGTTGGTGCGGTGGTGTTGGTGTGTGTGAGAGTTGAAGAGAACACAATCATTAGCTAGTCCGCAGGCTTGTTTTAATAGAAATTCATACAGGATGTACAGAAACAATCCACACAGGAGACTCGAGAGAACAATGCAAATTTAAAAAATTAAAAACCTTACATACATACTCATACTGTAGAAGGCACACTGCTTACTTGCACTTTTTGGAATTAAGCAAAAACATAACATCCAGTATCAAGTAAAGGCAGCTTATCACAGTCTTTTTTTCTTATACATAACATATGTACATATCAGACACAGAAGATAACCAGTTTGATTGAACAGTTAAAAAAGTATTTACAGTCTTTCTCAATCATCGGTGGACATGGACTCCGTGTCCTAAAATAGGCATACAGTACTTTTCAAATCTATCAAGTAATAATTTGCCTTTAGTGTCTAACTTCTGTTTCCCCAAAAGAAGGCAAAGCAACTCCACTTATAACACTTCAATTAGTAGTTGATTGTTCAAGCATAGCAAACATTGCTGTGAAAACCATTTACACTTCTGTTCAGTAGAATTGCTCTGCTTGGATGAAAGCAAAAGTGCTAGACCTCAGTCAAAATGAATATATGGTAGAAATGTTGGGCAAAACAGAACTCATTACTAAATGTTCAGATGTCATGGTGCACTGTGTACCTCTTCATTGCTATTCATGGCTCTAAACATGTTGATGAAAATATTCATCGTCCTTAGTGGTTTGTTGTATGTACACAGATGTTTAGTGTGTGTCTAAGATATTTTCTGTGCTCCAACAGTAACAACATACAGCAATAGTTTACAAACAGCATAATGGATCTGTGAGAACACTTTGTGTAATCATACAATTGTAGGCATTACGCATTTTGAATGACTATCCTATCATAACTCAGAGTACCTTTGGCATGACTAGAATAAGACGAATGGCAAAAAATGTATCAGAGCTAATTCAGACAATCAAATAAATGCTTCAGACTTCACAAACATAGATATTTTAATTATCTAAAACACAGAGTAACCATCCCCTGGCAACAACTAATCACCTTATCAAAAAGGTGCTGAGAATCCTGTATAGGCAGTGCATATCAGCATTTCCGTTATCCTAATGAATGAGGAAACTCCTTTGGCCGGAGAGTCAGTGAGGGAAAACCAAAATGCCGCACGGTTTTTACAATACAATCACAATAACGCAGGCTGTGGTTCTTTTTCACATGTTAAAGGTCTTCACATCGATACACGTTTTAGAAATTATCCCATGAGGTTTTTTTTCCTTTATGAGGTTTTCAGCCATCTGTGTGAGATCTGAGACAGGTAGGTTGTTGCAAGAGTTGATGAGCGACGAGAGAAACGACGAGCGCCGCAAATGTAACAGACGAGTCCTGAGGAGAGTGAAGTTTGTTGTTGTTGTTGTTGTTGTTGTTGTTGTTGTTGTTGTTGTTTTCCAGTGGTTTCTATGCTGATGAGTCAGATGAGGTTATTGAACAACAGGGGGCAGCTTAACATCCAGAGAAGTCTTGTTATAATTCATGTGTGATGTGTCATATGTGAAGAAATACAGAAAGGCTGGTATGGCCTTTTGTGCCCCCCCCTTTCCTTTTCTTTTCTTTTCTTTTTTTCCCTTTTCTTAAAGCTAAAATAGGCTGTTTTTTTGATCTTGGTGATCTTGTGGCGGTGGTGTGGTTCAGGAACCAGTGCGGCGGCAGACTTCTGGCTTTGTGGAGTGAAGAGATCAGCAACAACGACGATGACAGGAAAGTGCTGGCAAGAGGCCAGGGAAGGGGTAGGGGTGGAGGTGGGATCAGAAAGAGACCTGATCCATTTCAACTGTATGGTCAGGTCTCCCCCGGTGATTAAAGGCTTAAGAACCCCACGCTGGCGGCGTAGACCTCTATCTCTTCCTCCTGTTCCATCTCCATCTCTTCTCCGCTGTGGGCCGCTGCGTTCTTCCTCTTCACCTGCCTATGGAGCACACCCCTGGGCCTCTGCATGGGCACCAGGAGGCGGAAGCCTGGCTGGGCGTTGGCAGAGCCTGAGCCCGGGGTAGGGACAGGGGGCATGGCTGTGAAGGTGCAGGGCATGAGGGAGGAAGAGGAGGAGGAAGAGGGGCTGGCGCTCTGGACGGAGGAGTACCCTGAGCTGTGGAGGTCAGTGGAGAAAGAGAGGGGCTCTCGAGGCCGGCTCCTGGCGCTCCCCTGTCCTTCCACCTCCACCTCTTCCTCCTCGTTTCCCTCACACAGACTGTCCTCGTCACTCGAGAGGGCTCGGCAGTGCAGTTGTCGGTCCTCAGGCTCTGATGCCAGCTCCACAGTTATGGCCAGACCAGAGGCTGTAAGGAGAGAACAGGCAACATCGTTAACATATCAGAACGACCAAACCTAATCAATGCTGCACACTGATAAGTAGGAAAAGCTTTGAAAGTGGTTAATGGAACAGTAATGTGTAATGCAGACCAAGATACCTGATGAGCCAGACAGAGTGATATCACTATTTCCTGGAAGACTGACTCAGACACTATTCCCCTCATGTGAATGAGGTACACACGATTGTTACAACTGATCCAGGTTCAAGAATGAGTCAAGTTTGAGTCACACCAAGTCTCTAAAATCTAAAAGTCTCCTAAATTTCGTTGTTTGGTACCTGTACTGTAACAATGACAAATAAAGTCTATCTATCTATCTATCTAGGCCCTTGGTATATCCAGAGGCCTTTCAATGCAGTGTATGTACTCCCCGCCCCCTCCTCCCTCTACTCACTCTCTCCGTCCTTCTCTCCCTCGCTCCATTCCTGGTCGCCGTCGTAGCCGGAGCAGGACGTGTCGAGGCTCAAGTCCAGGATGTCCCCCAGCAGCGTCTCCTCCTGGGTGGACAGCTCCGCCGTGGGAGTGGCCAGGAAGCTGCCTCTGTGGGCCTGCATGCTGTCCTCTCTCCTCCTGGGGGAAGACACAGGATCATTTACATTTACATTTACATTCAGGATCAGGTCAAGGATGCCCTCAGCAGTGTTTCCCCTAGGTTTGCTGCCTTGGGGGGGTGGCATGGACCGTGGCATGGACGCCCCCCCCCCCCAGCGTCATGTCCAGGGGGTGTACTAACTTGTACATTAAGCCGCCTCACGCTACGGAAACAGGAGATAGGCTCCTGTCCTATGGGCCATTAGGCTTGAGAACCGTCGGTTCTTAAGGCTACTTACTTATGTGGTCTTGACTACCTGTCCACTTTCTCACCTGGTTCTTGCGCTCTCGCTCAGGTGTGCCGACAAAATCCTGCTCTCTCTCCTTCTCTCCCTCTCTATCCTCTTCTCCCTTTCGCTGTCAACCAAAAGGCAAACATAACAACCAGTATTTATTATACTGGTTTTTATTATTATTTATTATTTATGTGTAACATAATTATAATTGAATATTGGATTGCTGTGGGCAATGCAGTCAGATAATGTCATTTTGACTTTACTCTCTCACCTGAAAAAAAAATCGTATGTCCAACTATAAAAAACAGACATTTCCAATGCTTCAATCCACTGTCCATGTACTGTAAATATTAGGGCTGGGTATCGCCACTGATTTCCCAAAACGATTCGATTCCGATTCACAGCTCCCGATTCGATTCGATTCACGATTCGATTCCGATTCGATTTAGTTACAATATCAATTTTCCTTGAATATGAAGAGATTCTCAGAACTAATGCTATAAATGGTTCAAGGAACCCTATAACATGTAGCATTGTTAAACATATCAATGTTTACATTAAGAATTGACTCCAAAGCAGTTACATGAATGTACTTCTTATTGGAACATAAATGAACATCATTGACCAACATTTTGCTAAATCAGACACTACAAAAAGTGCTTTTTAACATGCTTTACTGCAGCCAGTGTAAATAAAGGGGCTACAAACATAGCCTATCGGTAAACAAGACATCACATATCCCTCAGGACTGTCTCAAATAGCTTATTTGCATAATATATACAGTGGGGAGAACAAGTATTTGATACACTGCTGATTTTGCAGGTTTTCCCACTTAGAAAGAATGTAGAGGTCTGTAATTTTTATCATAGGTACACTTCAACTGTGAGAGACGGAATCTAAAACAAAAATCCAGAAAATCACATTGTATGACTTTTAAATAATTAATTTGCATTTTATTGTATGAAATAAGTATTTGATCACCTACCAACCAGTAATAATTCCGGCTCTCACAGACGAGACCTGTTAGTTTTTCTTTAAGAAGCCCTCCTATTCTCCACTCATTACCTGTATTAACTGCACCTGTTTGAACTCGTTACCTTTATAAAAGACACCTCTCCACACACTCAATCAATCAGACCCCAACCTCTCCACAATG
The DNA here is from genome assembly GCF_963989245.1 of Nansenia antarctica. Taxonomy (NCBI): domain Eukaryota; kingdom Metazoa; phylum Chordata; class Actinopteri; order Argentiniformes; family Microstomatidae; genus Nansenia; species Nansenia antarctica. Next base: position 61,746,626 of record NC_137675.1, on the reverse strand, counting down.
GGCAAGACCAAAGAGCTTTCTAAGGACATCAGGGACAAAATTGTAGACCTGCACAAGGCTGGGATGGGCTACAGGACAATAGGGAAGCAGCTTGGTGAGAAGGCAACAACTGTTGGCGCAATTATTAGAAAATGGAAGAAATTTAAGATGACTGTCAATCTCCCTCGGTCTGGGGCTCCATGCAAGATCTCACCTCGTGGGGCATCAATGATCATAAGAAAGGTGAGGGATCAGCCCAGAACTACACGGCAGGACCTGGTCAATGACCTGAAGAGAGCTGGGACCACAGTCTCAAAGAAAACTATCAGTAACACACTACGCCGTCAGGGATTAAAATCCTGTAGCGCACGCAAGGTCCCCCTGCTCAAGCCAGCGCATGTCCAGGCCCGTCTGAGGTTTGCCAATGATCATCTGGATGATCCAGAGGAGGAATGGGAGAAGGTCATGTGGTCTGATGAGACCAAAATAGAGCTTTTTGGCATAAACTCCACTCGCCGTGTTTGGAGGAAGAAGAAGGATGAGTACAACCCCAAGAACACCATCTCAACCGTGAAGCATGGAGGTGGAAACATCATTCTTTGGGGATGCTTTTCTGCAAAGGGGACAGGACGAATGCACCGTATTGAGGGGAGGATGGATGGGGCCAAGTATCGCGAGATCTTGGCCAATAACCTCCTTCCCTCAGTAAGAGCATTGAAGATGGGTCATGGCTGGGTCTTCCAGCATGACAACGACCCGAAACACACAGCCAGGGCAACTAAGGAGTGGCTCCGTAAGAAGCATCTCAAGGTCCTGGAGTGGCCTAGCCAGTCTCCAGACCTGAACCCAATAGAAAATCTTTGGAGGGAGCTGAAAGTCCGTGTTGTCCAGCGACAGCCCCGAAACCTGAAGGATCTGGAGAAGATCTGTATGGAGGAGTGGGCCCAAATCCCTGCTGCAGTGTGTGCAAACCTGGTCAAGAACTACAGGAAACGTCTGATCTCTGTAATTGCAAACAACGGTTTCTTTACCAAATATTAAGTTCTGTTTTTCTGATGTATCAAATACTTATTTCATGCAATAAAATGTAAATTAATTACTTTAAAATCATACAATTTGATTTTCTGGAGAAAAAAAATTAGATTCTGTCTCTCACAGTTGAAGTGATAGTAATAGTACCTATTATAAAAATTACAGACCTCTACATTCTTTCTAAGTGGGAAAACGTGCAAAATCAGCAGTGTATCAAATACTTGTTCTCCCCACTGTATATATATATATATACAAAATAAAAATGTGCAAAACTCAAACGAAAATAGTGCAATAGATGAGGGTATTTTGGGGAACAAAAAAACACATTGTAAACCATAATGTCCATGAAACTAAAGCCCTTCATTACTGCTTTCTCACTTTTTGGAGATTGGAAGATTTTATTCAGGAATAAACATAATTGGAAAATCAATGATTATTAAAATACTGTAGTATACAGTAACAATAAGTTAGTGGAAACACCACAAATCTACGGAACCACTTATTGAGGCATCACCCTGACGTGAAACATGGAAAAGAGGATCCGAAACAAGCCTCGCTGATAAAGTGGCAAGTGATTGTCAGGTACGAGTCCATTGCTCTGGATGTCCAGCTGTCACACGTTATGGCAACTCTCTCTGCTGGCTGGAGTGAAGTTGCGATGTCACGTTTCACCTGCGCGGACATGTCTGGGACTATCACTTCACTCAACTGTTTGCGTGTCGGTAACACGTAGCGTGCTTCTAGTACTCTGACGACACTGACGACGCTGTAGTAATTTGTTGGGCACGCGGAGAATTTGATTGTAATTTGCAACCAAACGTCTTTATCAGCGAGGCTTGTTTCGGATCCGCTTTTACATGTTTCACGTCAGGGTGATGCCTCAATAAGTGGTTCCGTAGATTTGTGGTGTTTCCACTAAATGTAACCTCCACTGCGCACAGCTTGCATATGTCTTTGCTTTTGTCCTACTCATCTCTATCGTCATAATTTTTACATCCAAAATGCACCCAGACATCTGCCTTTAAGCCTGGTCGTTGCGTGAGATATGATACATTCTTGTAGCGCGAGATCTGGCCACGAGATCTCATTGCGGGTTGAAGCTGCAAGCAAAAAATAAAAAAAAATAAAAACATGAAAGATCGATCTCAGGATTTATGAATCGATAATCGCTCATTCAATGAAGATCGATTCAGAATCGGGAAATCGATTTTTTTGAACCCAGCCCTAGTAAATATGCCATTATGGTATTACCATGAAGCCCAATTCTATCAGAATAAGAAAGATTGTATATCTATTTTAAGTAAAATAATAAAGTGCATCCAGTTAGCTCTTTAGCTGGCAAGTGTGCAAGCAGACTAGCTCATCTCATCACCTCTGAGCTAGCTAGCTAGCTAGTTCTTTGACACTATTTACATACCATGGAACTATAATCAGACACTTTCTAGTGGTCACAATAATAAAGACCAATTTGAACCAACTTGCTCTGAACACTCAGCAATTATATTTGCTAACGTTTCAACTTGCTTACTTTCTATCTGAAGACATCTCACCCTGCAAAAACTCTCTCACGTCGCCCGCGCGCAAAATCTTGTATTATTCTCCAGTGTGGAGATAGGTTTGGCTATGCGAGACTGCTGGCGGACTAACGTTACCAAAGAGCCCATGGGCTTGCCACTCGCCAGATTCGGGTTGGGTGCATTTTCAAAAAGCGGATATTTTAGCCTACTTGTCAGATGTTTGGTGTCTACGTCCGTAATAATTCTTCTTTCTTGGGGGGGCGGGGGGTTCCGTTTGGCAATGGTAGGGGAAACACTGCTCAGTATAAATAATAATAATACATTAGACTTATATAGCGCTCTTCTAGACACTCAAAGACGCTAAATACTTTCTATTTTTTATGTTGTGTAAAAACAGACATGTCTCTCTCCTCCCGCCCCCCCCCCCCCCCAAAAAAAAAAGACGAGACTGCAGAGAAAGTGACTAGGACACCCCTACACGCCTGATGCCACTCTGGGGACGCCAACAAGTTATTGTGGTGGGAGACGGCTGACATCTTCAGACTTCAGAGTTTGACAACAAAAATCTCAAGACATATTTATTCCCGTTTACAAGACTGTTTTAGTCCTAGTTCATACACTAGGATAGGCCAAGACTAAGGAGGGGGGAATCCCACTATGACAAGGGATGTCTCAGTGGTCAGGTTCAGTGAGTCAGGGTATCCTCCCCCATTCCCCCCCCCTACTGGCGTATCTTTCCAAGCATACAAACCCACCTTTTGCTATTGCTGGAGGGGGAAGAGAGGAAGGGGTGGATGTCTGCTGGTTGGCCCGTGGGGCTGGGCGGGTCCATCTGAGGCATCACCGGGACCTCTAGGCTCCGACACAGCTCCTTGAAGCCTATGACCTGCGGGAGGCGGTGGAGAGAACCGGTCAGACACGAGAGGGGCGTGGGGTAGATGGCCCAGGAGACTGAGGAGCTCAGACACAAAAGGGCCTAACACAGTCATAGTGATGAGGAGGAGAAGGAGGAGGAGGAGGATCCCATCTACTAGACTCAACATGCAGAACAACATAGTCACAATGGAATAGGTGTCAGATAAACAGCATTATACCCATAACAAATATACTGGACTTGCTTTTTTTGTGACAGGCAAAACTGTACGAGTAAGACAGGTGCAGACAGACCGACAGGAACAGACAGATGGGTACAGAGACAGACAGACAGACAGCCTCACCTTCTCTTTGCTAATGTGCTGGTAGGCATCGTCCTCAAAGCGCTGCTTAACACCTGTCAGAGACACGTGTCTGTAGTCTTTCGGCACGTCCTGACTGAAGCTGAAAGGGAGAGAAGACGAGAGGGGGGGGTGAGTTTAATCTACCTGGCTGGTTGCATCATATCATAACCAATAAGGAATATACTGAATATTGGACTTCTCCCAATAACTGATGTGAGTCACCCTGCAGCACACTTGTGTGACTCACTCTCCCGGCCCCCCCCTTCCCCACACACCCACACATCCCACACCCACACCAACTGCCTCCCACTCACTGCCCATTAAAGCCCAGACGGTGCATTGTAGTAGGGCCTTGTTAATGATCATCCATTTTCCTCTTAACACGGGCAGACAGCATGAACAACCGGATCTCTAATCAATACCATTGTCCCTGTGTTAGCGACGGCCAGACACATCAAAATAGCATTTTGGTCACTCAGTGGTCTCTAACTGTACAACCTTTATTTTTACCACAGTGGCTGTGAAAATATAATGAGTACCGAAGGAACCCAACAGCAGGAGACCAGAGCTGCACCAATCATTTGTATTTGTGTGTGTGACTGTGTGTGTGTTTCTAACACGACACACAGCATTCACAGCCGTTTTCTAGCTTTATAATGAGCCAACGGTTCTCTGGCGGCGAGTGAGTGGGAAGTATTGCCATCAACACGTCTCCTCCGGCAGTAAATAACCCTGGCCACAGCGTGGGTGAGGGGGCGGGGGGGGGGGGGGGGGTGGACAGTCCCCACACAGGGTTAAGTGGACCAGAACCACTACCTTTCACTTATCCGCTATAGAGACTGGCCTCGTCACTGCTCTGAAACAACACTCAAATGAACGCCCCATTCAGTGTGTGTGTGTGTGTGACGATCTAAAGTGGGTTTGACGGTAAAATGGCGAGCATCGCACTTTGGGATCATTTGGATTAAATCTGAATGTGGCCAAGGGGGAACAAAAAGCAGGGAAAAGTTTCAGTTCAGTTATCAACAGCGCCAGCAGCACTGGAGACATCTGCATACAGGTGACAACTCGTTTCTAACAAACACTAAAACTGGAGACGTAATCAAGTTAATGACTGCTTTCGCTGGGGTGATTACTCAGTAGGAGCGAACGCTGCCTACGAAGACCTGCTGAGCCATACAATAACAGGCTCCTCCAGGTAATAGGCCTGGCTAATCAAACCCAGAGCAGCAGGATACTGACTGACTGCCAAGCTGCACCTCCAGACGAGGTGGTGGAGCATTAAACAGAGGCGCCAATTAGCAGCTTGTGAGAGAACGACAGGTCAACTACAGATTGACCTCAATAAGTTGCTGCTTAAAATGCGAATGATGAGCAGAATGAACTTCCTAGGTGGGCGATGTAAATGGGTAAGTTCTCCAGCCCAATGTGAGCGTGTGAGTGGATGGTGTGCTGATCGTGACCCAGCCTGCTAACACAAAAGTTTCACTTGTAACCAAAGTTAGTTATTCCAAAGTAGGAATATGCTCACTATCTGTGCACTGTGAGGTCATCTGTAGCTTAGAGACAATTGGCTATAAAAATAAAATAATTGAGTATTTTTGGCATGCTATGTGAGTTTTGTGTTTTCTTTCTCTGTTAAAACTCCTAACCCCACTCTCTCCTCCAACCATGGTCCTGCCCTGTTTCCTAGGTGACCCTCATCGGGGATTAATTATATAATAAAAAAAGCCTCCCTCTCTCATGAGAGTTGTTTACAAGAGACGGACGGAGAGAGAGAGAAAGAGATAACAAGACCAAAAGAGGAACTGACAAAACAAGATCTTAGAGGCAGTACTACTTACCACTTGACGTAGAGCAGCACAGCACAGGGGACCAGGTATTGTTTGGAGAAGCCTGTGTACTCGGCCAGCTGGCTGGGCCAGACAGGAGCTACAGAGACAGGGAGATGGAAGGGACGGTCAAAAAAAAAAAGAAGAAAGAAAAAGCAATCTCATTCTCTGATCCTGTTATAATGATCAATTATACACCGATAATGAAAGAGTTGTAGTGGTGTGAGTGTGAAACAAAGACACAGAGAGTGTGTGTGTGTGTGTGTGTGTGTGTGTGTGTGTGTGTGTGTTTTGAGCCTGTAGTACCGTAGTGGTGCATTGCCCGTGTGAGCAGCAGGGCGGCGCTGGCGAGGCGGGCGGGGGGAGGGGTGATGAGGGCCGAGTAGAGCAGGGAGAGTTCACAGATGTAGCTGAACAGGTGTGCACTGCGCCTCTCCAGGGGCAGCAAGGACAACAGCACCTCCCCGTAGTCCAGCAGTGTGGGAGTCTGGAGGGGACACACACACACCAACCAAACACACTATAAGCTACCACCCCTGAACACATAGATATCAAGCCGAATCTGGGGGTGCTTAAAACCAAACCAAAATGTTTGGGGATAAATTGTTGTGTTATGCATATACGTGTGTGTGTGTTTGTCTCCACTCACCCTGATCTTTCCCTCTAACACAGAGATGACCTCTCCCATCATGCGGACCAGGTCCTCGTATTTGTAGGTGTTATCGGTGAGCCACACCGCCTCGCGGATGGTCAAGATGTCCTTACTGATGTACCTGGAAGACAAAGTCAGCACATTAGAAACCATTCAACAAGACTTGACAAGACACTTGGGAGAGTATATCTGAATGTTTGAATACCGTCCTACAACCGCTTCGATCTCCAACTTAAGTAAAGAACGTTACACAGACAAGTCCAACGCATGTAATACCAGCATCGTCAGGATCAGAGTTCTAGGTCAGAGGAGGAGTTGGAGGGAAGGTGTTTCTGTTCTCACCGTGTGCAGACGACCATGCAGGCGATGCCCAGCAGCTGGAGGCGGGCCTTGGGGACGGAGCGCAGGGCCAGGTAGCGGTCCACACAGCCCACCGTCAGGTGTAATGTCAGGCTGGAGAAGTCCTTCATGGTGGTCACCTCCACCAGCCAGTCCACCAGGATGTACCTACAGAGAGAGAGAGCGAGCGAATGTAATGTTTCTGTAGCACTGAAGTGTGTCCCGTGTAGCATCATACACTGTGTTTTTCAAAAATAAAAATAAACCTAAAGATCTACAAAATCTCAAAGCTCATCTAGCAAAAGCTCATTACCAGAACATTGTGAGTCACCATCATGAGTGAACAGGAATACTAAATCAGTGTGATTCATAAATATAGGCTGAGTGTTTTTATGCTGATCTAACAGGCAGGGCAAAAAATGAACACCCGCCATGTGTAGGTAGATTTTGGCATTGGCGGGTATATCTGTAAATCTTACAAGCCACTTTGGCGGTTAACTAAACCTTGGTAAACACAAAGATAATCTGGCCGATTTTGGCCCGATTTCCCCCCTTCCGACCAAGGACAGCAAACGCCCGACTATCGGGTGGCTCTAAAGAATATCCTACAAGATTATCCTGTGGTGTGAGGTGTGTTAAGAGTCAATTTCTTCCGACAATCTGCTCTGAAAATGGTCGGTTCGTGTTCAATATTTACGATCAAAAGTCTTCTTGCCTGTGGTCAAAACTGACAACTCTCAAGTCCGATTGTGACGTGCAATGCAAAGTAGCCAATAAAGAAGCAAGCTGACTGACGGGTCTTCTTGTTTTCGTTCTTCGCCACTTTATTTCCCCTGTCGCACATGGCTGCCTCGTACAGGTCAGTCAGGGTACTATTACCTTGATCACGTGAGATTTCTGGCTTGCGGAACGAGACTCTAGACTGTCGTTGATCAGATCTTTACGCATGTGGTCGTATATCGGAGCACACAACACACAATACGATCAAAAATCAATACTGTTCAATCCATGATTTTTTATCTTCATGTGTGGGGTCTTTCAGATAAAAAATGTAGCTAACCTTTCTGGACGTGGACAGAAGAGAAACATTTATAAAAGACTGCAACAAAGGATTGTTCGAATGGTGGATAAAGAACTTGATCAACTTCCAAAGAAATTCAAGCTGACCTGCAGAAACAAGGTACAACAGTGTTAGCTTGCACTATCCGTCGCCATCTGAATGAAATGGGAAGCTATGGTAGGAGACCCAGGAGGACCCCACTGCTTGACACAGACATAAAAAAGCCAGACTGGACTTACCTGGTGAAGCCAAAATCATTCAGAGAGAACGGCCTGTAGACAGACGAGATCAAAATAGAGCTTTTTGGTAAAGCACATCATTGTACTGTTTACAGAAAACGAAATGAGGCCTTCAAAAGGGAAGAACACGGTCCCTACAGTCAAACATGGTGGAGGTTGAGATGTTTTGGGGTTGTTTTGCTGCTTCTGGCATCAGATGCCTTGACTGACATGGCATCATGAAATCTGAAGACGACCAAAGAATTTTGGGGCACAATGTAGGAAAGTGTCAGAAAGCTGGGTCTCCGTCAGAGGTCATGGGTCTTCCAGCAGCACAATGACCCAAAGCATACTTGAAAAAGCAACCAGAAATGGTTTAAGACAAAGCGCTGGAAAGTTCTGAAATGGCCAGCAATGAGTCCAGATCGAAATCCAATAGAACACCGGTGGCGTGATCTCAAAACAGCAGTTGAGAGAATGTGAGCAACGTGGAGCAGTTGGCAAAAGAAGAGTGGTCCAAAAAGAGTGGGGTAAGAAACTAATTCATGGTTAAAGGAAGCGAAATACTTGTTTTTTCAAAGGGTGTGCTGCCAAATATTAAGTTGTTCATTTTGTTCAGTCTATTTTTGGAGTTCTGTGTGGTGTGGAATGATATCAGATTTGGCTTTTTTTCTCCTTTTTTTTTGTGTTGTTCCAATGCAAACAAAAGAAAAAAATATGTGAATACCAAGGCATTTGTAACTGCATAAATTTTCTGAGAGAAGTGGTGCATTATCTGACAGAAGCCAATATTTTTGGCCATGACTGTATGCCCTGCTAACAGGTCAGGTCAGGTGCGTTCTGGTGCTGTGTGGTGGTGGTAGCTACCTCATGGTGTCATTGATGCATTTGTGGAGCGTGTCTTCCGAAGCTTGGTGCCGTACTACGGAGCGACCGGAGCGGAACAGCTGGGCCACCAGGTCAGCACAGGCCCGCGGCTCCAGTCCCAACGGGTTCCCACTGCTGCAGGCCTTGGCCAGGGAGAGCTGGGGACAGAGGGAGACATAGGGGCAGGAGTCAAATCACGGGCCATACGACAGCCAAGCCGGTGAGAGACCAGGCTAAGGGGGAGTCAAAGCACTCTAGTGCCAGGGCATTCTAGTGCCAGGCCTGGGTCAGTGGATAAAATCTCCTGGTCCGTGGACGACTCTCTTTTTTTATGATTGACTATAAATGATAACATTTTATACAAGACTACCAAAAACTAGACATCAAGAGCTATGACACTCTGATACAACTTTAGTGGTGAGAATACCAAACATGAGAGGGGAAAGAAGAGGATGAAAATAATACATTTAAACAATGAAGGGATGACAAGATGTCAAAACAGCCCATACAGAGGCTGCTGCTGCTGACAGCCACTTCCACGCCCTTTATTTTTTTACTAAATGAATAAATGTCAACGAGGTGGTTGAAAGAAAGACAAGGCTTATTACAAAAGACAGTGATTATACACAAGAACAAAATTGACACGAGACACAATGAAGAGAAAACTGGAAATTATGTGAAACTGTGATTGAGGAAAGGTTCAAAACCTCAATAATGTTATTCCCCTAAAATTCATAACCACTGGTGACTCATCAGGGATTTAGACAGACAGACAGACACACACACACACACACACACACACACCTGTGCTTCCCAACATCCTTTGGCGGCGTAGTCCCTGAGGGTCCGTACACACTGGAGGTACCTGCCAGGGTCCGCCATCTGGGAACAGAGGAAGCGCCAACGTTAACTTATGATGCTTCACACAGGCAGATTCGGTTTTGATCATGTAAACGACTGAAGTGTTAATGAGGCGTGAAAGGGACTCACAGCAGCTATGCGGCTGTGTTCCCACAGCAGGTAGGAGCTCTGCAGGCAGCCAGACTGAGAGGACTCCTCTAGCATAGTCAGGGCGATGGCACGCCTCTCCTTATCCTGCACACAAAGATACACACAGTTACCAGACATGATATAACCATCATTAACTTGGAAATAACACGGGCAGAGAATGCTTGTTTGTCCCCTCATATTCATTGTATGTGTGCGCGCGCAAGTAATGATCCCTGAATAGAACATTGAACACAGATAATGGTGTACAATTTTTCTTTTTGTAAGTAACAAAAAACAGAAAACATAAAGCATAAGCATAAAAACAACGGTGCTGTTGGCAAGCAGAAACAGCAGGGGAGCAATAGAAACTTAAATAGAAACTGCCTAATAGAGCTGTGGACCCCAGTCTCTTTCACACTCACATCAAAGTGCTCCAGAACTCTGGCCAGACAATGCAGCAACGGCCCCCTCCGCTCCTATAGAGAAAAAAAACAAAGAAAAAGACAGAAAAACAACCATTGAATGAAACTCAAAAAAATACCCTTTAAAGCATAACATCCATTATCATTAACACTCTCCAATTTGTGCAGCCAATACAACTACTGTCCTTTCAGCCCATTGAGCGAGAAGATGTTCAGACAGATCTATTTGTTGTTGGTTAAACAGAGGCAATACAGTTTCAGTGCAACCGAGGACAACAAATCAGCTCGCTCTCTCTCTCTCTCTCTCTCTCTCTCTCTCTCTCAGAAATGGAACTCCCTGGCTGCCTGTTGGCCAGAAGTAATGAGGATGAGACACACTGTTGCAGAGCATCACACTCTCCATTTATCTTCACTAACAAGGGCACCCAAATGCCAGTCGGGGTCAAAGCAAAAATGGTCTCAGTCTCTCAGCTTTATAGTGTTGGCACCATTTTTCCGGATCGGCCTTTCCCTCTTCCCATCCTGTATTAGAACTCACATTCATCTCAATCAGTTGGGAATGAAAAGAACAGAGAGGAGAGAGACAGTGGAGCATTGTGACTGCGCCTCTGGATTGGACAACAGCTCTCTTATCTGTACGCAGGGAACGGCTAAACTAAATGTTTTTCCCAATAAGAGAGGGGACGGGACGGGACACTAAGTGACGGCTCCTGTCTTACCGGGTTGGTGTGACACTCGGTCTTGAGCCTGTCAAACACCACAGCCTTGCAGCAGCTCCCCGTGGGGGACCAGGGTGGACGGATGAAGAGCCAGATGAAGGGGTCTGCGGTGGGGGAGCGCAGACTCTCAGCCAGGCTGAAGAAGCGGGAGGCCTTCCTGCCACACACGTCCGCCCGGCCCTCCTCACACAGTAACGCTGCCATAAGGAGAGAAAGGGGAGGGATTATTATGCTGGGATTAACGCACGGAGTAAGTGATTAAATCATGCAAGCCATTTGATCAAGCTGTGACCAATTCAGTCGTAATCAAACGAAGACATTTAGGAGCATTCAGAAATTATAATGATGTTGTGTAACTTACGTCCTTCGTTGTATAAATATGCGATCCCTAGCTTCACAGCTGCTTCAAAGTTCCCCTTCTCTGCAGCCCTGCAAGAACAGAAAGAAAACCCGTTAACAAAATGGATACATTGGAACAATCAGAGAGGCGGGGGGCTGGAGGAGGGGGAGGCATACCTCTCAAACAGCCAGACTGTTTTCGGGGCCGGCCAGGTATCCTTGAAACTGACCCGGGCCCATACACTGGAGTGGTTATCGATGATGTCACGGAGCTGGGAGTGTACCTGGGAGATTACAGAAAACATGTCTAAAAAGTCAGTCTCAATCATGCATCATCATCACAAGCCTGTCAAACTACTGTGATTCTCCCAAAGTGGCTCCTTGCACATGCTTTTAGGCTGTATGAAAACGCCTGACTTGGCCTGAAAACACGACACATCATGACTCACAAACTCAGGTGGTGACAAGATGTTCAGGCCAGCATGTCCAAATGACGGCGCTCAGGACGTTATGCAAGTGTTTGAATGTATATATGTGTGGGTTTACTCACAGCTCTGACAGCCAGCAGGTCTTGAGCAGAGAGCCACTTGAACACACACAGGAGGACTTCCTCAGGCAGAGACAGCAGAGTCAGGGCTGAAACACGCTTACGGACCCGCTTCCTCACCGGAACGGAGAAGCATTTGGAACAACGGCAGTGAAGCACTAAAGAGGAGAGAAGAAATGGGGTCAACATTAAATGACATCTCTCTACAAGTCATTACACCTTTCAGATATGTAACACCTTTCAGATAAGTACATCAACATATCATGAGGAACAAAACTAACTAACTTCTAACTCACCCGCCCACCCACACCCTAAACTTTCTGTCCACATCGGAATGTGTGTACAGTTCTCATCCGAGTGCTGGACTGAGATAGTAATTACCACAGCAATGTTAGCTAACGTCACCCGTATTTGTGGCCGGTTTGCTGGCTCATCAAAATAGACATTTCCAGGGTGATCCACTCCACACAAGTGAATTTATTGTCTGACCTTGGCGATAATGATATTGCTTAATAAATGCCAAATCAATCAAATCAATTTGTAACAATACATCGCTCTCATTTATGACACAAGCATTAACTTACACTGGCGAAGTGTCCAGTCCATAGTTAGCTCAGATAGCTCAATTAAGCGCCCAATTTTCCCTCCTCTCCTAAGGCTACAGCTAACTCTGACATGATGACTGCACGATATATATGGATTCATATGAGGTTAGCAGCCAGTCTCTCAACAGAAGCGTAAAAAGCAAACCCTTTACAATGTGTAATCATATGTGTTAACTTAACAAATAAAATAAAAAACCCTGGTTAGCTAGTTGAGTTAGCCAGCTTAGTGAGGAGGCACCAAGCTGTGCAACAACGTCCGCTAGCTGCGAACCAGAGACATTATTACTAGGGAGTTCTTCCACAGGGCAGAAAGGCAAGTTACCTGGCTAATTAAAAGTTAGTTAAAAAACGGTAAACTCATTCACATGCTAACGGTTTAGTAATAGATACTTACCGCCCGCTTTCATTTCAAGTGGGAAGAAGATCACTCCTCTGGACGGTAGACAAGTTAGTTAGCTAGCCTGCAAAGTAACGCAAGAGAACTAAACGTCGGTTATTTCAGAGTTTCAAATTATGCCAAGTCTGATGAACTGTCGACTGAACTGTTACTAAAACTATTACAGTTAGCAGTGCTGACAAGCTAGGTAGTTGAGATATTGTGAAATTGTTAGCACTTGCTACAATTCAAATCCATGCATGCATCTCTACTTGGAGACCCTCCCCAAAATCGCTTTAGGACCGCCCGCGTAGTGAGTTTAAACATCAACTTGGATCTCATTGGCAGCGGTGGAGTCCGCCCATCGGCTGTCTGACGAGGCATGGATTGGTCGAGACAAAGAGCTTCGACGTCTAATTGGCTTGTTTTTACAAAAAATGAAATCAAGACCACTGATAGGATTAGTCATCACTATTTCGAAGTACGCGCTCCGAAATAAATGCAGGCCATTGGTTAAATTGGTTATAAAAAACGACGAGGTACCTCCCCTTTCGTTGAGTTCTGGGATCTGTAGTGGATCTTCAAACATGTCTTTTTAAATGTACCCGGTTTAAAGAGACATGAACCCAAAAAATCTTATGAAGTTAAATAGTATTGTAAAATAATTTGCCAGTTTTGCATAGTCATTGAGAGGGTGATGAACCACAGTCATATATAAATTATATGAAAATGTGATGGGCAACACTCCATATAACAACAGTTTTATTTTTTAATAACTCCGCGAGTATACAAAAGTCACAACGGACGCTCTTCAGAATAAGAGAAGGACGTTGTTGAATGGATCGGTTCATGCTTTCAAACTTTACATTTCAAATGTCAAACATAAATAAATAAATCGCCACTGATACAATGCCTATGGGTAAAGTGGACACGGGAAGTGAACTCCTCGGTGCTCTAATCTAATGAAGCCATGACTGACAGCTTTATCCCAGGGGACTCATTTGAGGCAGTGTTTATGTACAGGCATGTTTCTCTTGATCGAGAAAATCATCTAAAATACTTTTGAGTTTCAAATTTGTCTGATTATAATTACAGTTTGCTTTCAGTTGGCTCGACACATCAGACAGAATGCTTAAATGTGTCCTATGGGGACAGGAAGGAGGGCTGTTCATTCTAATTCACTCTAAACAAATCCCTTTTCCAAACTTTCTTGAATCAGTCCTGTCTATCAAAGGCAAGTCATCCCTATGTTCCCACAGGGTTAGGGTTAGGGTTAACATAGGACTGTGTGGGAACATAGACACGCTCCCTATCAAAGATATAAACTTCATGCAGTTCTGAGAAGAAAGATGATTACTAGGCACATTATTATTATTTCTGTCAGCTTTTGGTTTAATAAGAGAGATTGTTTAGTCTGTCAGTTTCTGGCAAGTATCTGTCTAGTTTCTGTTGAAAAGCTTTTATGTATTGTTGGAATGGATTGGCCATCTGGTTGTGTTTGAAGGTGTTGACTGGTAGTAGTTTGTGGGCTAATTACTGTCTGTAGGACTGCTGATTTGTAGTAGGGGCTTCTCCTCCTGAATTATTTAAGATGACTGTCACTCTACATCTGTACACACATCCTTCCTTTCTCTACCACCCTCATCAAACAGTACACCTGGGCTCCTCCTCAGACCTCTCCACCGCCTAACACCCTACATTACCAGAACTTGGAATTAAAAGCACTGTGACAGCTGATGTATAGTTGTTTTTTGTTTTGTTTTTTGTTTTATCTGAGTGGGGCAGTCCCACTCATATTTTTTATTTTATTGGATAGAGATAGTGAAGATAGACAGGAAAGTAAGGAGGAGAGGGCATGTCAGCAGGGCATGGGCCGGATTCGATCCCATGCCGACATGGGCATATGAGTGCACTGTATAGACCACGGTGCTAGACCACCTGACCAACCCAGGCCACAACTGATGTATAGTTGATTCACTTTCTTAGACAAATGTACAACAGCGTCCGCTAAATGACTAAAAATGTCAATGTAAGCTGTAAACATGCCACTGTAGCGTAAGGCCATGATATGAGAATGCGAGGGCAAGTCTATTCGGAGAGAAGCAGAGAATAATAAAAGATCAGATGGAGTAAGCAATCATCAGTTCGACAAGAAGTTTCCTCCTGTGCACTTTGCACTTTTCTCTGTCAAACACATTAAGTCAATATTTTATCGCCCACTCTCTCTCCAGAAAAAGTTGCCCATGGGCCATCGCAGATGTATTTTCTTGGTCATTTCTGCTTAATAAACAGAAAGCTGCTTTAAGCACAGTTCGTGTACCACATGTTTGGTGGATGTGTGAACAAATTTGTTTTGAAGAAGAGTGACCTGAGAAACTCCCTGAGGGGCGTTGTGACCTTTTTTGTGACCTTTTCACCTATAATGGATTACGAGTTTACTATTGAGTTTCCATAGTAACTCAATAGGGCCTCGACAACATACAAAGGGTTACCTATTGAATGTCCAAAATATACTATATATATATATATACTCATTGTGGTACTGAGTGCTGCCAACAGAACAATAGAACCAGATTTTCTTAACTTAATGGTATATTACAGTAATATGTACAGTATTGTCTACCAAACTTGTTTTCTCTGTGTTGTACTTTGCTACTTATTCTTAACTCCACACTTACGATGATCTGTTCCAGAGAGAG
This sequence comes from Nansenia antarctica, assembly GCF_963989245.1. Classification (NCBI taxonomy): domain Eukaryota; kingdom Metazoa; phylum Chordata; class Actinopteri; order Argentiniformes; family Microstomatidae; genus Nansenia; species Nansenia antarctica. The sequence continues at coordinate 61,731,216 of NC_137675.1, read as the reverse complement.
AAAAAATGTTGTTCTTTTTAATACTTTTCATGCTTATGAAATAAGCACACGTAGGTCTATGAATACTCCCAGCTAAATTGCAGGCTACGTGGTTTGGAACATCTTTCTGTAATATAATTGATGTGTTCTTTTTTTTTTGTGATCAAGATTTTTTATTGCTTTTAACAACACATAACAATGACAATACAGAACAAGAAAGGAAGGGAGGGAAAAAAGAAAGAAAACAAAAAAGAAAAGGGGTAGTGTAGCAGACAAGTCACAGCCAAATAGTAGAAATACAACACAATCCGGATTGGGGTAAATGGAAAATCAAATCACAGAGCAGTCAGGTTGGTCAAGTTCAATGAATAAGCCTTCCACGCATCAACTGTACTGGGCCTTGCTTTGTTCAATCTGGCCGTTGTGCACTCAAGATTCACAATCCTCTGTAAAGAGTAAAACCAAAAAGTGTTCATTGATGTGTTCTTAGAAGAAGTCCACATGCTTTCCAAACATAATCAAATTTTCTATAAAAAGCTTAAAAATCAGACAGCGATGCAAAAAACAGCAAATCAGTTTGTTTTCTAAAAAGATATTTCTGTAATTTACCTCTAAGAGGCTGTGTCAACCTAGTCAGCATTAGAGCGTTCCCATGAATAAAAGCTTTCATGAACACACTGGTTATTACCAGGCTAATTTCTATAGAAATCTGGTTACGGAAAGAAAATCATGCAAAAAAACAGTAATTCAGTTTGTTTAAAAAATAATCTTAATAAGGGTAAGGGTAGGGAGGCTGAAGAGAGATGGAAGAGATGCCCTCCCAATGCTCTTTGTGCAGTATTAGTATTATTAGAGATGTTACCTGTTTCATCAGCCTGGCATTTTCACATAATCTCTTTCATTCTGCCATTATCATATTTTTTTGTGTGGATAAAACTACAAACAGCCCTCCTCCCACCCATAACCGTAACATTTAATAAGACAGTGCCGCACGCCGTTGTGTTGGGGGGAAGCCAGGGTTGAGCAATCAATTTCTTGGCAGCCAGCAAGCCAAACTTTTCCTTAATGATGATGACTCCTCCATCATAATTGTTGTCCTCATCACTTTATCTGTACCATGATGATATGATCTCTGTACTGTATCAGAACCACATTGGCTCATTGGTATTTACATGAGCTTGCATAAGCTTGTCAGCCAGTCTCCTTTCTTCCTTTCTTCCAGCTACAGCATTGTCCTGACCTGAATCTCAGTGTAACACCTTCTTGTAAAAGGTATCATTACCTGAACCAAAAAAGAACAGTGTCATTACAAAGACTACATTCCTCTGTTTTCTTTTCACAGGTGCCATGTAACAGCTTTCAAACAAAGAGAGATGATCATAGTAATCAACACTCACTACGAGAGAATACTGTATGGGTTTAATTATGCTGCTCATAATCATCTCTTCGTAGCCAAATTCCTGTAATCTGTGCTTCTGACCATTGAAATCTAGATGACTTCTTTTCCACCCATCTGCACTCTGGCCTCTTTACCTCTCCATTCTTGTCAACCTTTCCCCACCCACACCAGTTTCCCAGAATTCACTTGAGATGTTTTTAGTTCACCGAAATGTTATGGACACCGACAGTCTCACAGCAACAATGGCTCAACCGATCTTCACAGAGAGTTAGTAGCTACCCCATGTTTCTGTTGTTGATCTGATCCATATGGGCCACTCACATTATGTCATTATCATTCAGATAACAGGGAGAGGGAGAAAGTGAGATATGGAAAGAGAGAGAGAGAGAGAGAGAGAGAGAGAGAGAGAGAGAGAGAGAGAAAGAAAGGAAGAGAGCCACAGTGAGTGCACTCATCGAGTGTGGTTATGAATGTGATTTTTCAGATTATACCGCTTCTCCAGTAGGGGGTGCCTTTCATCATAGCAATTTCTCTAGTAGACCATTGTGTTCCTCATAATAACCATTTTGATTACCTTGCATCTTTCTGTATCAGTGCTGTGTGATGAACCAGATAAGCTGAGCTGTTTTTTCACTGAAAAAAGAATGGATCAAAACTCATTTAAGGTTACAGCATATTTGACCAAATTACCAGGTATTTAACAGTGAATGAATCATTACCCCATGAGGGCAGAGGGGTCTCAGTCAGAATATGTGTGAAGTTCAAGGCATGATGCTTTCTGAGAGATTATCAAATGTATAATGCCAAAAGGAACTACGAAATGTAAAACATTTAGTAAAAATGTGTTCAATAAGTCATAAAAAATCATTGCACACACATGCACAAAACACACTGATCTGCCTTCAAAGAAGTCCGCCATCTCTCTCTCCCTCTCTTGCATTCTCTCTGTTTGTCTTTCTCTGTCCACCAGCCCCCCTCCTCGTGTTCTCCACTGCCTGTATTTTTAGCCAAGTTCCCAGGGACAGAGATCCTCTCCGAGCTATAGTGATAAAGCCAGGCAAAGCACATTCAACTGCCCTGTAAACATGGCTCCATTCAAACCTCTAATTGTATTTAAGTTAATGCTTTTGTTGTCTCCCAAAATGTAGTTATCAACTCTGGAACAAAACCGTCGAACTAAGCGATGACATTCATGACACTGACAAGATGTTCACATAACATTTCTTTTAATACAACAATTTAAATGTGTTTAGATATGAGTATAAATATACAGTACAAATATAAAACAGTTGTATGTACAATCGGCAAATAATATTAGGCAGACAAACATATACTTTTCTGTCACCGGATGGGGTGACAAACAGCATTGGTGGTTGAAGTAGACAACATGGCTGCCTACTTTGACTTCCCTCACCACTGAGGAGAGGTAGATTTACCATTCTTCTTTTACATTGCACAGTAAAAGGGGAATCACATCAAATTTGGCCACCTCCCATCAGTGCTTCTCTTCAACAAGTCAACCTTATCAAGTTTAACAAAGTACAACTATGCATATGATTACATAACCTTGTACGCAAGCACACGGCTATATACGGTATGTGCGTTTGTGATTGTGTAGGTATGTAGACCTACGTGTGTGTGTGTGTGTGTGTGTGTGTGTGTGTGTGTGTGTGTGTGTGTGTGTGTGTGGTAAGGACTGTAGCCTGGAATCAGTATTCCCAGCACGCCGCTAGCCAGCACTTTACAGTCTGTTTCTCTCAATGAATTTGAACAATTCTCCCTCTCTCTGTGCCTACTCCTATCTATCTGTCTGTCTGTCTTCTTTATAATTGAAGACAGAAAGGGGAAACACCACCTCTATGCCAGTTTGCACTGAGCCGGAATAGAATTAGATACAATAACACATTATATCATTGACGTATTTTGCTCTTTCCTTCCTCATTGCATTATAATCTCTTCCCCCACTTCAAGGATTTGGTGCGAAAGTGGTTTTCCACCAGAGTTCAAAAATCTGAATCTGAAGTTAACTTGCTTGCATGTTCACTGCTCCTTCCCATAATGCACAGGATCAGTCATCCAGAACATGATTATTCATACAAAACATTGGGTGTGTGTGTGTGTGTGGGTGTCTGTATGTGTGTGTGTGTGTGTGTGTGTGTGTGTGTGTGTGTGTGTGTGTGTGTGTGTCTGTGCATGTGTGTGTGTGTGTGTGTGTGTGTGTGTATGTATGTGTGTGTATGTATGTGTATGTGTGTGTGTGTGTGTGTGTGTGTGTGTGTGTATGTGTGTGTGTGTGTGTGTGTGTGTGTGTGTGTGTCCTGTCATGTAAAGTGGAGATTATCAGGCCTAGCTCCCCATGTCTCCCACTGTCCCCCACACAGTAGACTATACAACTGACCTATGGTGTACACACATAATTAGCTGCATATATTCCGGGCAAGGCAAAGTGACTGACCCATCGCATACTATGACACTATAGAGCAGGCAGGCAGGCCTAACGTGGCAGACTAACCAATAGGACAAGACGTTGACACTGTTTACGGCTTCCTCTTATGACACATTTTACTGGCAGAGCTACTGATCTACGAGAGCGGATCGATACTTAAGCGATCAATGACACCTCTCAAGGGTACAGCAGGTTCAATAGAGTTTCCTTGTCAGATGCAAGGCCCGATTTTCTCCTCTATTTCCAATACGTTCCCTCCTCGCCTACGCATCCAGAGATATATTGTAGTACGGTGAAGAAAACCCATTTGAAAACAATACTGTTTGTGAGTTCTCATCCCTGCGTCATCCTACACTTACACGTCCCCCCATTCATAGAAGTGTCTATTGACAGAGCTGAGTATACATTCATGCGTACCCTCCGGAGCAGACAAAGCGTAGCCGCCTACGAGAGAGGGAATCTCCGGCGATCAAAAACCTGTATGTCCTTTTAAAACACTGACGGTCATGATTGACAGCAGAATGGTCCAATGCCCTTATAACATCACCATGACAGAGAGAGGGGGTTCCCACAGTCAGTCTCCATGTAGAACAGTTTCTTCTGGAAAAGAGACAATAAATCCACATTCTCCGGAGAAATACAGAAAAAACAGTCAATACCAGGGTGGCGTGATTGATGAGTGTGTTCATGTGGGTGTGTAATCTACAGTATGGTGTGTGTGTGTGTGTGTGTGCGTGTGTATGTTTGTCTATGTGAGCGCGCACCTGTATGTATGAGGATGTGCATAACTGCTCCAGGGTGCTAGCATAATGGGGTTGAGGGTAAGATTAGGAAAACGGGGGTGGAGGAAGGGAGGAGGTGTATTAATGGTCGCGGGAGGAGGAGTGCTGTGAAAGAGCGGTCAGGGTAGAGAGGGAGCGAGGGGGGACATTCTCAGGAGAGCAGATGGAAACGGGGGAATACACAGAGCCTTTTTCCATGATCGCTCCGCTCCGCTCAAGGCACCGGACGGGAGGGGAGGGTGGGGGTGTGGGGGGGGGGGGTCTCCGCCGTGTATGCAGAGTCAAAGTGTCCCTCAGTGGCATGTCCCCTCAGCACAATGTCCTTCAGTAATCCTGCCCTGCTCTGGGCTACTCTGGGCTTGGTGAAAGGAGGTGAGGGTTTTTGCGTCTGCAGGCTGAGGTCAGTCAGTAGCTCGCTCACTCTGTTTGTGAGACTTGCTCTGTGGACCAGAACAAAAGGGCCTTTGGAGTCCTTCCAGTGTTTCCGTCCACACATTTTCTCCACAGGGAATTTCTCGCCTTTGGTCTTTATTCCTAGGCCATGGATCATAGTCCTCTCTGTGCCACAGAGGGCACAGAGACACACACAGACACACAGACACAGACACACACACGCGCACACACACACACACACACATACACACACAGACACAGACACATACACAGGCACAAACTATTCATATGTTGTGCTGGCGGAGCTGGTCACACTACGTTGAGTATGTGGGACTCCTTTTGTTTTGGGGGCAATATGGAACAAGTCCAAAGGTCTTGTCTGTCAGAATCTGTCTGTCACGCACACACATACAGCCAAGCACGCATACATGCTCACACACACACGCACGCACACACGTACACGCACACGCACACGCACACACACACGCACACACAAACACACACACACACACACACACACACACACGCACGCACAGACACACACGCACGCACACACATGCACACACACCCTCCAGTGGCCCAGCAGCCCCCCATCCCTCTCCAGCTCCTCGTCCACACTCCACACAGCTGCCAGTAAGATCCTGCCGGACTCAGGTTCCACTCTCCCGTTGCGTAAAAAAAGCCTCAACACATTGCTGCGGTGTCACAGGACGAGTGAATGACGCGGGACGCTGACGCGGGTGCACTCCTCTTTCGGCCCGGTGTCGGGTTGCCGTCACTGGCCCACTTCTCCCCTCTGACAGTCACCTGTCCTGGCAGGAGGAATGCCGCGACTGACGCTGCTGGTGACGGCAGCACCGACTCCAGCAGCAGCTCTGCATTCCGTGTAGAAGTGCCGCGGCTCTCTCCCCGCCGCGGGTGCTAGGGTGCGCGTGTGTTTGTGTGTGTTGGTGTGTGTCTGAGGAGCGCATGTGTGCGTATGTCCGTGCGTGTCTCCTCTGAGGTTGTTTTGACACTGGACACCTGCCGTCTGACGGTAAAGCCCGTGTCGGGAGGCTGCGGCGAACCCTCATCCTCGTCCGGAGCACTCTCTCTCTCTCTCTTCAGTCTCCACAGCACCATCAAATCCTCAAGTGTTCCTTCTATCCATCTGTCCCCCCTGTCCCCCCCTTGTCTGTGAGCCCCCCCATTCTCTCCCCACCTCTTCCTCAACTATATGAGCTGGGCCAAGCTCCATAAAGACTAGTGGGTGGTGGTGGGGGGCGGGGGGGGGGGGGGGGGGGGTTGCCCTCCCGGCTACTAGCCCACCCCTGTGCTCCCAGCCCTGGGCGTCTCTCCTCTCTCACGTCCCTGGGTCTCAGCGAGCGCTCACAGGGGGCACTGCTCAGAGGTGAAGGAGCCCCCCTCTTTCTTTTTCCTCTTCTTCTTCTTGTGGACCGCCCAGCAGGCGGTGGCCATGAAGACCAGGACCAGGCCCACTATGAGCAGCACCACCGACACCACCTTGGTCTGGGGCAGGTCGTTGTAGTGGTAGGTCACGCCGGTCCCCGCCACGCCGATCACCAGCGAGATGATCCCGAAGGGGAAGATGCAGCGGTACCAGGACTTCTCCATGCCCCCCGTGGCCTGGGAGAGACGCTCCAGGGAGGACAGCACGTCCGGGACCTTGGGGGCCCCGACTTCCAGGGACTGGCCCTCCTGTCCGAGGGTGGCCACCGTGGGCTGGGGCTGGCAGGCCAGGTGGCCCGTGGTGCAGCCCATCCTACAGCCGAGGGGTCCTGGGGGTCCAGGCGATCCAGAGAGCAGGTGGGGGGGCTGGTGCCGGGGATGCTGGTAGATACCTCTGCTCTCCTCACTAGTCAGCTCCACTGGTCTAGAGAGACCGACAGAGAGAAAGAGAGAGAGAAGAAGAGGAGGAGGAGGTCTATGTCACCGCACATAGGCTGGGAGGAATAGCTGAAATGTGAGATGAAGGGTTTGTTAGCTCGGGAAGCCACTCACACGCTCCCTTTCTCTCCCTCCCTCTCTGGTGGTCTCTCTATGCCCTGCCTACTGGTTCTTTGGCAGCACATTTTACACTCTGCTGTTGGGACTGTGGGGGGATATATAAGGGGCCAGCGGTCGGGGAGGAGCCAGGGAGGAGAGGAAGGGAGAGTCAAAGCCCCCTGATTGGCTTTAGCCAGTGTGACGTCAAAGACTAGAGACGGGAGGATGGGGAGTGGAGGGAGAACAGGAAGGGGGAGGGGAGACCGGAGTTAACTGCTGCCTTACCATCTCCCCATCATTTCTCGTCCACCCAATCTCTCTCTTTCCTTTCTCTGTGGGGAATAGGGAATATCAAAGCCTGCTGCTATCTTTTTTTTTATCCGGAGAAAGGAACATGATTCTGTTTAACGATTTTAAAGATTGATGCTTCACTGGAATGAGTACCCCCCTCAAGGTATTACTAGCTATCTTCTCCATGTCAAAAGGAAGAGAAAGGAATGTTTATACTAGAGTGTCTCCTGACTGCAAAGGCACAACTGTGTCACTCTCGCATGGTAATTTCACAAACGGCACTCCCACTGCACCCAGCCTGAACACAGACCGCACACGCACACATGCATGCAGCAGACTTCACACACTCCCTCCCACGCATTCACACACACACACACACACACACACACACACACACACACACACACACACACGCACAGAGAAAGACACAGAAGCAGCATGCACCCACTCCTTCTCCTGCTGCCCACACACACACACACACACACACACACACACACACACACACACACACACACACACACACACACACACACACACACACACACACACACACACACACACACACACAATCTCCTGACATGGCTGAATGGAAGGTAACGTATGGATTGCCTAATCCCCTCTTCACCGGGCTCTGAGCATTTCTCCTCGGTAAAATCAATCCTCAGCTTTCCCTCCCTAAGCCTTAAAAAATATGTGACACGGTCTGGAAAAAAGGGCTGAATGTCGGCAATCCTCAAATCGTGCAAATTGAAAGCTTCTTTCAAAGCTTTTACATTTTTTTACTTTTAAAAAAATTGTTTTCCGTTTTTTTGCACATTATGAAAGTTGAAGTGTTGAAGACCCCACTCGATAAAACAAACAACAGTTTTAGGATCACTAAATACTTATAATTTGTGAATTGGATTCACTGTCTCGTCTGCCGTAGGCTACTGGTAAGTGATATGGCTTGTACACAAATGTATGTTTTAGGATGTGTTTGAAAGCAAGGACTGTGTGATCATCTAATTATGTGTAGTTATGTGTTTTTAACATGTTTATGTTCTATCAACATGTTGTGATGTGCTAATGATGTGCAGTTAGTATGGGCAGAGATCTGTGCCACTAGAATCTGAATCTGAATTACTGACTTTGAATTTGAAATGCTCAATTTGAATATTTTTTTTAACTCACATAATTTGAATTTGTATTCAATTCAGTTATTCAAGTTAAACAATACAAATTCAAATTATGTGATTCAAAGTATTTTTTTTTATTCAACGTCATTTTTTAAATTCAAATTGAGCAATTCAAATTCAAAGTCAGTAATTCAGATTCAAAGTCAGTAATTCAGATTCAGATTCTAGTGGCACAGATCTCTGCTCATAAGTTAGATGTTTGTAGCGAAGTTCCTTTTTAGCGTAGCTATTAGCTGTTTTGCCTGTGTGATTCAGAGCATGTTTCTACACTATTTGGTTTGAGGTGGACCAACATTCAAATAAGCATATCTTCTTCAACTATTTTCAATGTACGACACATCATTTGAAAGCTTAGAATCTGCACTTTCATAAAAGATTACCATGCCTATTTGAGGACTTTTTAACCAGACCACATAAGCCGAGTGGGCTGTGTGTTCCCTCAGGGGGGGGGGGAGAATTTATGTGGACAAGGTATGTCCACCACCCTTTTCTAATTAGAACATTTTGAATAAAATAAAGTTGTGTGTTACTCTTACTTGATTTTGAATGGTGTTCATGAATACTTCATTACGGACCTGGTCAAATCCCACAGCCCCTCCACTCGCACTCTCCGCTCACCAAATGCAAACCTCCTCAAACCCACCAAAACCCACCTCTGCTCCATGGGAGACCGGGCCTTCTGCTCCATCGCCCCCGAACTGTGGAACGCCCTCCCTGCCCACCTGAGAGCACCACAGTCGGTCGACTCTTTTAAGAGCGGACTTAAGACTCATCTTTTTAACAAAGCGTTCCAGTAGCCAGATTTGTATTTATTTTTTCTTTAGTTTTATGCCACAGTGTCTTTTTAACCTTTCTGCTTTTGATGTTTTTAGTGATCTTTATTGTGTTGTGCTGTTTTTGTTTCTTTTATTGACTGTAGCACTTTGAGATTCTTGAAATGTAAAGTGCTTTATAAATAAAATCCATTATTATTATTATTATTATTATGGTAGATATGAAGCCTATATAATAAGGATATAACAACATTAAAACGAATGGGATACATACAGTATGGATGATTTGCTTTGATCAGGCCTCCTTCATATGAAAGACGGCTGCACCGTTTGAAGAAAAACAACCTTGTCATGGGAAGAAAATCAACCTTGAATGTCACATCAGGCAGGCCATATGGTCCCAGACGTCTCGGTCTATTGTGTGTGTGCCTTTGTGTGCACAGTGTGTGTGTGTGTGTGTGTGTGTGTGTGTGTGTGTGTGTGTGTGTGTGTGTGTGTGTGTGTGTGTGTGTGTGTGTGTGTGTGCAGTGTCTGTATATACAGGGGATGATTGGATGACTCTTCCCTACACAGAGGCTGCAGTGTAATCCCAGTTCACAGACAGAGGGATAACTGGCCATTGAAGAGAAGCCCACATGCATTCTTAATCCTCTCATGTCTCTAACAAAAGCTCCACTACATCCCCCTACATATCGTACCAGGAGATGAAGGGCTTCCAAAACAACCATGGCGGATGTATTGAAAGGTTATGGAATGGTCAATAACCTATTGAATGGGATCACGCCTGGTCTCTCTACTCCTAACAATGGGGTAAACACTAATGGGAGGTTAAGTAACACATTCTGAAACTGAAACATGCCTTTTATATGTAAACCGAGACAAAAATAATGTAATCAGTAACACTCAAGCCATACACACAGTGCCACAAAATCACACACAAAACACTGACATGATAGTACGGTTAGCACCTTAGGTAAGACATCACCCTAAACCTCTCCCTCTCCCTAAAAGCTCTGGTTGAGGGAGAAGGCTGCCAGTGTGACAGCCAGAGTGGGGGGAAATCAAATAATAAACACTAATGCAGGGTAATTGATGACCACATTGGCTCAACCCTTGCCGCTGTAACTCAATGCCAGCAGAGACGGAGAGGCATACAGGAGAGTAAGGTGGAGAGGAGAGAGAGAGAGAGTGGGAGCAATGGAAAAAGGGGGACAATAAGGGAAGGAGAGAAGGGTGGCAATGAGTGGAAGGGAGGATAAGAAAGGGAGGCTCAATGAAAAGCCGGTCTGTGGCAGAGAAGGGACTATTGGTATTGATTTTGTGGCTACTGTGGTTTTCCACTTGGATTCCGCTAATCATTGAGGATTAGGAGTTAAGAAACTGTCCACCCATTAAAACGAAACCAAATAAGAAATGCTGGAAAGGGGCAGGAGAGAAAGCCAAAGGGAGTGGGAGGAAGAAAGGATTCGGGAATAAAGGCAATAAATCCAGTAGGGATAAAAAGAAACGACATTGGTTATTGGACATTTAGCCATGTCATGTGGGTGGGCCTGGTAGCCAGGTCACAGGAAGGCTGAGTAGCGTGGGTTCCTCTCCCTCAGGGCGACCTCTGTGTTGTTTTGTCGTGTTGATGCTGATGTTTTCCTGTCTCCTCTCTCTCCCTTCACACGCCCTGGTCTGGCTGGGCCAGGGCGGTAGCACAATCCTGCTGGGAATCTACAGTATCATCAGAGTGACTCGCAACCACAATGATGCAGATATCGTTTTTGGATTGCGGTGGACGGTTTGAGGACGTGTTCATTATTCAATAAGGAATGGTGGAAAGGTCCCGAAATGACTAAGAGACAGTGTGTACTGTACACCAAGCACGTAGTGAAGACTGTTCTCAATAGTGTTTAAAACCCATTTGTGTAAGGCGGCAAAGCAGAAAACACATTTGGAAATATTATTCTAATCTATGCCATACAGAGGCCATTTCAAAGAACTCCAACAATGTCTTTAATAGAGCAGCTGGAGGTGACAGATGTCTCTTTGGAACAATTTCTCAATGAATAATTACCAGTTGGTAAGTTGTTTGTAACCCCCTCTGGTCACAAATTATCCTTTTTTAATTACAGTGCCTTCAGAAAGTATTCAGATGGATTCACTCTTCCCACATTTTGTTTTGGTATGGATTTAAAATAATTTGCCATCAATCCACATATAATACAGAATGACAAAGCAAAAACAAGTTTTTAGTTTCAGTAAATTTATTTTAAAAAAGTCACGCTGTTGCATGCTCCTGGAACAAACTCCCTGAAGAAATACCCTTAAAATATTTAAATCTAAGCAAAAAACCTTAATAATTAATAATAATTTTGCCATTTAGCAGACGCTTTTATCCAAAGCGACTTACAATTACGAATTACAGGGACATTCCCCCTGGAGTAACTGAGGGCTAAGTGCCTTACCCAAGGGCACACTAGTAGTGGTGTGGCTTCAGGCGGGATTTGAACTCACAACCTTCCGATCCCAAGTCCAACTCACTATCCACTAGACCACCACTACCCCTAACCTTCATGTTTTGCACCAGTTATGATTAATCACAAACACTTCTATCAATGTCTTTTTTCCATTAACTATTGTCTTTTTAAATGTTTTATCTATTTACTTCTTATATTTGCTTTTATTCATTGTCATTTTTATTTTCTTATGCTCCTCTTGCTGTGATTTTAAATAATGTATGTAAAGCACTTTGAATTGCCCCTGTTGTATGAAATGTGCTATAAATAAACTTGCCTTGCCTTGCCTAAAATGTAAATACCCCAGAAAACAGAAATACCCCATGTTCATAAGGATTCTGACCCTTTGCTATGACTCTTAAAAGTAGCTCAAATGCAAAGATGTCATCAACAAATCACTCAAAAAGTGAAATAATATTTTTGTTTTTATAGGGTCTCTGATTTGCATAGTAATACATTGAGTCTATAACACAACAAAATGTGGAAACACTGAGGGGGTCTGAATACTTTCCGAAGGCACTGTAAATTATCAGAGTGGAACTGTGGGGAGACTAATGTCCCTCTGTCTACCTCCCTTGTTGTCTGTTGACATACAGGGAGACAATGGGGGTATTCCATTAACATTCCAAATGGAAAATCCAGGCTTATTCTGAAAAGTGAGAGACTTATACAAATTCCAGGCTTCTATAAATCTCACAAGACTTATAAAAAATAAGCCTGGATTTTCCGTTGATGGAATACCCCCCTGCTTTTTTTCCCAGCCGATGGCCCTCTGAAACATTGTCCTGTGGCCACTCAGCCCCCACTGATGGGTGTGTGTGTGTCTGTGTGTGTGTGTGAGGACTGGTACAGCAGGGTGCATACACCCACGGGCCGCTGTGTGAACCCAGCACCACCTGTCGCCCAGTCTGGTGCAGCTTGTGCCATTTCCACGTCATCTGTGGGTATGTGGGCCTTTTTGTCCTCTCTGAGCCCCCCTACCTTGCACATACTTCCTCACTTCTATCATGTCGCCTGAGTTCTGAGACTCGCCTCTCATAAATACATTTTATATTGTCTGAAAGAATCACATCACACTTTGACACTGGATACCTGCCGTGTCTTATAAAGTAATTCACTACATATGGAAAACACACTTTGAGACTGTTTTGCAATGAGGGAAGTCACATCTCTGGGGCAATTGCAAGTGTTTATTTGCATCAACCAGGGTAGGCAAATTGCAATGCATGGAATGGAATGGAATTAAACACAGGTGCTTAATTAACAATACTATTCCTTATTCCACACATTTCAATGAGCTCATCCTCCTACCTCCACCTGCCCACCTGGCATCAACCCTATATGCCTGATTAAATTGTGGTGCACCTCCACTATTTCACTGGAGGAGTGTTGGCCAGGCGTGAGGCACCCACTGTGGATTACTCACTTCTGTCCTCCTTACTTGTCCTTCTGTAGTCATGGTATCCCTGTAGTTGTAACAAGTGCAGCAGAGAATGTCCTTAAAACCCCTCCATTGCTCCCCTCCCACACCACAGCATCCACAGACCAGAAGAATGTAGGCTTCTCGAGCTGCTGAAATTAGTCACCACCTTTTTAGAAAGTGGAGAAACAGAGAGAACAACTCTCTCCCTATTCGGACCACTTTCGTTGTCATTGTACCTAAGCAGTTCTGAGAGTAAAAAGTGAAACTCAACATGAGAAAGACATTTTGATATTAAGTAAACACAGATGGAACGTACTACTGTAGTTTGATCTTGATTTGAAAGAAGTTGTGCAATGAGTAGAGCGCCATCTGCTGACAAAGGTCACCCACACTTGGTTATCATTAGCAAACAAGTTAATATTGTACACTCCAGAGTTGTGCATAGGAATTACAAAATACATCTTAAAGTATCAATCAATTTGACCAAAAGGTATAATTTACTGAAATATACGTTTTGAGGCATATCAAGTACACACAAAGGCACAATGATTGTTGTGAAAAAAATAAGTTGCGTTTGTTGAGACGCACATGAGTCTATGTCCACTTGAATAAAAGTAAGGCCACTTAATTAAGAAAGAAATCATTAATTCATTTGCATCAGTCACAAAGAGAGAGTTAAAGAAAGAGAGAAGAGACAATGAAAGAAACATTCCTTTTTTGGCAGCTTGATATATCCTGTCAGGGTGCTGTGGCTTCAGATATCAGGCAGAGAAACAAAACCAGCTGTTCATCACACAGCCCTGCCAAAACACAATCATTCTGAATAAATATACTAATTAACATTCACAACCCAGCAACCTCTTTCCACTTCTGCATTCCTCTTTCCCTGTGCTCCAGGCCCCATGGTCACTCAATTCATTGCTTTCAGGGTTTTATTGGAGTTTTCTATTCTTGTTCTGTTCCTGCTTGGTCAGACTCAGTGTCCAGGACTATGGAGGGGAACCGCTCCCCTCCTTCAACCAGGAGTGAGTAAATGTCTCGGAGCATGGAAGGGCTGGGGCCTTTAGGGGCAGAGAACATGGTGGAGACACATGGGGACAGAGCATCAGAGAGATCCTGTTGGAGAAACACAACATCAGCAAACACATCCAAAACGTCACACACAGAGAAGCAGATGAAGCAGTAGCTTACACACAACAGGTGTGTGAGTGTATCTCCTACCTGGTGCAGGTGAATCTCCTGCTGTAGCAGTACGACACTCAGCCTCAGCCTCTCCAGCTCTCTGAGCTCAGCCTCGCTGCTGTAGGTCAGGGTCGGGGGCAGGGTCGGGCTCACCGTGTCTCCCCACTCATCCTTCCTCCTGAAGAGGCATACGTCTCCTTCTCCAGGACTCCATCGATCCCATGCCTTACACTCTGGCGGAAAAAAAGGTTATTTTTAGAGTGTGAGCGTGAGCAACCGAACCCCTAAAACGTTTCGCCGGGCTGCCTAAAGCCTTTAAATAGAAGGGACAAGCCAGCGACGTCAGGATGGACAGCTTGAAAAGCCCACCGTCACACAGTGGGGGATCTGAGAAGCCAAGGAAAGAACAACACTGATACACTGGGTATCTATTTCCATTTTCCATACGTCAAGACGGAATGGCTGAATTAGCTCGTTAGCGCGTAGAGATATATTTTTCGGAGGACTGTAATCGTCCCCCGTTCTACTTTCTCTTTATGACAACGGAGCAACAAAATCACCTCAATAAAATATCCCTCAGATAAAACGCTGAATAAAAACTATCCTCGTAACGGCATTGTACAATGATATATAGGAGAAAAGAAGAAAAGCCCATACTCTGAAATGCCAGACGGAACAGTGCAGACCCCGCAGAGAGAGTAGAAAGTTCTGGAAACTCAACTTCTGTCCCACACTGGCCCTGTGCCATTCACCTTTGGGAGCTCCAACTGTGAATTCTAATCATACACCCCCCCACACACCTCCTCCCCTGCTGCTCCAACTCTCCCTTTTTGGTGAGAGTGGAAAAACCCAATTCTGAATAACTGAATTATAGGAGGCACTCCGAGGCAGTGTAACATTAAATATGTCACCTATTATGAGCACTGCAATCTCAAACTCCCCTGTCTGAAATCTACAACCGGTCACTAATCAGAAAAGCCACACAAATCACACAGGACCCCTCTCACCCCCTCCACCAATCATTTCAGCCACTTCCATCAGGCCGCCGTTATAGAACTCCACTGGCCCGGAAAAACACATATAAAAAATAATTCATTCCCACTGCAACCACCGCCCTGAACATTTTAAAATAGGAAGCACACTGTTTTTCTTACTATTATTTTTAAATGACTAGACTTTTTTAATAGGCACTACATTTTATAAACACTGTTATATCTGTCTGTTTTTATTGTATGTATGTGACCTATGTGTGTTTTTAATGTGGATAACGTATTCATGAACTGCACAAAGCCTGTCAAAGGAGAATTTCTGTCACTCTGTGACAGACAATAAAGCAATCTTGAATCTTGAATCTTGAATCTTGAATATCCCCATTCAGCTATAAGCTAAATCAAACCTAGCTGGGGTGATAGATTTCACTAACTGTGTCTTTGATTAAGTAAAGGAATAGTTGGAGGCAGGCTAATACACAAATCCTCCCAGACAGCTTTATTCTCACCCGGCTAGCTACACGCAATTAGACATTCAATGCTACTCCAGACCACTGAAAAGTCTCTCAACAAATTGGTTCCAAGCAACAGGGTTCCTACAAGTTTCAACAAGTCAAATTTAATACATTTTTAGACCTTTTTTAGACCTCTTTGAATAGAATTGTAGACCTATTCGCAACACCATATGATAGCTTTTTGTCATTCTCGAGGTGATGAAATTAGGGATTTCACTGCCATACAGACAAAAAAGTCTGAAGGATAATTCATATAAAATAAATAAGTCCCATAATTACTCAAAAGTAAATGTATTAACATAAACAGTTAAGGGTTAGGGTTAGGGTTAACCCTAACCCTAACCCTAACCCTCTTCAACGTGAAGAGAACAAAGTGCACAAAAGCTTCCTTGCAGGACAAGCTAATCTAATTTTTAAGACCTAGCACCTCATTCTTTAGACCCAATTTTTAGAAATCCCTTGCATTTAAGACCTTTTTAGGCCTTATAAATCAGATTGCTGAATTTTAAACTTTAAGGTTTTTAAAGACCAGCGCGGGAACCCTGAACCAAGTCATGTGTGAATCAGTATTCCAACCTTCTCTCAGCCGGTCGGCACGCTTGAGCAGGTCTCTCCTCATCTTCTCAAGGCCATCCATCATCAGTAAGGATTCATATTCCCTTTCCTTGTATGCAGCTCCACCTGGAAAAAAAGGACACCTGTTATACGTTACACACTGACAAAGATCTAATCTCCAGAATGGGTGCATTATTACACATACACAGAGCAACAATGTGATACAACTCAGCAATCAATGGTATACAATACAATACAATTCAATACAAATACTGGTAATATAACTATGTGAAAGTACAATTACTTCATTGAATTTCTCTACATTCATTAGGCTTAGAGGCATGAGCATAACAGACATTACAACCAAATAATTGCCAATGACAATTAAAAGCAATTATTAGTTCCATAGTTAATTAGTTCAGAAGAACACTTTTGCTTGCGTTCCCAAACTCTCATCCTCAACACAGATCTATCGTCTTCACATATCTCACTCCCTCCACTTTCTCCTCATCTCATGTCATGTCATCTCACCCCCCCCCCAGTGCGTATCGTTCCTCTGCTGGTACCTAGCTCTGTGCCTGGTGTCCTGGAGGTCTGGCGAGCCTGCAGCAGCTCGGCCTGATAGCAGTGGGTCAGGTCGTGACACTGCCGTGCCAGTCTGTCCACTTGGACCCTGGTGTCGGCGGGGCTGCCCCCTGGCCAGTCCCTGGGGAACTAATCCACAGACGAGACAAGGACACTGGTCAAGGAGAACAGACGGACTCCGAGAAACGAGCGGTCCCTCGCTGAGCTCACATTTAATAGATTCTCTCTGAATCCTAAAATCTGGCACATTAGGCATTTTCTGGGGAAGGTGACGATGGACATTGAATTGAATTGAATGATGCTTCCCAAACTTCTCCAATAAGAGAGAGAAAAGTAACTGGACAAATTCATTATGGTTGTTACTTGACGCAATTCATTATTCAACAATACTGCTTGTTCCATCTCACAAGTATAACATGTTAAACAAGTAGAGAGCTACTTTCAACTAATCGTTGATTAAAGTAATCCAAGATAAATGTCACATATAGCATGAGAGGGCAATAATAATGTTATTGTCAGATTGAACATAAATATGAAGAATACCCTGGCTGTCACTTTCTCCAAGAAGTGAGTCCTCTCCGCCACTGGCTTGGATTGCACAGTCAGAACTTCGTCCCACAACCTGAAGGTATAAAAAGGCTAGGTTTAACACAGCAAGCGAATGTGACAGCAACACAATACATTCACCTCTTGTTAACTATATAAATGCTGCTGCATGCACAAAGCTGACTGACAACATTATTGTGGGGAGTGATAGGTGTCAGATATTCTGTATCCACATACGATGGTCAATGTATTGACATAACTAACCTGCTACTGACCTGCTTTGTTTTTGTCGTAGAGAGCTCCATTTAGACAACTGGGATGGTATCCTTTAAATGGACAAACCACAAACATGTACAGTATGGGTTGAAAAAGACATGAAACTAATACATATACATTTTTCAATGAAGACAATACTACTTGACTGATCCGCTGGAAATATAACATACTCGACACAGTAATGAACTGTAGAGCAGCAGCATACTCATTCTGTGGAAGTGAAAGATGTGCCTTTGCAGCCCCCTCCTTGTGTGAAACAGATACTGATTCTTCATGAGGGAAGGTGGCCGAAGCTTGTGACACTTCATGTTGTGTTATTGAGGCTTGTGGTTGACCCTGATCGGTCAGACCTGGAACGGCCTGCTTGGCTTCCCCAGAAGTCTGGAGAGGTAAACCCTTTGATGACACAACTGATTGTTTCTGGACAGAACCTCTGACCATGCTGGCCTTGTCTTGTCGTGGATGATGACCTGTCTTCTGCCTTGCACCCCTGGAAGAGTTGGATACGGTAGACTTTGTACATTCTTTTCTCTCCATGGTTGGTTTGGAGATGGATCTTATCCCTTTGGGTTTCACTGAGGCCTGGAAACTGTCCTTGCCCTTCTTCACTGCATCCCCTGCTCCCTTGTTTGGCCCAATGCAGCTGTGAGGTTCCTTGGGGCGTACTGTACCACTGCGAACCCGAAGGGCCTTCTCTAGGACTCGCTCCAGCAATTCCATCTCCTGTCTTTCCTCTGGAGGGACATCTGGTTCTTGAGATGGAAAAACATGCAGACAATGTGCATTATAATCAATTGCAAATTACCAGTGTATGTGCTAAAATATATTGAGCACAGACAGGATAAATCTAATTGTGTGTACCCCATACCTTTTTCAACATTCTCTCTTAATTTAGTTTCTTTGGAATCTTTCTTCTGTGGTTTCCTGGGAAAACAGTGTAATCATGTAAGTCAAAAACGCATTAAAACACTTGACATAGTCCCAAGTGCACAATATAGCTTTGTTGACTATCATTTGTGATACCCTGGAATACAGAGTGAATGGTGGAAGGAGGTGGAAGTGGAGGGGGAAGTAGCCTATAACTTACAAAGAGCGCAGTATCTCCCTGTATTGGTGGATGTTCTCGTTGATTTTAGCCTCTTCAGCTTCGCACGACTTGAGGGCTTTATCCACGATACTAAGTAGTGACATGTTGGTCATTCTGCTGCCTGGGACCTGAACTAGTGGCTGGGACTGTGGTGGTGGTGCACACTAAACAGCAACAACAGGTTAGACAACAATTGCATACGGCAACATTACAGAAGTCGGTGCAAACACCTAGAAAACAACTAGAAAATGCTTGACTAATTCTCCCATAAATGGACTCACGTGGAACTGGCACGTTATTTGCAGAGGTCTTTGGTGGTGGTTCTCATACTGACCCGCGAAGGCAAAGTCTAGCTAACTACAAATGCTAGAAACTAGCTAGTTAGTGGTTTTACTACGTCCAGATGACTGCGACTTAAAACATTCAACATTCTCTAGAATGTATATGGAACCTCTAGAATGTTTTTCATTGAAATACTTTGTAAATGTAAACATTATTCATGTGGAAAACAGCACTCAAGCACTACAAATTGACTAGCTGGAGCACTGAACTTCAACACCTCCCTTGTGGATCTCGCGATATGAATGCTCGTAAGTATGGAAATCTCGCGATATGAATGCTCGTAACTATGGAAACGGGGACGCAGAGGTGTGTGTTCATTGGCTCACTCAACAACGGCAGTTTATGCAGCAATAAGTCGTTTGCTTGCTAGCTACTCATTAATCTCTGCTAATTCACAAAATTGATCAACCAAAATGGAAATGGATTGGTTATATCCTTACGAAGCACCGGATTGGTCATATCCTTACGAAGCACCGGATTGGTCATATCCCACCAAAGCAACACCCGTGAAAATTAATTCGTGGAAATAACCTGGTAAGAAGCTTGTCATCTCTCTTTTAGCTATTACCAGGCAACAGTCTGTGTGTTGCTAACGTATTTTATTCTCCAGCTTTTGTCATAATGTCATTAGAGAGTTTTGAGAGTCATTCCTGTCAGAGTAAAGGTAACAGAGTCATTCCTGTCAGAGTAAAGATAACAGAGTCATTCCTGTCAGAGGTAAGGTAACAGAGTCATTCCCGTCAGAGGTAAGGTAACAGAGTCATTCCTGTCAGAGGTAAGGTAACAGAGTCATTCCTGTCAGAGGTAAGGTAACAGAGTCATTCCTGTCAGAGGTAAGGTAACAGAGTCATTCCTGTCAGAGGTAAGGTAACAGAGTCATTCCTGTCAGAGGTAAGGTAACAGAGTCATTCCTATCAGAGGTAAGGTAACAGAGTCATTCCTGTCAGAGGTAAGGTAACAGAGTCATTCCTGTCAGAGGTAAGGTAACAGAGTCATTCCTGTCAGAGGTAAGGTAACAGAGTCATTCCTGTCAGAGGTAAGGTAACAGAGTCATTCCTGTCAGAGGTAAGGTAACAGAGTCATTCCTGGGCTATACACTTGAACTGAAGACATGGACTGTTTTGTCTTTCTCTTTTCAGAAAGGCAACACGGCTGAATCCTTTCGGACCTTTGTACGGGCTGAATTCAATGGCATTGCGTTGGGAGATTCTCAGAAGGTGGCTGCTTCTGTAGACCAGGGAGCGGAGTACAACTTCACCTGCAGCTTTGAGTGTTTACCTGATGCTCACATGTTGGACGACGTGGCATACAGACCTGTCATACGTGAGCAACCGTCCATTAGTTTGATGTCTGTTTGGCCCTGCTCTGATTTTATAGCTGCAAGCCTCTTAAGGCCTTAATCCACTCAAACATTCCCCTAGGCCTATAACTCATCCAGATGTTCATCCATGTATGTTCACTTTTAATTGGTGTCATCGTTAGTGACAGTGATTGAGATCCTTCCCAAGGAGAAGAAGCGGAAGCGGAAGCAGAAGGAGGAGGAGAAGACTGCAGTTCTAGGGCAGGCTGTTGTGGACCTGCTGCCTCTCCTGCATGGTGGGAACAACACGTACAACAAGATATATAATGTAGTATTTCTACCTTCTGAAATGATGGCTAGGACTGGTGTTATCAAGCGAAAGGTTCTTTATATAAACATCTGCTGACATAGACTTGCCACTTTCAACTCAATAAACAAGCTATTATTATTCACTTTCAATTCTGTACGTTACAATTTGCATTTCTCAAAAACAACAAACTAGGCTATCAACTTCTATGATGTCTTGCTGCAAGGCATTCTGGAACCTGCATTTCTACCCATTCTTAGCTAATACAACAGAAATGTACTTATTTTTTTAACTCTCTTAGCGATAAATAATAACTATTTTAACTGTCAATCAATTATGTGACATATTCATCAATTATGTAACCTATAAAGTTACAACAAGTACCTACATCACCCAGCACCTTGTTTGGAACTGTGTCAGATCATGGTTGTTTTAAAGCAATGACGTTCCTGTTGCACTCAAGGTCAGTGCAGCTTCACACCCACTGTGCTTCTACATCCAACCACTGGCTCTCCTGCAGAGGCACAGGATGGCAGCAGTAAGGTAAGGTTATACTTATAACCTCATCACTTTTTGGAAAGGCAAGATAGGGCTGGCAGTAGCAGCGCCGCAGCTGTGTGTGTGTGTGTGTGTGTGTGTGTGTGTGTGTGTGTGTGTGTGTGTGTGTGTGTGTGAGTGAGTGAGTGAGTGTGTGTGACAGGGGGGCGGGGGGGAGTGGAAGTCCCAGAGTCATCTATCTGCTGTGTCTTGTAAATCATTACATATCATGGAGTGATTTATAGGCCTGGAACCTACGGAGAGACATGGGTGATGTGGGATTATGGTATACTGTGCGTGAGTGTTTGTGTGTGTGTGTGTGTGTGAGTGTTTGTGAGTGATGTCTCTCTGCTTGGTACACAGCCTTCACTTGATGTGACCATCAGTGTCCCCGAGCCTCTGCTCTCCGATGAAGAGCGCTCCATCTCAAATTTGCTGAAGGTTACCGTGGAGACGGCTTACTCTGTCCCTGAGGTATGGAACCCTCCCACTGGATCTGGCCCACCCTCCAGCTACGTGGCTGCCCTGCAGGTCCCCCTTACATACACGGTAAGAGAGGGAGAGAAGAGAGTACGTCACCTTTCTAAAGCGATGCTGTCATCTAAAAACGAAGATTGTGAGCTTCACTGTTAACAATTACAGAGAGCAAGGGTCAGTCTCTCTACTCTCCAGCTTTTGCGACTGTTTGATACGAAGCTCACACACTTGTTATTTACTCCACAGAAAGAGCAGGTGCTGATGTTCTCTAATGGGATGCTGAAGGTCGGTGGAGAGAGGGAAGCTACGAGCAGGCCCAGAAAATGGCCTCTGGGTCCCTTCTTGTCGCCTGGTGCTCAGTTCATACCAGGCTTCTCCATAGAGGGAGAGCCCATTAAGATGGAGGACGGGGATCTCACTCACTAGCATAGAGGTACTCTAGGCATTTAAGGTGTTAAATGACAACAGGCACACTTTTTAAGTAGGTATTAAACATTTTTGTTTTCTTGCTCTGCAAATGTAAACTTACTACATGTAAGTATAATGTTTGGTTCTGTAAGTGATTCCCTTTCCCAAAATGTTCTCCCAGGACAGGGATTTCTGGAATGAGGCAGAGACCAACAGGACGAGAGTGAGCTGGGATACGGAGCACCGTTGCTTCTTGGATCCAGTAGGTGTAGATAGGTGAGATAGAAACAGTCCCATTCATATAGATTTATATTCACAAAAAGTGAATTGGCTGTCGTTCATTCCCTCTATCCTCTGTCCTTCTTAGCCTGACGCAAAGGATCATTGAAAACCGGCTATGGCCAGTAGAGATCATGAGGTCCTCACAGCCTAGAGCTGCCAAGGGAGGGAAAGCTATTACCAGCTTTCCCTGGAAAGCCGGGAAGGACAAGGTGAGGGAGACATGTTAGGAGCGTCAAGGACAATAACATCTTACTGCATGTGATCGTCATTGGACTCTGAATTGACTCTTTTACACAGAACCTTTCTAATCTCTGAGGTAGAATCATGCTTGGTTTAAATTGTGTGTGCTTGCATGTGTGTGTTTATGTTTTAGCAGGGTGAGGATGATGTCCAGATCTCATTCCATGGCGTGGCGTACGTCGACATGGCTCCCCTGCTGTACCCGGGGAGGAAGCGTATCCGTGGAGCATACAGACTCTACCCTTTCGATGAGTCCACCCTGCTAGCCAAGGTGAGAGAGAGAGAGAGAGAGAGAGGCAGGCAGACAGGGATGGTTTTATTTTGCCCTCATATTACAGAACCAGTGTAGCAACTGAGGGGGTAGGAGGAAGGAGGACTAACATAGGGACTAACACAGGGTCTGTGGATTGTGTGTGTGAGACAGTGGGTTTTGAAAAGAGAAAAGGAGTACTGCATGCAAAACCGAACAGACGCGTCATATGGTGAAGTTCATCTTCAGACGCAGCAGTTGTCCAGATTGTGGTCTGTTCCCTGCCAATGCCACGTCCTCACTATTCTCTCTGTTTGTCGGATTCTGTTCAATCTGCGGCAGTGTTTCTAAGCATGTTGCAACTTGCCGATGATACTTGATTCGTTTTTTTGTTTATTCGTGCGAAGATTATTTTATGGATAGATAAAACTTAACCGGCCTTGAAGAAAATATTACTTATTGTTTCATCATAACATTGTTTCTTCTGAAATTCACAATACACAGCGAATTATGCATCCTTTGGAAATCATCACAGCTGTCAATACTACTCCCGTGGGTGGAGTTTTCACTGCTGGATCGTGCCAGTGTTTTGATGAAATTGTTATTCTCCATGTCTGATCTCTGTTTCATGACTCCCTCAGATCCAGTAAAGCTCTAATGTGCTTTAATGCTCTAGCACTCCCCCTGAGGTGATACAATCTGTGATGGGGTTGCCGTGACAACATCCAATCCCTGCTGGTTAGCTTGTGTGTGACCATGTGCTTTAAAGGCCAACCGTACCACCAGCGTCCTGAAAGAGAGTGCCAGGGCCCCTACCGCCCAGGGCAGACGTCGCGCCTCCTCTGTGGGCTCCTGCAAGGTGGCTTCTAGTAAGGTCTTCGACGGCCATAAGGGCGGGAAGGAGACCAAGGAATTGCCCAAAAAAGTAAGGACCGCCTATTTAGCCTATGTGACCATACTGTTTGCATACATGAGTTATTGTATCCTTAACAACACTGGTATCCGGGTGGTATAACACAGGACACACAGGGTGGTAGTTTATCCCCAAGTGTCTTAGAGCAGTGTCTTATTTCCCCTCCGATTGAATCCGGATCCATGTTACAAAAGTGCTTCCCATAGCAATTAGCTGTAAAGCAGCAGCTTGCTGGCTTCATCAGAGAGCGGTGAATCATCTCATTAGCTCATCTGCCCCTGACAAGCCCCCTGTGGCTGAGCAGCCGGACGGAACGGGCGAGGAAGGCACAGCCACCCCACCAACTGAGCATCTGACACCGCAGAAGGCTGCCAGACAAATAACAGGGCTCCTACGCACACTTGTATAGACACACGCACACACACACGCACACACATGCAGGCACGTACGCACACACACAAACACACACACACACAAACAAATAAGTATTCACACACATAGAAACACCTCATGCTGTGATGATGTGATGCATACCTACAGTACTTGCCTACACATGCCCACATACACCTGGGAATATCTATTTCTTCTTCTTTTCTAACCTTTTCCAGCAAAAACTAGGCTAACCATTTCTAGTGCTTGTTTACATTGCTTGGTGTGTTAGAGATCTGAGAGAGGGTGTTGTTTGATTTTCAGCCTGGTACACAGGGGAAGCCAACAACAGAAGACAACGCGACAGAAGTTGAAGCACAAATCAATACAGAGGGGGGGCAGGTGAGACGGTTTCTTGACAACAATCAGATAGTGTCTTACCAAAGATCATGTTTCTAAGAAACAACAAACCTCTACCTCCAATGTGGTAGATGTACGCTGATTCCAGAAGCTATATCATTATTGAAATTGCCTTGGAGAAGTCTCTGGTGCACAAGAGACCACCGGAGGAGTTAGCAAAAAGGTAGTGTTGAAGTTATTTCCAACATACTGTACAGTATAATGCCTGAGTTTTCAATACTTAGGGGAAATAAAAGATGATCTAAAGGGTGTGCTCTTTTGTAGGGTAAGGGAGCTGATTCCTCTCAGACCACCCTTGCCTCATCGACCTGCTAGAGCAGATAGAGTAAGACACACACACACACACACACACACACACACACACACACACACACACACACGGTAACACCACCCTCAGTCATGACATTTGCTTTGAAGGATTGCCATCTTGTGGCCATGCACTAGACTTGTGTATTTCTAGTACTAGCGTGCTGAAGTGTTGACCAGTGATGCTGACCCTTCTGTATCAGGCTGTGCAGGAGTTCCAGAGCCAGATAGCCAGTGTGACCGGCCAGGTTCTGGAGACGTACCAGAATCTGTATGGGTCTGCATTCCTGCCTGGAGCCAAGCCGCTGGATCCAACCACCCAGGAGCAGCGCAAGACCCAAGTCCTGGGAGAACTCAACTACAACCAGGTGAGAACCACACACACACACACACACACACATTTGAATACTTTATTTGGTTCCACAAATTATATTATACAAACAGGGAATCAAATATTTCGGGGCTAAGCAGCACTGAACACTTAAGGGTACACATAACACCTCCTTCTCCACACGGCCAAGCTGCCAATAATAGCTGAGACAGAGCAAAATTTGGCAACCTGTTTGGCCTTTCTTTTAGACATTGCAGCAATTCTCAGACCCCTCATGGTGCATTTATATACATGGCCCAGACTTCCAAATACAAGTATGCTGAATTTGCACTTGTACCCAAAGCTGGTTATCGTACCAAGCAGTGGTTGGTATTTGATATACTTGTCCTGGAAAGTCTGGTCCATGTACAGGTCAAAGGGGCAGCCTACTTCTACAATCAGCACCTCCTTGTGGCTGGTGTCAACAAAGACAACATCAGGTGTATTTGGGATGTTGGAAAAAACATCATTGGCAAAACCAAACCACTCTGGTAACACTCTGGCATGCTTGTACATAGCTGCGCTAGATGGTAAGATGTTTTGTACTGTATCAGACACAATGTCCACAATACGGTCATGACGAGCTATGTACAGGTGTTTGTATGCATTACATCCATTTGTTATGTGTGCAATGGACTCTAGGTGTTGTGAATCCTGATGGTTTAAACAGAATGGACTGTGAGTGTGGGGATACCAGGTGGACAGATTGTACTTGGTCGGTAATACCTGCAGTCTTGCTTTGATGGTGAATTTCAGAACATCCTCACCAACAGCGACGTTCTTATACACTGAGTGTGAGACTGAGTGGTCAGCGAACTGCAAACAGGCTAGCTTTCCCTGTAGTCTGAGTCCACACCAGTGCTGCCTGATCTCAGACTGCTTCAGGCTGAGCAGAACCCTCCTTGCAGAGTCTCTGTGCAGTCCGACAGTCTCTTCCTGCGGTGTTGTGATGTCGGCCTTCACAATCACACAGGGGTCTGTGATCACCTCATCAGAGACAGGGACTTCAGTCTGTGTGTTAAGTTCTGTCCATCTTAGCTGAACTCCAGTCTGGTTGCAGAGGTCATTGAGATCCGGCCAGTCAGACCAGACCCCGAAGCCCTTGGCCTGGGAATCCAGTTTCCCAGAGTCTTTCCTCCTGAAGCCGAGGAAGTCGTTCTGGTGTGCGCTGGCCAGGGGGATCTTCCTTCTGCGTAGATCCAGTAGGAGAGAGGCCCTGGCCATTTCTCTAACGGTGGCATCGTCATTGTTAAGCATGTGGAGCAGGTGGGCTAGCCTGGTGGCTATGTAGGCCCACTCGACATTGGGGACTCCCAGCCCTCCCTCTCCACATGGGAGAAAGATCATGCCCCGTGTGGAGTGTGTGTTGAGGCCCACCCACTTTCTGACCAGCTGGACAGTTCTGTTCGTCATCTCTCTCAGTGCCTTGAGAGGGATGTGCACATTGGCGAAGAGGTGTTGGATTTTGGCCAGAGCCACCTCTCTCACAGCCTGGAGCACACACACACACACACACACAGTCTCATTACAACGACACGACTTCTACACGACGACGACTCACTGCTTCACTGGTTTGTCTCTGTCTCAGATCACTCTCCCTCCATGTCTTGAGTTACATGGCCAGTTCCCTCTAATTCATGAACTTTAGTAGATTCTCTTGCTCACAGTCTGTCCTTTCTACTGCTCTTGCTTGCTTCCTTTTCCAGACTATGTCAGCGGATTCCCAGGAGACTCAACCTCGCCCCCTGCTGGATTGTGCCCAGCTCATACATTTTGCCGAGGAGGCTCAGCTGAATGGGGACTACCAGCTGGCTGCCCAGTACTACCAGGAGGTACTTTACCATTCACACAGTACTGTCATGAGACAGCAGGTCTACGCTCTCAAATGTTTTCAACCTAGTATAGTTTTGTTTTATCCATAATTCAATCAAGATGACAGCATGTTTATGATCCAGAGGCAAATGTGTAAAACATCGACAAAATGGTATGACAATTTTGGTCATTTCTTGTTGCCCCCCCCAACAAGGATACTGTACTGTATGGAGCAAATTTACTGAGTGCTTGGTTGGTTTCTGCCCCTGCAGCAGCTGACTCGGGACCGCAGTGACCCATCCCACTGGTTTGACTATGGGGCCTTCCTCATGCTGACTGCAGACTACCAGAAGGCTGAGGAGTGTTTCCACTACGCAGTGTCCATAGAGCAGACACACCTGCCCAGGTGAGGGGAGGAGAGTAGAGACCCATAGCTTTACCACATCCAGTGGAGCCAAAAAGAAATGAAGTAATGGGGTTATTGTCTTTCTGTCTGCAGCCTGCTCATGTGTGGGATCCTGGCAGAGATGGGTGGGCGTCATGAGGAGACAGAGACCTTCTTTGAGGGAGCCACCTGTATCGACCCAACCAGTGTGGTAGCCTGGACCCTGTTTGGTGAGAGCACACAACCAGAAAGGGAGACACTATAACCTTAGTGAACCATCTTTATCTTTATTTAAAAAAAAGTAAATGTCTGAGGTGCTCAAATGACACGGTACACTCTGTTGGTCCTTTGTAAAGTGTTATGATGAGACTGTTCTCTAACTGTCCCTCTGCTTTAATAACGCAGGTCTCTGTGTCTGCTTAGGTTTCTTTCACCAGGTTGAGGGCCACTTCCTCCAGGCAGAGATGGTCTTCTTGGAAGCCACCAAGCAGATGAGGTCAGCCCTGGTGGTCACTCCCCCCTGCAGAGTAGACCCAAGACTGGAGCCCCCTGGGGAGGAGGAGCAGGAGCAGGAGCAGGAGCAGGAGGCGGGGACCTGTGCGTCCCTCATCATCAAGACAGGTGAATATCAAAGTGTAGAAATACCACGGTTACCTGTAGATTTCCACTATCGATAAACGGTAGGTACAGTATGTTTCATGTTTTAATATCTCATTTGGTCATGCAGACTTTTGGTGCGTTTGTTATTGAAAACTGTGATCCTCTGGCTGGTGTTGCAGATGTGGAGGGAGACCAAGAGTGTGAGGTGACGGGGTCTCAGAGCAGCCAGGGGAGCAAACCTGGGGAAGGACAAAAGGGAGGCGCTGATCCTGAACCTGCTGCTATGCAAGTCCTAGCAACTCTCCCACCAGCCTGAACACCACCATCTATATGGAAACTGTGAAGTTCCTGCTACAGAATAACGCACTACAGGTGCAGCACCAAGACAAGTCACACTTCTTCACACATGCCAATGAACGCACTCATGTGTTATTCATGTGTTAACACACAGTGGGGGAAATAGGTATTCAACACAAAAATGATTCAACATATTTCCATTGCAGCTATTCACATGAAGTTTAGACCAGACATTGGTATTAACTCAATCAAACTACACAGCTAAATACATTGTATTTACAGTATGTGCAATCAAGTGGAATGACACAGGAAAAAAGTATTGAACACAGTAAGAAAAAGCACTAAACCAGCTCATGCCACAAATGAGTCATGAATCTTCAAGATTGAAAGACTGTCTGTGTTGAAGAATGGGCCAAAATCCCACCTGATCATTATGAGAGATTAGTTATTTCGTACAGGAAGCGTCTTAAAACTGTCATTGGGGACAAAGGCATCTCCACCAAGTATTAAATACATTTCAATTAGCGTGTTCAATACTTCTTTGTCATTCCCCTTTATTACACATTAATACAAATGTCTGGTCTAAATTTCATGTGAATAGCTGCAATGGAAATATGTTGAATTAAGACATTGTTGATGTGTTGACTACTTAATGCAGCTGCCCAGGGGAGATTACAGCAGCGTCCTGGACAGCCTGAACAAGGCCCTCCATGACGGCTTTCAGGTATCCATTCCCAGCACCTCTTATAATGGTTTGGTTTGTATACTATACATACGTACATAACATCACTATGTCATATGATTTCTTTGTGTCCAATATTCTCTGCAGGACCCAGATGTATGGGTGTTGAGTGGTCACTTACACTACCTGACTGGGGAGTATAACAAGGCACAGGAGTGCTATGAAAGGACCCTGGACTTTGTGACAGACGCCTAGGATACACACCCAGTCTACCTGCGTCTGGGGTCCATCTATCTGCAGAAAGGAGAGGTGAGATGGGCAGGCGAGACACATTTGTGACGTATATCGGTTAATGTTCAAACTGTCTATGTTACTATTGTCTGTGTTACTATTATGTGGACTATTATGTCAGAGGTGCTTTTATTTAAACAAAACCCTTTTCTATGGCCACTAACCCTAACCCTAAGTTTGAGAAGGCAAAACCGACTTACCTGCGTGCCTGTAAGAGCTCCCCATCCTGCCTCACCTGGCTGGGACTAGGGACTGCCTGTTACCGGGTGAGAACATCATGCGTTCTCTTACCTAATAATTTCAATGACTCAACAGTAATTTCCGATTATCATTGTTGTTATCATACTATGTGTGTGTGTGTATGTGTGCAGCTTGGAGAATTGACCGAAGCAGAGGATGCATTGACTGAGGCCAACACCTTAAACAACAGGAACCCAGAGGTGTGGGGTTACCTATCATTGGTTTGTTTGCAGGTGAGTGTTATAAATGAAGTTTCCATAAGTTCAGAAAGGACCGTTTAAGTCCATCAGATGCCGGACAGCTGATTCACTCTGTTGCAAAGCATCATCACATATTCAGAGACAAGGTTTAAACAAGTTATGCAACACTCCGCCTTGGTTAAACAGTGTAACAGCACTGGCTATGAGAGTATTGTTGGTCGTCTCACCTGCCGCCCCAGCCTCTACCCGCTCAGTCGCTCTGTATTTGCCCACCTACAGGGAGTTTGATAAGTTATGGGGGCTCCCTGCCTTATGTTACTGTATTTATCCTATTATTTGGAGCTTTTTTATGATTCATTGAACAATATATACATGTACAGTAATATATGGTGATGCCCACCCCTAATACGGACTACAAACCTTAAGCACACAGCCACTTTATTACTGAACTATCCATTATTACTAGGTGTACCACTAGTGTATCCTGTCTTACCAGTAATATTGTCACCTTTAACTTGTATTACGCCTTATGTCTTGTGCTGCAATGTCAGGAACCGAAGCCTAAGAATGTTACTCTCTTACACTTGTGTAATGTAACATAACAAATAACAATAAACTTAAAACATTCATGGCTTTTCATCTTCTGGTTAGATGATGAACTGTGTTTCTTTGTCTTAGTACTTGTCAATGACAATAAGGTTGAATCTAATCTAAAAGGAAAAACATGATTTAGGTTAGGATAATAAACGCAAAGGGAGATATCTGTTTTTGCAAAACAATCCCTCAAATATGTTGTACAGTTTAATCGGGAATCATATTTAATTGGATCTGTAATTAAAAGTTCTGACCATTTATAGGCAACTATGGGCGTAAAAAAGGGTGGGAGAAGACGCTCGTTCACGTGCGCAAATGTAGAGTTGATTGTGATTTATAAAGGGAAGCAGGCGTGGAACTTGCGCACCGCAAATTCCACTTGCGTGGGCACCGTTTTATGAATCCGAATGTTGGTGTGTAAATGTTCTTGCTTTGCTTACGTACGCAAGCTTTTTACGCCAGTTCTACACAAAGCTTTATAAATGAGGCCCCAGTTGTTTTGATGGTTGGTATCCTAGTTGTGTGTGGAAAATAAAACGCTGACACTGTGTTTACACCGTGTACATGTTACTTTCAATAAACATGATTGTAGAACATGATTAATACACATGATTGATAGCCGGTTGAATTGCTAGTTTAAATAGCAGTGTGTTATACTCTTAGCACTTGTAAAAGTGGTGGTGATTAGCATCTAAACATATGTAAATGTCTTAAGTGGTCACGAATGTAACCAGGGTAAGGTCTGAGCTCCCATGAAAGCAGTAAAATCATACATCTGTGGGGGTCGCTAATAATACATTACCACAACCATTATTTGATCAAAAATGCCAATGTAATGAGTATTATTTATATGAGAAATATTCTAAAATAAACACGTTTTCCAAAAGAACTAGCGCACCAGCATTAATCTCCTGTGAATGACAGTATGCCTTTGACTGCCTGCACTTTACCACCAAGACACTATGGGGCGCAGTAGAATATTGTGCAACAGCAGAATATGATCGTTGAGCGCTTGCGAACGTGAAAACACGATTATTGAGAAGAAAACATTCAGTAGCTAGCTATCATGCCGCCCCAAAAAAGGCCACTGCTTCCGACCGAGTCGACAAGCCTGGAAAGTTTCGTGTTTTCATCCAAGAAACCAAACTTGAATTCAGCTGCCCTGTTATGACACCTAACGTTGAAACTGTTGAAATAGCAGAGCTCAAACAAAACCAAGTGCTTCCGAAGAAAGTAGCAGAACTCCCCTCCAGTATGTATAAGGAGACAGCTAGTTCGTTCAGAGCAGCTTATACTGTCGCTAAAGAAAGGATGCCTTATACAAAACTGAATCCAATTATGAAACTTAATGAGATGAATGGCACGACAGTTGGCCCCTGCTCACCGATCCGATCATTCATGTGCCCAGATTGTAGAGCACATTGCACAAGAGATGAAACAAATTCATTTCTAATGTCAAATCACTTGATTCCCGTAGTAGCATAACATTAGATGAAAGCACAATTCATGGACAAGCATACATGATTATTTATTGTCAGGTGCGATGTCACTGGAAATGGAGATGTGGACAATGTGTCGTGCTAACAGGAAAAGTGAATGGACTGTATAGCAAAAACAACAAAATTATTGGCAGAGATACCCGTGACTATCGCTTATAGCTGTTGTTTCATGTGGTGCTGTTGATGTGGTGAAATTAGTAGCCTATGGCTAATTAAAACTTGTAAGTCCCAACGCTGTGTGGGCATGATTCGCGCGCGTGCATGAGAACATTTCGCACTGTTATTTTGGAGACCCCCACAAAGCTCAGCTTATAACTCTAACCCTGAATGTAACCAACAACTGTCATTATTACAAACCAATATACTGAAACCCCTCTACAGGAAGCGTTTGCCACGCATGTCAGTAGAATTTAGGATTCATGGTAATAGTTAGTTAATAGCTTATTTCAGTTTGTCCAGCAGCTGGTGGATATCCTCTTGGCCATGATGCACTCCTTTGAGTCCCCTGGGAAGGTTGCGACAGGAGGACAGGCTCAAGTAGTTTAGAGCTGTAGACTGGCCGATGATTAACCTGCAAAACACAGAAAACATAAAGTTTTCTGATTTGAGTGGTTGCTGTAGAGGGCAATAGGGGTAGGTAGTGAATAGTGAATTGGACTGGTGATCAGAAGGTCATGAGTTCAAATCCCACCTGGGAACACCATCACTAGTGTGCCCTTGTGTAAGGCACTTAGTCCTACATTACTTCAGGGAGATTGTCCATGTAATCTGTAATTGTAAATCGCTTTGGATAAAAGTGTCTGCTAAATGGTTAGTGTAAAAAATGTAAATAATTAAGGGCAGGTCACAAGTGTTGTGATTCAAAGTAGTAGTAGTTTTTTTGTCTTGTTATGATAAACCAAATCAGGAGACGTATCCAACACAATATCTTAAGTTAAAAGTATTGGATTCATTAGTAGTTTTCCCCAATAATGAGCTTTCAGTTGAATGGTGGAGGTTGGAATCAGATGTGGTCTACCTGAGGGCAGATGTTGTGACCTTGGTCCCGTTGAGGTTGAGCGACCGTATGGAGCCGGCACCTGTTCCCTGCGCCAGGTTGGCCATGGCCCTCTCCAAGTCCTCCTCAGGGGAGAGATGGTTTGTGAAGTCCAGCTCCTGCAAGGTACTGCTCCATTTCTGGGTCAGCAGATGGAGTCCCTTCCACCATTCAGGCGCCAACGCCTTTTTGTTGAGGTGCAGGCCCCAGAACAGACACTCAAGCTCTGATAAAAAAACAGCACAGAGAAGAGCAAGTGAGTTTAGAATATATAATCTGTGTCGTCACTGGTACTTCCTGGTAAGTAACCACTGAGGTAGCAAGAGAGACGAAGTCATATCATGCATTTGATTTAGGGTTAAAGGTCACATGTTGTATCAACAATGGTCTGGATGAACATGCCTGTCGTGTTGTGGACTTATAAAGCAGGATAACAAGCATGTACACATTCAACTGAACATCTCTGCTATTCTATTCATATCGCTGTGTACAGAGCCACCCAGTGAGGGTATGGCCCCTATAGAACACAACATAGAACAATACCTTCACAAGGGAGACCAGTAAGGACATGTGATGTAACACACGGGCAGCCTCTCAGGTCCAGCACACGCAGCTTGGGGGAGTCGTAGAGAATGTCCTCTAGGGCCTGGTCGGTCATGTTGGACATATAGGTGGTGGCCAAACACAGCTCCTCCAGCAAGGGGAAACCAGAGACGGCGCCAGACCCGTTACGCATCTTTTTGGGAATTGGTACGACATTCAGCATCCGAAAGGTCTGGAACAAACAAGAACAGATAAGTAAAGCTCAGGTGGTGTGTTACATTTTACATTTGAACATTTAGCAGACGCTTTTATCCAAAGCGACCTGAAGCAGGATTCATCCAACCTCATTAATTAAATGCTGTTCTATTCTATTCTCAAAGGGCTAATATTTCAGTCCCTTAGAAACTATAGAACCCAAAAGGTTCTACTGTCCTTGTCAGAGAACCTCATGTGTGTCGGTTGTCTTTCACGCTGTACACAACCAGCCACCCTTGGTAAAAGCCCAGATATAAAACCATGGTGTGTTGTTCTGTTTTAAGCCATGGAAACTGAATAGAAATGAAAATGTTTACCCTAAAATTGGACAATAAAGCTTTTGAACTTGAACGTGATCAATACAATGAATGTATGTTTAAAAGCCTTTATGCCTGTGCATCCTGCTTTCAATTACTTGATCTGTTACTCTCCAAATTAACATTTAACAACAGTGGATGTTTTAGTACCAAAATCTACTACTAAAAAAGTATTGGTATGTCATGGTAACAAACAGAAAAATCACTGTCTCTGTCTGGTGGGTCAATCCTAAGTACAATACCTGCAGTTTAGGACAGCCATTTTGTAGAGCTTGGACACAGATGGGAAGCTCGCAGTATCCGTCGTCCAGCTTTGTGTTGATCTCCAGCAGTTGTAACTCAGGGCAGCATCCTTTCTATAGAGTTATCAAGTTCATTGGGTAATTAGCTAATGCAATACATGTATTGTAAAATCAGTGTTGGGGAAGCTATTCTGAAAATATATTTAACTAGATTACCAATTACTTAACAAGGAAAGAAGTTGAACTATACTAAAACTACCCGTGAGAGAAATAGTCTGAACTATACTAAAGCTACTTGGAAAAAAGTAGTTTACTACATGGAAACTACTTTATCCAACAAATGACAGTCTGTTACTGAAAGATGACCATCACATGTAGAGTTCAAAGTCAACGAGGGGAATGATGATTCAATGATAGTGGGTAGAGACTGAAATCATCATCCTCATTCAGGTCTCCTGAATTAGGAATTCATAGAAGGGTAAACTTACAGAGATGGCAGCGAGAAGTCTGTAATTTCTGCACCCGTGGGTAAACAGAAGTTGTCTAATCTGACGGCCATGGGATCCCAAGTAGGTGAGAAGGGCTTCAACCTGCACCTGTAGCAACAATAGAAAACGATCAAAGATCTATCTATCCACTATAACACAAAGCATTTCTCTAGTCCTATTACAATGAATGTCTGTGAAATTCAGAGTAGCCAAAAACACCAACACGTAGTGAACATTATGATTCGTCAAGACTAAAAATCACTCCACCGCCAGGTAAAGTATCAGACTGTTAAATATTTTGACAACAGCGTGTGCGTTTGGCTGTGTGTGTGTGTGTGTCATCCATTACATGTTTGTGAACACACTACTTGGTCTACCTCTGAGTACTGCACGTTGATGCTATCCAGAGAGCGACAGTTGTCTGCAAGGCTCCGGAAGGCCTTCCCCGTTACACCAGTACAAAAGCACAGCTTGAGTGAGCGTAGGTGAGGGCAGGACCGGGACACAACCTATTTGGAAACATTTTAACATTTGACATAACATAAAGGTTGATAAAAACAATGGCTTGCAAGTGCCTTGATCCAATTGAAATGTAGAACAAGTATCGCACAACGAACATATTTTGTTAATGGAGGCACGAAATAGCAAAACAACATTATGTAGCCTTACCTCTACAACATAGTCAACTTGGTTTTTCCAGTGATTAAGGGAAAACTCTCTGAGTTGAGAGAACCTGAAAAACAGACAGACATGTATAATAACACTGTACACACTTAGAGGTGTTTTAAGGTGAAAAGTTGTAGGAGCATGCGATATCCATCCATAAGACAACCCAACATTTCCCAGTTGAAGTTACCAGAATTCATAGTTACTGTACCAGGATGGAATCATACCAAACAATAGGCCACTGACCTGTTCTGCGCGAGCCAGCTGATGGTGTTCCTGATCTTCAGTTCTGTTTCAGGTAACTGGGTCTTGCCTGGTTCTAACCAGCAGTGGCCAACAGAAACATTCCGCCAGAGAGTTGGACTGGCTGCTGCACCGTTCCATAGATGGCATACTCTGGCCGCTCTGCATCGGCGGGACAGAAAGCAAAATATCATCCTCTATCACCAGAGATTTGAAATGCCTATTTATTGATTTAGTGGTATATGCCTTGTGTATGTGTTGTGTTTGACTTACTGATGTCCATATATGAGTGGATTAGGCTGCATCTATTTACTTCATCATATTTTAATAGTTATTTTATGTTCAAATAAACTAAAAGGACAAAGAAACATATTTTAAATTGATAACTTGGCAGTAACTATGATCTATGTGCATTACATGAGTTTAATGACACTGAGATGAGCACCAAAAAATGCATTACCTGCACAAAAATGGTACAGCACCGTCTTTCTGAACCACCAACTTAAATATATTAACTAACACCTCCACAGGTAAGCTTTGACCCCATCTGTCCAACCCCTCCTCTGAAAGGTGCTTGACCAGTGGCTTCTTCTTTGTTGGATTCGTCTTGACTACCTTCTTCCTCTTAGCCCGAGTGTTATTCGCTCTTCCTTTGATTTTCCTCTTCTTGCCTACTTTCTTGACTGGGTCCCAGGCATTGTCATACTGGCTACTGTTGGCTATAATCAGAAGCATGTCCTCACCTTCCTGTACAGTATAGCCAGGTCTTGGGGTGCAAATTACTTCAGACTTCTTTTTGGGTTTAGCAGCATCAGTTTTCACTGATGCCCCTCCTGATCCACTAGACGGGGCACTGGCAGACATGCCAGGAGAAGACGCAGCACCGTCCCCTGACTCCATCTTCAATAGGTCTCCAATGGTCACCTAGCCCACAAAAGCACTGGACACAAATCCCGACTTATCCACGTCTGTAACACAAAGAAATGAAAACAGTAATCACTGGAGCCCACAAATTAGTACTTCGAGGCCACGAATTAAGTAGCCTATTTTGAGGCAACAAATGACTAGCCTATTTCGTGGACACGAAATTAACAAAGAGATCCTCTGTAACCTCCTGGACTCCGTAGTATTCTACTCTATACCACTCTGGGTAGACCTACCGTTAATTGTCTCGTTAGGAGGACGAGACTACCTAGAATAATAGGCAAGCATTAGCAAATAATAATGTTCTCATTGATCAAGCTGGCTGGATATGGTATACATATCCAGCGTCTTTGAGCCTCGGAAAAGCGCTATATAAATGTAATGAATTATTAATTATTATTATTATACACCTCCAAGCCGTGTAAAACGGATCATTTGCCCTCCAAGTAGGGTGCCGTAGCGCTAGTTGAAACGCACGCAAACATAATCACAGCTGAGCATCACGACAAAATAGCTTGCTTTTAGCTCTACTTTCGCAACAACAACAAAATCACAAGACGATATTTTTAGGACTTACTTAATTACAATATTAGTAGCAACTTCTTCTTCTTCTTCTTCTGTTGGATATATTAGTAGCAACTTCTTATTCTGTTGGATATATTAGTAGCAACACCATTCATTCCGTCTTAAATGTGTTGTAGCTAGTAAACAAGACCCACAATGCAACAAAACCCACAATGCATTTCAAACGCAGAAGGTCCAGATTGGTCAAATTGCCACACTGGTCCCACCCCTCCAGAACATTATCCAATCAGGTCACGTCAATGATTCTGAGCCGGGAGAGGAGAAAAAGAACAACGACAATGCTGGTTGCCTCATTTGTAAACTTTTGTCTGAAGCTGCCAAGAATTTTAGGAGAAAACGAAAACAGGGTAGGTGGTGGAACGTGTTAATTTATATGCAGAAAAATGCCGTATATTATCAGAAAAAAAGTTGCTATTGAAACAGAAGAGAAAAGCATGCTGGCTAAAAGCTAGCTATGCTAATGATAACCAATGCTCTCTGTTTTCTGAGTGAGTTCTCCCTGCAGCGAGCTTATTCCAGAGTAGCTAAATGTGGTAGCTTTGCTAGCTAGCCAATGCTAGAAAAACTGATCGCAAATTACTTCCAAGCGTTGAGATATAACATATAGGTCTAACCTGCTTAGAACCAATTGTGTTATGTGGTTAGCTTAGCAAGCACCTAAGTACTTTGTCACACAGCTTATATTAGCACTGCACCAGTAGTAGTATCATTATTTTGTTTCTAAAAACAGTATTTCTATTTTCTCATTTATTCATATAATTATCAGGGCTGCCAAGTTTCACCAAAAGTTTGGAGTGAGATTTTTTGGCGGTGGAGCGACCCAAAACTGCACGTTTATTATTTGTCTGCACCCAAAACTGCACCCAATTATTTGTCCTAGTTTCCTGCAATTTTACATGTTGTTCATAATAAACCAGCACAAGAAATGAAAATAATTAACATTTTATAAAACAAGACAAAAATTCAGACAATATATCATATTTATGAAATCTTAATGAACAAATACAGTAGCCTACAGACTCTAAAAGAAAATTGGGCCCCATCAACAGTACTCAGCCCCATGGTCAGCAGCAGAAAGACCCTTGGTCATCGTCTTATATACAGTGCATTGCTCATAGATGGCTATCATGTTATACAGTAGGCTACATACATACCAGGGTTTTTCCTGGGTCAGAATGAGGCCTTGGTGGTTGATCTTGTGCGCCTGTAGCGCGGCCATTTTTTTTGAGGGACCCCCAATTGTTGTATTGTAAATTGCAATTGGGTCATTGACGGATAAGACTTTTGAACAGGCCAATTTTTAAATACTAAAAATAAGGATATATTTGGCCATTGTTCAAACATTTGGAATGTAGTGTACATATACATTTATGCAAAAACTCAAAATTAAGAGATTTTAGTGTTTTTAAAGTTGAATTAATAGGACACAGCCTTAAAAAAAGTCATTTGGGGCGACCGTAATTTATCTAAACATTTCCTCAACATTACTAATATTTTAACAAGTATCAGTAATTAAATAAACAGTTTAAGAAAGACAGGCTTGTGTGCCCTTTCATTTTTTGTGAACCACGATTTGACAAGTTTATTCTATAATGGCAGTGTCTCCCTTGTAATGCAGTTACAATACCAATTTTCGCTCTAAAACCCATAAAACTGATTTAAAATGTGTACAGATAATATCCACTTAAGCATGGTATACAGTTGATTAATATTTGAGTCAAAACTGATGGATATTCTATTTTGAATTTAGTACAGTTATTGCCAATCGTTGGTTACCCCACATGACAGATGGTCGCCCCAAATGATGAGAAAACTGCAGGCAGTTAAAAGTCTATTTGAAATGTACACAATACAGTTCAGACGAAAGAAAACTGAACAAAGTTTTTATTACAATCTTTTCAAGTGGTCAAGTCAAAAATATTCTTCAATTCATTCAAATATCACAGAACTAAAAAGTTTTAAAACGTGAAACGCATGGTATGTTAAGCTTCGTCAGGAACATTCAAATATCACAAATGTTAAAAACATTAAACATTTAAAAAGTTAAAGTGCAATGGACATTACATGCTTCAGGAACTTCTTCAAGAACAAACATTTCACAAATGTCCATTTTCATGTCCTAATGTCATCTCATCTTTGGTTTTGTCAATCTATGAGAGAGAGAAAGAGGGTTAAGGAGCATCACTTTTGTGGACCCTGGTAGTCACATTGAACAGGGATTAACAATTTCAGTCAATAAAAAGTAAACAGTTGTATGTATGGAATACAAATGAAACACCAACACTGTTCTATAAAGTCAATAAACAATAAACACCAACATAGTTGCATGGATGAAATCAACGCTAAACAACTACAACACAGTTGTATCAGTTCCCCATATATGGCCTACAACACAGGCTGGTTGGAGCAGTGGATCATTTGTTACATTAAAACAATGTTTAGGAACATCAGCATTTAACAAACTAGGCTATTTCCATTTCATTGTTACAGTAATTTCATTGTCTTTGCTATTGTCATTTCATTCTCATTTGTCACTTCCATTTTCTTTTCGTTCCTTTATTTCCCCATTTTATTGCCATTTCATTTTCCTTACTCATTGCATTGTGACCAATGACCATCTAATCATTGTGACCAGACTCATGGCAAACTGCAGGCATTTCTTTAACACCAGGGGCCTCATTTATAGAATATGGATAAAATGTGATCTTACCCTTGGCGTACGTAGAAAACCATGTCAAAATAGTGAATCATAAAATTTCAACGTGAGTCAATTTGACAGTGGAAACGATCGTAGCTCTACGTCAGGTCTTGACTTGACGTACGCACATTACCTACTAGTTATGCAAAGTTATTACAGGCATGTGAGCCGCACTCGAACACATTAATGCCTACTTAACTGTAATTCATGCGAAGTGAAAGTGGCTCGTAATAAAATTAACAATGTTGTTATCAGCCGAGAAAATTAGTTTAATTCAAGATTTAAAGGGAACTGATGTTTATGATTGTATTTCAGTCTTCCTTTATATGCCATTAGGCTATTGTATGGTGTAATCATTCTAAATTGAGGCGTGATAAAGGCAGTCGGGTATATCCCAGCCCTCCTTCAGCCGCATCCTGCCTGATGTGATCGGGGGAATTCGGGGGCGTGCGTTTGCGACCGCGCGTCTATTTCTGATAAGACAGTCGATCTCCTCCTCAGTAAAGTTTCTCTTCTTTTGTTTGTCTACCATCGTGTGAACTCGTCAAAGGTGCTGCTCAACACCTCAATCAAGCCTATTTATAGCACTTGGCTTAATTCAGCCTCTATAATTGAGCCGCTATCACAGGGCGTAAATACAAAGCTCATTCACCTGCGTTCAATTTCAAGTATATTTGTTATTTATAGACGGAAGTACGTACGACAGACATACGCAATTTTAAACAAGCACAGCCCGTTTTATAAATAATGCTTTGATACATTTCAGTCATTTGCCAGACTGAAAACCAAAATAAAAGAGTTGGGACAGTCAAGTGATGAGAGGATATAGTCCCTGCAAGTTCAAGTTCAAGTACATTTTATTTGTCACATGCATATCGTACAGGTACAATGTACAGTGAAATGTTACTGCCGGCTCCTAAGAAGTGCTACAAGAATTTACAAATTACACGAGCAGGTTTAAAATCACACAAAATCACACTCAAATCACACAGAAAAACAAAGGATATGTACAGTAGGTTGGAGGGGGGGGTGAGTATGCACAGATGACATTTGCAGGTTGGGTAAAAAAGATACTATTAGGTTGGACTATATAGAGATGCAACAGTGTGTACAGGTCAATTTACAAATCAATATGTACAGTTTTATAAATATATATAATATACTACTAAATATACTAACATCTATCATAAATATAAGGTGCTGTAGTTAGTCAATATTGCGGGGGGGGGGCATCCTGCTGGGGGCAGGGGCAGTTGCCTGGCTGTGGCCTAGGTGGTGTCATTCAGGTCACGGATGGCCTGGGGGAAGAAGCTGTTCTTGAGTCTCTCCGTGTTCGCCATGTGAGAGCGGTACCTTTTCCCTGACCGCAGCAGAGAGAACAG
This sequence comes from Nansenia antarctica, assembly GCF_963989245.1. NCBI lineage: Eukaryota > Metazoa > Chordata > Actinopteri > Argentiniformes > Microstomatidae > Nansenia > Nansenia antarctica. The sequence continues at coordinate 61,689,833 of NC_137675.1, read as the reverse complement.
TCCAGGGTGGCTTGGGTCCTTCAGGATTCTCTTGGCCTTGGTCTTGCACCGCCTGGTATAGATGTCCTGAAGGCGAGGGAGTGGTCCCCCTGTGGTGCGTTCGGCTGCCCGTACCACTCTCTGAAGGGCCTTGCGGTCCTACATGGTGCTGTTCCCGCACCAAGCTGTGATGTTCCCCGTCAGGATGCTCTCGATTGTGCATGAGTAGAAACTCCGGAGAATCTGGCGGGACGCTCTGAATGTCTTCAGGCGTCTGAGGTGGTACAGTCTCTGTCTTGACTTCCCCACCACAGTGCCTATGTGTTGACCATGTCAGGTTCTTGGTGATCTGGATACCGAGATACTTTAAGTTGTCCACTCTCTCCACGGGGGCCCCATTGATGTTTAGAGGGTTGTAGTTCCTCTCCTGCTTCCTCCCAAAGTCCACCAGTATCTCCTTCGTCTTGCTGACATTTAGAAGGAGGTTGTTGTTCTGGCACCACTGGGTCAGGTGCTCTACCTCCTCCAGATAGGCACCTTACACATGTTAATAAGGCCCTGTGTTGGGCTGTATGTTTCTTTTTCAGACTGGTAGAAGAATTGAGGCAGAGCAGTCCTACAAATACACCATAAAGGTAAGTGCTCTCCATTGTCATTTCATTATCTAATAAAATATTTGTCATGGTTTTCCACACACTAAAACCTGTTGATTTGTGCTTTTGCAGTTGAATCTACAGAACGAATCCGTTCTACGTGAGATCAAGGACCTGCAAGAGCGTGTTGGCTTTGGAGATCCAAGCTTCTGAACAGGAGCTAGCTAGCTCCATTAATTTTCTGAGAGTAAAACAAATACATTTGACAATGAGTTCCTGGCATAGTGATTAACATATGTAAATTATAGTGGGTAAAGGAAACATGAGACACCACTGTCTACACCTGTGTCTTGGCTGTTTGCTGATTAAATTGTTTTCAATCGTTTTCAATCGTTTTTTTCATTCTCATAAAGAATCTACTAATTTATTGTATAATGATGTTCAAATATGTCATTAGATTATTTTGGCTATAAAGATTGAGTGAAATAGGAAGCATGATAAAATATGAATCATGACACAATCTAAGATAACTTAGATAACTTGCTGCAGTTATTTTTTGCTACATCGATGGAGACGGTCATAAAGTTATCTTGTTGCATAACTTTCAAAGAGTAACCACAGAGTTTATACTCTTTAGAATTGGCAAAAATGTGTGAGGGCCACGTGATTTCATTTTGGCAACTCAGCTCAGCACTTCCTGTTTCCAGCTAGTAAACATTGGACAGCTCCGCAGACTGGTGATAGAGGTAGGCTTTGTTATTGTCTCTATCTGGGACACTTATCTCTTTCTATAGTGGATCAATGTAAGACTAGATTAGCATAAATAGGTTTCGATGTAGACATTTCCACTCCGAACTCAGCTGTCTAGCTGTTGTTTTACATTGTTGCATAGCACGTCTAAAAAAGAGCTAGGCTAACTAACGTTAGCTACATTAGCATATCAAACTGATGCACTTGACTTGTCTGATGTCATATTCCACTAACTATCTTAGTTGCTGAACAAAGTCTTCGTTTTCCAAGCCTTCTTTGTAAACAAGTGTTTGCCAGTCGGCGAAGACATATCCATTCTAGTGCCAGTCGAGAATTGCTATCAAATAATATTTGTGGTCGATGACTGACAATATTTACAGTGATATCTTTATCCTACCTATGCTTGTGTACTGTAAAATAAATTCTGATTCTGATTGAATACTTTTTTGTATCATTACAAGACTAACTATAACAGTTACAACAACCATAAATAATAATAAGCTGGGTAATTAGCTTAGGTAATACCTTGCTAGGTAATAATGTTATAGCTGTATAACTATAGCTGTCTGACCCAGTGACCAGTATTGACAGCTGATAGCTGTCAAGCTAGAGGGGGAGTGGTTGGGGGTGGGGTTGACCAGCTATTGTTACCGCCCATTACCTGCCTGTGTGAAGGTGTGAAAAAGTCCCAAATCTTTGAAGGGCTTTTTCTCAGGATTTAGTTTTCAGGGTTAACAAGTTTCAAATACTCATGTTGTCTTACATTTTTTCCCGATGTCTATGTATGACACATCATTTGAAAGATTACAATCTGTAGTTTAAGCATATGTAAAAAACAGAAAAATGACTTTGCCCCCTCTTTGATCATTCCACCAGATCGCGTCACATATAGTCCCTTCGTTAAGGCTGTGTTTTAGGGATTTGTCTGAATATTTCAGAGAGTATCTTATTGCCATTTTAGATACAACCAACACATCTGTGTCAGGTTCAGAGACTATCCAGTCCTAAATCGCCAATATTCACATAGCAAGCTAGCAAACACCAGAATAACTGTTTGTAGAATAATGCACAATGTGTGTATGAGCTTCTTTGTTTGACCATCTCTCTGTAGTTCCAGGCACATTCATTGTTGACTTCTGCCTTTACTATGAACACCATGGGCCCCCATGCTGGCCCCTACTAGGCTGTGCCAGCTGTCCACTCTCTTTCTCTCTGCATACTGGTACTGTTGTCACTTGTGTGTCACTGCCAGAGAGTCACACACATTCCCTTATCTCTGGCGTCCTGCATAAGGTCACAGCTGAAGAAACTGGCACAGAGGACGTATTCCCGTTGACCACCATCGCCAGAGGAACAACAACAGGTGGACAGGAGAAGTGTGGTATCACTGCCCCTGGGTTGACCACTGCAGCCCACCACTTGTTCTGGTAGGCATGATTGTATCTTCATTTGATGGACCCAATTATGATGGAGTTACGTTTTAACCAAGAGTGTAGGTAGGTAAACAGCACTGCCCCATGAGAGTTCAATGACATGTTTTCAGATGTTGAAATTGTAGAACGTTATAGGTTGCCAGTTACAATGAGAAGGATTGCCAGGGAAGATTGGCTCTATAATTAATAACAAAGCATATTGTAATATTAACAATTCATTTAATTAACACTGTGCTAAGAATTGCTCGGTTTAGGTTGACTAGAGCAAGAATGGTCAGACTTATCAGTCAGATGGTGTTCAGTATTGAAATATTCCTAAAGAGTCACTCCACTTCAAAGTCAGACAATTCCTTTGTCTCAATGAGTTTAGTGTGGCATTTGGGCAAAGGGATTGCAAAATAGCCTACTTTTGTCTAGTTTTACAGGCGTCATAGGCAGTTTCTGATCCATCAATGCACAGTTGGTTTTAGATGATGTGTCTGATGTTCTTGTGTTGAGTTTATACTGTTCACACTGAACCAACTTTGACCTCTTCTCTCATAAACATTACATATTTTTACGATATACAGAATCTGTTGGAGGAATCTTGCCTCTAGTCTATGTGCAACATAGTGAGAGTGTCCTATGATTTTAATCCAGTTCCTCTCAAATAGGCTACCCACCCAATCAATAGGAATGAGTCAGTTTTGATTATGTGGGTTTGGTATTATTTGTTTTAATCCTAAACAGACTGGTGAAGGTTGTCTGAGCGACAGGACTGAAGCGTGATGTCTGCAGACAACATGGAAGACTATGGGAAGAGGGGGAGTGTTACCATTTCCAATGGCGGAGGGCCGCTATATGCAGAACTAGACACACAAGACGCTCTCAGGTACTAAACACTGGGCACCATTTATTTCCCTTGTGTGACAGTGTGCTACTTCTGAAACTGGAAGGGGGGTTGGGTGTTTGTGCAAGTGAGAGGTGTTCTCTTTTAGATCCTACCCGTTTGTGCCTCTAGTTTTCAAGTGTGTCTTCTACAGCCCTGAGGACCTCTCAGAGCTGCTGGCAGCAGGGACCAAGGAGGTTCACGAAAAGGCTGAGAACACCCAGTTTGTCAAGGACTTCCTCAGGGGCCGTATCCGCAAGGAGCTCTTCAAGGTCAGTCTGGAGATTAGAAATGTTAACAATTATTGGATTCAAGTGTGAAACGTGAAGTCAAAAGTTGAGATAGGACCACTGATGTGCCTGTCTTTTAAAGGTTTAATACAATGTACACAAAAGAGAGATACAGAGATACAAAGAATCTCTGAGATTAATATCAGTTTTAACTGAAACTTCCGAAAAAGTGTAAAAGAACCAGCGCCAATGAATCTAATGATCCCACTCAGCCCTCTTGTTCTCTGTCTTATCATACGGGCTGATAAGTAGGCAAAAGGGCTCAACAGTGTAGACAAAACAAATCTTTCTGAGATTAGAATGACAAGGGGTCCTGAGCAGTCCGTAACTACACTATTATTACCACTAGAGACAGCAGCACACCAGGTGATGGGTCAGGTGGATGTAGGTGACAGGTGTTATAGAATGGGTTATGCATGGAGGACGGGAGACATGCGTTTTTTACTTTGTACAGTAGCGGCTCTAAGAACTATCTTTCGGACCAACGATAGCCACTACACCAGGGAGAGGGGAATCTTAGGAGTTGTAGGAATTTAATCAAATGGTCAACTTGGAACATCTGGACTGATGAGGGCATTCAAAGAGACATATCTTGACTCAGAGGTCGTTTTAAAAACGCAATGTTTTGTGAATGTGTCTCCTATTGAATAATGAAAACAACAAATCCACTGGATTACGGGGTAAAATCCCGCTTAAACGAGCGAATGTCTGTGTTTTTTCACTTTAAACTCTTAAATCCCTGCTTCTGCCGAGCGTTTGTTTGAGAAGCTCAAGCGTCGTCCTGATTTGACACCCGTCGTAAATCCATCGTCTGTGTGTCCTCAGCTCGGCGACGTGGCCCTGTACTTCACCTACGAAGCCATGGAGGAGGAGATCGAGAGGAACAAGGACCATCCCCAGTTCGCCCCTCTCTACTTCCCCGTGGAGCTGCACCGCCACGAGGCCCTGGCGCGGGACCTGGAGTACTTCTATGGAGAAGACTGGCGGAGCACCGTCCACTGCTCCCCGGCCACGCAGAGGTACGTGGACCGCATCCACCAGGTGGGTCAGGAAGACCCGGTCCTGCTGGTGGCCCACGCCTACACCCGCTACATGGGGGACCTGTCAGGGGGCCAGATCCTGAAGAAGGTGGCCCAGAGGGCCCTGAAGCTGCCCCCTACAGGCGAGGGGGTGAACTTCTATCAGTTTGACGGAATCCACAACGCCAAGACCTTTAAGCAGCTGTATCGCAGTCGGATGAACGAGTTGGAGCTGGACATGGCGACCAAGGAGAGGCTGGTGACTGAGGCTAACCTGGCCTTCCAGTTTAACATGGAGGTGAGAAGGAGGGGGGAAGGAGATTCGTGACTTTTTCTTGCCATACCAACCAAAGTTGGCTGGAAATTAGAAAAGGGAAAGGAGGGGAGAGGGGGGGGGAGAGATTATGTGTTGTGTTTTTTTAGGAAGACATTGAGACTGGATGTGCAGGCTGGGTTATCTGTTCCTCTGTGGCTTAAGATGAAGTTGTCACTGCCAGAGGTTGCTAGGCAACTCGTTTTTGTGTCATCTACTTCATCTCAGTAGCCAGCCACCACATTGATTCTGTCTTAAAAGGCTTTACAAGCCTTGTGTCCAGGGATAATTAAGATCCTTGGCAACAGCACCTGCTCTTAGGGTGATCACTGTTATCATTATCACCCCTGCCAACTGATTCCAAAGAGGTTGGAATTGAATGAGTCTTATATCAAACTTCAATTATCGTTTCCGGGCCACTTTAAGTTAATATCATACTGACATTTCTGTCACATTTCCGTATATATGGCATATGGAAATGTCATTCTTTTATCCTGGTCATTCGAGCTGAAATATCTCTGTTTGGATGAGACGCTCCTGTCTGTCACTCTCTCAGCACACAGTCTGAAGTTATGACTGGGCCCATCAGACTCATGTATACGTCATGTGAATTCTGTTTCAGTGTAGTTTCAACCCCCTGTGTTTGTTGTTGCTGTTGTTGTTGTTGTTCTTGTCAGGTGTTTGATGAGCTGGAGGAGATGGGTAAGGACATCCAGGAGGAGGTTCTGGACGCGGGGATGCCTGTTCATGGGGCCACGGGCGGAGACGTGAGCAAATGCCCCTACTACAATGCCACAATGGGTACGCATCTCTCTGGTGGCTAATCTGTAGGCCTTTGGGTGCAATACGAGTGTGTCAATAAGAGTGCGTTGGGTTGCGTTGACGGCATGCTTACAGTAAGCCTTGACTGTCCAATGCTTTGATGAATCCAGAAAGTCTGCTCACTCTCCTTCTCCTCTCTCCTCTGTCTATCCCAGCGGCCAGCGGGGGAACGGCGTACGTCGGTCAGGTGGCCATGTCTGTCCTCAGACACCCGACCGGCCAGGTCCTGTTCGCCGCCTGGGTCGCCTTCCTGGCTGGATTGGCTGCTTGGTACCTCATGTGATCCGGCCCTCAGCCAATCGCTGTCCTGCTGGGAAGAGGGAGGAGGAACGTGGCGGAACAGAGGAGGAGTTAGAAGAACGGGCCAAGTTTCATGACTGCTTGGATGAGAAGCATCCATTTTCCCTATAGCACCTTTCCTCCTCTCCTCTGACTCTCTTCCTCTACCTCCCTCTGGCTCTCCTTCTGTCCTGTGTCCTCCCCATGTGGTTGGTCATATCTCAAGCTCTTTTGTAGATCTAGTGTCCTTGTTTTACACTTTTGCCATCGTAGAAAGTGTGATTAGGTTTGAGGACAAACTGCAGTTTTATCTAGGTACTGTATCTTTTTCCATCCTTTAATAGGTCTTGTGTTGATTTTGGGTGGCAGTTTATCCTACCCTTTTTGAGATTAGTGTCAGATGTGCACAGAAGAATGTCATATAGTGTGTCAGGGTTAGACAGAGCCCATTTGTAATACGAAACGGTTGATTTGACAGTGACGGTTTAGAGTTAAAGTGATTAATCAATCTATCAAACTGATTCTCATTTGGAACAAGAGCTTGCTATGCATATATTATGCTTACGCAGCATAGCACAGTACTTGTATTTCTGCAGAGCAGAATATTATTGTTTTTATTATATTCACCCTTTGTGCATTTAATATTGATGGTTATGAGGTCTTCTCTCTTGGAAGGAATCCTAAGATTGGACCACGAAGGCTGAGCACACTGACTGATATTAAAATGCCTACTAACGTTTAGCAACATACTTTTTCAATCTGCTCCATCTTGAAATAATGGGAGACAGACATGTCCAAACCCTTGGAAAAGCGCACAGGCATTCACTTTGCAATACCACAATACTGTAGTGAGCTAACATTCTTGCTACCTTTTGTTCTCCTTCATGTCCAATCCTGAGAGCGTACTCCATGGTGAATTCAACTGTCATTGAATTTCCACCATGACAGATGCTTGAACTACCTACCTGGTTTTAGAACCAGGGAACTACGAGTTAGCTGGTGGTCCGAACTCAAAGTAGTTAGTATATATTTTGTTTCAGTAGATATTTGGTTTGGATTACAAACTGTACTCAAAGAATAGTGTACCTGCACTACAGTAGATATTGAATGTAACTGTCGCTATTGTTAAAAGAAGAAGAAGAAAAAAAATGCTTTCAAATGCAAATGATACACCTTTTAGTTATTTAGTCAAGTACTATGAGCCATTGCCATTTATATATCTGATGTGTTTTCCATTGTTGTTGTAGTTATCTAATAGGAATTATGTTGAGTTATTTTAGGCAGTCTCAAATATCCCCTCGCTCCTTTGTTGATTGCTTTGTACTTAGGCAGATTAGGGCAGAGCTGACCCTCTGGGGAGGACTGACACATCCGTCCTGGAGTAGTGGAAAGGAGTTCTCCACAAAATGGAGATTATAATATATATATTATAATACAAAAACACTGCCTCTGTTCAGCTTCAGAATTGTGATTTGTTGCATTACTGGCTGCATTTTTGCAAGGGAAGGCCCCCAGCCATAGTGGTTTTTGGGCAAGTCTTGTAGTCAGATCAGTCCAGAGTGGTGACAGGCACCTCACCTGACCTCGGTCTATATCCATTTGTCTGGATGGATAACATTGACGACTCAGAGCTATGCACTCTTGTAGATGGCGGTTTTGTGACTTATTGTTTGGTTGTTGATAGTAAACCATTTTACAGAAGGAAAACAACTTAAAATGCTTTTAAACAGGGTAAAGGAGACTGATGTGTAGTGCACATAACCATGGTTAGGTATTTATGGCATGATGCGCTATATTGGATCATAGGACATTAATAATGGCATTCCTTGAATTGTTTGCAGCTAGAAATGAAAGATTCGGTCTCTATAGAATCCAACGGTTTGTCTTGTAAGATGTCTGAATGCTGAATACCAAAGGGCAAGTTGGTGACATTCTCACTACAAACAGGTTTCCTTGCTGTAGTTTGTTCAGGTCCTCTTTATCCATCTGTTGTATCTAATGAACACCTTCAAGGCTTTCTTTGTCCTTGAATCTCCTGTCCATGGGATATAATGGATGAAGTGTGCAGTATTGATGCATCAGAGGTGCAGTTTAGACCTATGTGGGTGTATCCCTCGGCTGTCGACACAGCTGGAGTAACCTAGTCACATGACCCAGTCTTGTGAATGTGTGGGGTCTCAGGTTCTAACACTTTGAAGGTAATGTAGTCATACGTTAGTTTGGCTCAATGTGAATGGTCATATTTTACCAACATTTTTGCTTTCCACCCCCCTCCCCTTTTAGTTATGCCATAGTTTTGACATGGGGGGGGGGGGAGATATAGCAGATGCAGTATTTTGAACATGGTGAAGGGGTGCTGGGGTTACCAGACCAGAATCTCAGGAGAGGTTGTAGTATTAGCGATGATTAACTAATGGAAGCCTTTCCAACTCAATAGGCAGAGTGCTTGACAAGCTCGCTTTGTGGGGCCCTTTCTTGCCTGTTGTAGGTAATTACAGAAAGCATACAGTAACCGTATTATCAATCCATTAGTCTTGTACACCTAGGCTAACTCGACTAAGCTTTATCAGTGAATAACAAATGTATGGTCTCATTGTGTGTGAGGAGAAGTCTGAAAATCACAGGAATCCATTGTACTGTATGTATGGAAATAAACATTGGATTTCCTGTATTCTGTCATGTCTTCTTAGTGATGATCCTCATGTGTGTTCTATGTATGTTCAAGGTTGGAAAAACAGGTTAACAGAGACAATCTTGCCACCAAACCATAGGCTTTAGCTATAGGCTACATGTGCTATCTTGCTACTAACATAATACATTCTTTGGGAGGTTACTGAACTCTGTTTTCATTCCTCAAGTACTGCCTCAAACATACAAACATTCACACATGACAGACAACAGTTTAATTCAGATTTCACTTTTATTACAGAAGTCTGTTATATTTCTGTGACACATTTGTACAATAGCATTATCAACATCGGTCATGTTACAAATGTAACAATTGAATGTGCGTGGCTGTCACTGCTCCAAATCCTCATACGTGGGCCTCAAGAGTGACGTAATGCAGACTAGTCAACCAGATGTCTCTCCCTGCCTCATCCGAGTGTGTATGATTACTGATGTTTGAACAACTAATTCATAGAACATACACAGATTAGAGGGGCTCTTACAACACACAGAACAAGCAGCTGCATGAATTACTCATTTCTTACATCAGGAGGATTACATCCAAAATAAACTCATTTATTGCATCTGTTTAACTCTATGCGTTAGGGTTGTTGTTATATGATATAAACATGAGCTTTCACAATCACTGACGACAGTGCGTTCTTTCGCGGAGAGAGGATCAGACTAACAGACCATACTGTAGTTTATGAATGACTGCTGCATATGATGGGGAGAATCTGATGAACGGATATGAGAAGCTGAGCTGGAAGGATTTCCTCTGGCTGTTCAGATGCAATCACTTAGGCAGGAGGGAGCGCCTCAGTCCACTCTCTCCCACGGCTAGTGAACTCCAGTATGATCACAGGGCAGGGTAGATCCATGGTGACCAGTCCAGAGGCAGGGTTAGGCCTCTTACAACATTTAATACTCTATCAGCCTCCTGTCCCCCCTCTCTTGTCTCTGGTTAAGTCCATGTGACTGTCTCCTTGTTAGGGCGTCCTCTCTCTGCCCTCCTCCCCTCCAGTTGATGCTCTCAGTTCCCAGTGGACCTTTTACCTGTGGAAGAAAAATGAAACAAAACAATACAATGAGTGTTTTAAAATGTCTTTAAAAGTACGCTTCGAACTGACAACCTCCACATGTCCTGTAGTTGAATGTACGTGTGTGTGTGCTTTTTTATACATATACCAGAGACAGCCACAAACCAGTCCATTGTGAGATGGGCAAAGACATTACAGGAATACGTTACAATTGATCTTCAGAATCAGAATCAGAATGACTTTATTTGCCAAGTAGGTTTTCACATACAAGGAATTTGCTGTGGTTGTTGGTGCAAACAGGCATACGCCTGAGAATAATAATAATAAGAAGAAGAATTTAAAAGCAAGTCAGTCATCTTGGATGCAAATGTGCAGAAGTGGGCTCAAAGAAAAGTCAAATTACTATGGCCCTACCTGATTTGTGGCTGTCAGGAGGAACTAAACAATTTCTTTAATTTGGAGAAGAAGCCCCCTTCCTCCTTGCTCTCTCCCTCCTCCTGCCTGTCCTGCTCTGTTTCAGACTGCTTACCACTGCTGCCCCCACCTGGACAGAGATAGGTACTGTATAAGCCATTCACTACACATAATTGCTTAGAGCTTTTTTGAAGCCGAGGCAGAGCTTTGAGGCTTTTATCATAAGACCGTTTAGAAGCGGAGAGAACCTAAATTCAACTCAGTTTAAACAAAGTGAGTGGGAGCAGATCAGGGTAGAAAATAATAATAATACAAAAAAGAGGTGGGGAATGAGGGTAATGTGCAAGAGCAGCACACGTGTGTGTGTCTCTACAGTACCCGCAGCCGTGGCGGTGACACCGTTGACAGTCCCATCCACCTCCGTCTCGTCCTCTGCGTAGCTCATGAGCAGAGATCTCTGTCTGTCTGTCAGGGTCCTGGGGAGGAGGACAGGAATGGAGACGGTCACAACGAAGCATCTTCTCAAAAGGGACGTTGATACATCACGTGGATGTAAGACGCACATACATAAACAGACTATAGTCTAGATGGTGGGTCAGTCATGGCTCAAGGTGGCGCTGTCTGACCATGTGACAAGTGACTTACTTGGGGACTCGGACTTTGACGTGGATGTAGTGATCTCCGAAGCCGTAGCTGCTGACCCGGGCGATGCCCTTCCCGGAGAGACGGATCCGCTGGTCTGTCTGGATCCCAGCAGGGATCTGCCAGAGACAAAACACCAATCACATTTACTCTCGTTAAGTTCCCAGTATATGGCATTGGCAAAGTCTAGCTCTCACTCAAGGTGTTGGCACAGGGACTGAATTCTACTCTTATGTCAATTGTGATTGGAGATCTCGTGGTGTGTGTGTGTGTGTGTGCGTGTCTCACCGAGAGGTTGATAGTCTCGTACAGCCCCTGTGCCCGGGCAGAGCCCCCCAGGATGGCCTGGGCCACAGAGATGAGGGCGTCAGAGTGGATGTCAGCTCCGTCCCTCCTGAACACCGGACTCTTCTGGACCTGGGGGACGACACACAAGCACAGCGGTTCAGGACTCATCAACCAACACCAGAATGAAAAAACTATTTTTTTGTCATACATTGATATGTATTGTTATGGGTTTATTATGCTGTTTTTTAGAAACCGAAACCAGGTTAAACTCAACGAATCCACAATCTCATTCAGGATTGGCCGGATCACAAAGAGCTCAGACTGCAGGGTTTCTATCCCCAATCCTATTTCAAGGACAGTATTATCTGCTGACAAAGCCTAGGGATCTGCCTAGGGAGGTATCTTCTGTTGTGCTGTCAGGCTAGGATACATTCACAGTGTGTGATCAACCACAAAAAACACACTCACCCGGAACGTGATGAAGACCTCCTTCTTGCCCACCGGCATCCTAACTGTCTGACCTTCCTCTATCCCTGCAAAACCAAACCACAAATTTATGTTACGCAATTATTTTTATTATAACAGAACAAATGGGAATAATTCGGGATGAGACAAATAGACAGTGAGTGAGTGAGTGAGTGAGTGAGTGAGTGAGTGAGTGTGTGAGAGTGTGAGAGTGTGAGAGTGTGTGAGAGTGTGTGTGTCTCTGACCTGCAGGCACAGGCACCATGACAGTCTTCTTCTGTTTGGTCTGGCCCGTCCCACGGCAAGAGTTACAGGGGGTGGCGATCACTGTGCCCTTCCCGTTACAGCGGCGGCACGTGGAACGCATCACAAAGGGACCCGTGTTCACAGTCTCCTGCAAAACGCACCACGCATACACATATTACAGACACATATTACAGACAAAAAAGACAAGAGGTGCTCATGCACGCACACACACACACACACACACACACACACACACACACACACACAATGCACTAGACAGTAAAATGACAAAGTTCGAATTGTACCTAATGTCAGTCTGCCCTTCTAAGCACACATTTTTTCCCCCCTGACACTATGTGCACACGCCCACAACAATGTGGAGGAGGGTCTGCTTCTCACCATGCCTGAGCCATTGCAGTAGTGGCAGTGCTGGACCTTGGTGCCAGGCTCATGCCCCTTGCCATCACAACGCTGGCAGCTGGCATCAAGGTTTATAGACATCTCTTTATTGACACCTTTGGCTGCCTGGGTGAATGTCAGCTCCATGATATACTGTAAGAAGAGGAACCGCAAAGAGATGAATCACTTAAATATAAACACACATGTACACCAGTGGATCATTTTGGCAGGCAAAGTCTTCTGCTGTGCAATTCTACTGTGTGTGCCAAGCATTAGAGGACAAAGGCAGAGAAAAACTCAAACTCAAAAACCCTAAATCATTTTCAACCAGCAGGCAGTATCCCAAACCGACCTCTTGTGGTTGTTCAAATATTCCGCTGAAGTCCCCAAAGCCCCGAGCACCGGAGAATTCCCCGAAGATCTTCCTGAAGAGTTCCTCAGGGTCCACATTGCCGGTCTGTCCACTCCAGGAATGCTGCTGTCCTCCACTGCCATGACCCGCGTCAAAGCCTGCCGAACCATACGTGTCATACTGCTTTCTCTTCACCTCGTCACTCAGGATCTGAGGGAGGACGGACACACACACACACACACACACACACACACACACACACACACACAGAGAGAACATGAGTGATATTCATATAATCCAGTCATTTGAATCTAATGACTGTTGAATCTAATCTAATCAAGTTAATTGAACTATCAAAATAGTAATGTAAAGTAGAGTACAGTGATGCCAACAATGTTTTGTGAGACAATCAGCAGTCAATAGTGTATTGCCATTGTTTTTAGGTCAATCATATTATGGGAAAATAGTCACATATAGTGACTGAATAGTCCGTTTATCCTTAGTGAAAGAGGAAGGTTCAAAGAGGAAGTTATCCAAACCTCATAAGCTTCTGCCAGCTGAGCAAATTTCTCCTTGGCCTGAGGGTCCTCCTTGTTGGTGTCAGGGTGATACTTCTTGGCCATCTGAGAGGGGACAACAAACACTCTTCATCGACTGTGGCTGCTGAAAGCAGTCTAGGATCAACACAGCAAGTCAACACAGAAGGTCCCCAGTGAGAAAACAGAGAGGGTGCTAGCTACACAAACCTGGTAATATGCTTTCTTGATCTCTTTCTGGGTGGCTGCCCGTGGTACCCCCAGAACTTGGTAGAAGTCCTGTTTACTGGTGGCAGGGGCACTTGTGTGGAAGGACAGCGTGCAGGTGACATGAGGAGACTTTACCCTGGCTGTGACCACAAGACAGGGTACATCATGTGAGTAGAAGCATCATTAATTGAACAAACCCTATACATGACATCACTTTACAACGAAGGACTAGACAGCTTTGACGTTGATGACAGCTGGAAATCGTCTGATCTTAGGATCACAGACAACCATTGGATCAGCCTAAAGTATGACGTTTCAAGCAACTACAAGAATCGAGGAACGTTTACAACGCTGCGTATTGATTCCAAGCCTTGCTCTTTCAATGTGCGACATAGCTAGCTAACAGACTATGAACATATCTGACAGCTCTGCCACAGCGATTGTCACGTTTGTATCCCATTCTCAATGCATTTTCAGCCAAGTTCTGCAACCGACAAGATTATACCACTGGCTTCTATCTAAATAAGTCTTCATGGCTAATTGAGCTAGGTAGCTAAAGTGATGCCATCATTCTCTATGGCGTGTCATCATCACAATCATCAAGGACAGGTCAACCAAGCGAATCATGCAGTAGTTGCGGTGTTATGTTAATGTTACCATCATGGATCAATCAAGTGATCGCACAGACCAACATCTTCAACAGTAGTCGCATCATAACAAAGCACCGAGAAATGCTAACACGTTAGCCTAGCCAGGCCGTCTCTGAGGCTGTGTTCGAAATGGCATACTAGCATACTGCATACTAGCATACTCAATGAGTATATACTGCATACTGCCTACTAAATTCATAATAAGTATGCCATTACCAGCCGACCGTTTACACTGCAGTATGCATACTGTACAGTGTGAACGCTCTCGCATTCTCAAATCTACATCATATCTAGTATGAGTAATATACTAGTATGCCATTTCGAACACACCCTGAGTCGGTGCGACAACCCCCCCCCCCCTCTCACCTGACAGAAGCCCTCTCAATGTCAACGCGTTCCCCTGCGCACCCCCTCGGGCTGTGTTGCCTCCCGGCCAGGTTTTCTGAGCTCCCAAAGTGGAAACACTCCGCACACCTCCACGGGGAGAAGATGATGTGAGGGCAGAGCAGCAAGCACGGCGATGACCAGAGGACACGGCGACTGTCATCATCCAACGTGTGGAACGGCGAGCTGCTGAGGACGCCATCGTTACTCCACTGCTGCTGCCCGGTGATGAATGCGCATGCGCAGGTCTTAAAGGGGGGGCGTGTCCAGTGAATAAAAGATCTTACATTTTTCAAGATTGTCAACTTGATTGTCACTTGACAGTGACCGCCAGGAACTGCAATAGATAACCGATCGAGTCGTTCAGAGCGAGTTGTGTGTGTGACAGTGTTCAACTAAACTGTCAGTCCAGCTGTAAAAGGAGGGGGCTCGGCGCTGTTTAGTTCAGAGAGACTAATCAAGAAGACAGAGATACCCGGAAGGCACGAAAGTGAATTGAAGAGGGTAAATATGAATCGTTTCAAGACCTCCAAATACAAAAACACCACCCCGAAGATCGCCAAGAAAGATGTGAGTAAATGAACGTCTATGATATGAATGCCTATTTTTCTATCGCTAGCGTTTGAGCAGTGAAGGAGTGGTGTTTGTGGAACGTCTGAAATGTGTATGGAGGAAATGGAACTTCCTGCATGTCAGTCGTCTGAAAGACTGCAGTGCCGATCGCATCTAGTGTGATGCTGCTGTCCGAGACAGAGAAGAGAACGACTGTCTAGAAAGAACTGCATCAAAGGCAACCCGCAAACTACAGTGCTGACCATGTGGTTATCGTTTCTGATCTCGCGTTCAGCAGACAGTTCATGCACATAAATAAAGATCTCTCTATCTATCTATCTATCTATCTATCTATCTATCTATCTATCTATCTATCTATCTATCTATCTATCTATCTATCTATCTATCATGCACGTGACACAGATCGTTGGATTCTTTTTGTGCAGAAACGCTCGTCATCATTGAACATGTCAACACATACTGTCTATGTCCAATCCATGTTTATGTCTCCAGATTATGTTAAGGGGTTCTAACAAATAAACAAAACTCGCCTTTGTTTAAAAACACCCCAAGGGGGGCTGTCAATAGAAGGTACAGCCTTCTGGGCGGGGTGTCGGGATGTGATACATGGGAGTGCCTTGCCTTGCATACCGGTGTTTAAAAGCACAGGTAGATTGAATGACACAGATTTCGGCCTGGTGACTTCTTCTTTGGGCTGGGTTCCAACTCATGAAAGAGTCCCTCCTCACATCCGCTCATGTGGATGGTGGCGTAATATCTCCATCGCCTTGACCCAGGCAATGCGGATACAAAGGATGATTTAGCCTTAGGTCTTGTTAGACAAACTGTTGTAAACATACCAGGTCTTTTATGATGCACGCACTCTAGGATTTGCTGAAAATATGGTTCCACTATACCAGCTAAAGTAATCAATTTGTCTGCATGCGATGTTTCCTCGGTCATGTGACAAGCAGCCTCACAGTATTACACATTAACTAATGCCCTTTTGGGGGGGAAATGACCTACAATACACACACACACACACACACACACACACACGCACACACACTAAGACAGAGAGGATATGACCATGAATGGTTAAACCCATAAAAAGTCCTGTTTGGATGTTGAGTCTTAAAGAGAGTCTGTGGCAGAGGCGAAGGTTGGGCCTCAGCAAAGCTGTCCACTGCTTAACCTCCTAAGGGGTCCGATGGTGAGCGACACCACACCACTGCCAAGTGCTGAGATTGCAGGTGTGACATCCTGTTGTGGTTATACATTGCAAACCTACCTGTGGATACGTCGGAGGGTGTTTTTCCTGATCACATGAACTGAACAGCAAAAACTCTGAGCCCTAGGTGCAGGCTGTAAATTGGACCTGGAACTTTCCCTGGTCAGGAAAACCTCCTGGCCCTAGTCACCTTACCTTAGGAAAGTCACCGTAGTAGTGAAAGTCACCTTAGTAGCCTACGTCACAGGTAGGCTAACCCCTCTTTGGCCAAAGTATAAGATAACATCCTGGTTAAAGATGCAGTTCTTCGCTCCTCGGGCAAAAACTAGGCTGTTATTTTGGGTGCTCTCCCTCCCTGTAGCTGGTTGGCAGTGGCTCTCAGTTCCTCAGTGTGTGGGAGTGAGTCTCTGTCTCCCTCAGCTGCAGCGTTGCATGTCACCCAGCCACACTCAGGGCAGCTCAAACCCTTCTACCACCACTGCCTCAGAACACCACCACTTCGAAGAGAGAGACTACTCAAATGAAGATGGTGTTATTACAGTGGTACTGCAGTAGGGCACCCAGTGCTTGTCATGCCCCGGATGCCCTGGGAGCAGTTATCCATATTATGTAATAATAATAATAATAATAATAACTTTAATTTCTATAGCGCCTTTCAAAAAACCCAAGGACGCTTTACAATTCTAAGGGAAATGATCAGACAGACAAAACAGAAAATAAACAAAGCAAAACTGAAACATTGACTAGGGGCCAAAGGCCTTGGTGAACAGATGTGTTTTAAGGGCTAATTTGAAGGAGTCCAGGGTGGGGGCGTTGCGGATCACTATGGGGAGGGAGTTCCAGAGAGTAGGTGCGGCCACGCTGAAGGCTCTGTCCCCAAAGGTCCGTAGTCCGGTGCGGGGGGTGGATAGCAGGCCCATGTCTGCGGACCGCAGGTCCCGGGAAGGGTATGTTGGGGGAGGAGGTCAGTTAGGGTTAGGGTTCGGGCGCAGGCGTGGAGGGATTTGTAGGTGAGGAGGAGGATTTTGTAATTGCAATAATCCAGACGGGAGGTGACGAAGGCGTGGATGAGGGTTTCGGCAACAGAGTCAGTGAGTATGTGTCGCCTGACCTGAGTGAACCAGGCTGTTTTTGCTGGGCTGTCAGACATTGCCTGGGCTGAAGAGAGCCCACTGCCTTCCCGTGTCCCTTGCCCGCCGTAGGCCATTTGTCTGACATGGTTAGTCTCTCGTGTGGTCGCAGCAGCCGCCAAAGCTTGGCATTTAGAAGTGCTCTCCTCCTGCCACTCCTCTCTTGTTAATGTGGTGAAAGGAGGTTTTAAGACGACTGTGCAACACAGGGAGCCGTTTCCACTTCCTCTAGATTCTGCTGGTGTGGCATTGGGGTGTGTGTGTGTGTGTGTGTGTGTGTGTGTGTGTGTGTGTGTGTGTGTGTGTGAGAAAGAAAGAAAAAGAAACACATGTTTATGCTACCCTCATTCTGTT